>NC_063063.1:13878310-14188310 GCF_018812025.1 Megalobrama amblycephala | reverse complement strand
TACAATGTACTTGAACTTATGAAAATTTGGAGTATTTGGAATAAAGAGCTGCCTTGTAAGCAGTGTAAACATAAAAAAAATATGAAACACTGAAAAATCGTACGCTCCACCTGTCACTGAAGGGAAAATGTGATCTAGGTCACTAAGTGAAGAGCGGTGAATGCCAAGCAAGACTGTCCCAACTGTCAGTGACAGTAAACAAGTCTGTCCTCTAAACAACACAGCGCTGTGTCATCATTTAAAATGAGCTCTGAGCTACACAGCATCCTGACCGCTTTCATCTTAAACGTCGGAAAGAAGAATCTTAACTGTAAATGTAAACGTGTTCACTTACCTGTCAGTACACACACAGCTGCCTGCCCCATTTTGACTTTAAAGTAATGTCATAAACCTAAACTTTTCTTTGTGCTCTTACATCCTCTACACTTCAATCATTCACTTTCCTAGTAACCTTTCCATCCAATCCATATATAAGACAATCAGTATCAAAAAAAGATCCTCTCTCCTGCTCCAACTAACACTGCAAGAAATTGGATCTATAACTATTTGTACCCTCCAGCACAGTGGGAACAATAAAGATGCAATGAATTCCTGCCCCCACATCTTCTGGATTAAAACCAATCAGAAAACAATCTTTTATTTATTGTGAAAACTGCATTTGTTGTTCCCTGAATATAGGCATCTATGGCCATCAGCTCACTTAAATCATAACATTTCACTCCCTTTGAAAGAGAGACCTTTCATGGTCATGGTCAACTGGTAATGACAAAAGATTAAAAAAAAAGAAGTAGTAAGGGTGTGTATAGTATGCTAAAAGATTAAGTCTTTATGAATATATTAAAACAATTTCACAACTCATACAATTTTATACACCTTACTTGCGAAGGGAAGTTTGCCTGCACACACACCAAAAAAAAAAAAAAAAAAAAACACATTAAATGAATTAAATTACTTCTTAGGAAAACTTTTTCCATGCAATTAAATGTAAGCATTTTCCAAAAAAAAAAAAAAAAAAAATTGCACTTGTTCTAGACTTGCTGTACAAACTTAATATGCCTCTATTATTCTATTTTAAAGTCAAAAAACACAATTTTCTTTTTCAATTTTATTGGCACCACCTTATTTCTCAAAGAATCTGAAAATGGTTTGTTCGACGAAACAGTATCTCTAAACCCCTCCTTTCTGAGAGCCTATACTCTGCTCTGATTGGTCAGAGGCCGAGTCTGTTGTGATTGGTCTATCGCTTACAGCGCGTTTCAGGAATGAAACGCCTATTACCATATCTGACTTCAGCTCCAGAGGCTTCCTCTGCGCTTGATACACAGTGATACGAACAATGGCATCAGTTTTTCCACATCAATTCCAGACCGAGTCCTCACCCTTTTGCAGTGCATGCAAAGTGGACGTGCAGCGCTGAAAATCTTCTCGAAATGTCAACAACACAATCCAAACTCTTCCAGGCCTCAGCTACAACTACAGTGTTTTAAGGCGGGTCAAAGTAGTGTTGTAGTCAAAGACCACCTAATCCGAGATCAAGACCAATGCGTGTTGAGTCCAAGACTTTAAGGGTCTGTATTTATTGTCTTAAATAAAATTAGAATAAGACACTATATAGAGATGTTACCAATCAAATGAAATCACTAACAAAATTCACATTTGCACAGCAGAGGTGGCACAGAAGCTACATCTGAATTGGTAAAATTACACATGCACAAATAATGTTGAGAATAATGTTTTAAAAATACAATTTTGTTTATTGAATGTTTGTATAAAAGCAATATAATGTTTGCAATCGTGCTCAAATTTGTGAAAACAGCAGAAATGTTGTGATATCCCCGCAATTGTGGTCTTGACCATTCTTGAACTAAAGATCCCAAGTAATTAGACCGAGACAAGACAGAGTACAAATGTGGTCAAGACCAAGACCTTCAAAAAAATGGTCTTAAGACCAGACCAAGACCAGTCTTGAGTACTACAACACTAGGTCAAAGTAGACTTCGTAAGCGGGCAGTCAATGAAGATAATAGGCTGGCATTATGCAAATTTGTTAACAGGAATTGAGACTGGAATTGCTGATGACTCATTTCAGCAGTTCAGAAACATTTTTTTCTTTTAGGAGACAATAACTTTATTTTTCATTCACTTTGATTTTTAAAACTTTGCAGACATTTAACATTCACAAACAGCTTTATTACACACTGCATGAAAGGTAATATTTGAAAAAGCATAATAGGGGCACTATAAATTATTTAGATATGCCTATTAGAAGTAATAAAAATGTCAAGGTCTGGACAGGAATCGAAACACATGCCACCATGAATACTATCATACTGGTCTATATTTCTATTTACTCATACTTATGTAAGGATATGGCAGAAATAGTTGTAGAAGTATGCTTTCCTGATTAAACCACCCGCGTTCATTAACTGCATCCCACAATGCAATAAACTCAACTTTACCCTCTATTTTCAGTGATAAATAATGAAGTAATCAGCAATGACCTGGTTCTTGACTCATTACTGTACATGATCAGACTGCCAAACAAAAAAAACAAAAAAATGCAAAATAACATTAGCATTGCAATGTGTTGGTCATGTGAAAGTATAGTACACTACTGTTTAAAACTGTTTTTCATGGAATAATATTTCCACAAATAGTAGCCAATATACTGTATATACTGCACAATGGTAAGTAGTAAGCTAGTATTTCATTCAGAACATGACCACGATATTAAAATTAAATATTAAAAAAATGTGGGGGGTTTTGCAATAACAAATGGTTATTAACAGTTTGGCATACAACAAGAAAATACCATTTTAAAGGATTAGTTCACTTTAAAATAAAAATTACCCTATGATTTACTCACCCTCAAGCTATCCTATGTGTATATGACTTTCTTCTTTCAGACGAATACAGTCAGAGTTATATTAATAATCACCCTGATGCTCCAAAGCTTTGTAATGGCAGTGCACGGAAACCACCTGTTTGAAGCTCGAAAATGTGCATCCATCCATCATAAACGTACTCCACACAGCTTCGGAGGGTTAATAAAGGCCTTCTGAAGCAAAGCGATGCGTTTGTGTAAGAAAAATATCCATATTTAACAAGATATAAAGTAAACTATCTAGCTTCCCCCAGACCACCTTCCGTATTTAACTTACGAAGAAAGTGTAACGCCTCTCGCGGTTCGAAACGCTTATGCTACATCCTACGCCTTCCATATTCAACTTACGCAATGTGTAGACGCAAATGGATTCAATAAACTTCCATTTAATCAAACTGCACTAGAAGAGCAGTAGAACCGCACTAGAAGAGCAATCACACCAGAGTTCGTTTTAATCAAACTAAACCTGTCAAGTATGAACACACCCTAAGTTGTGAAAAAATTTTAAGAATAGTGTTGCATTAGTTCATTTTAAATTAACTAAACTAAAAAAACATGGAGTACACAGATCATTGCAGATCACTACATCTATTTTGGCCGATCCAACTATAGGCCGACATTGTATCAAATTTCCATCACAGATTTCCTATGGATCTGAGGGGTCTGTGAGCCATGCCTCTGGCTCATGTTGGGCTAATCACAGGCCCTGTTGTACTCCAGAGGCAACCCATGGCCAGCGGGCAGAGGGCACAATGCCAACAGAGCTATGAACTTTACATATGGCTGTAGGGGAAGAAAAAAAGTTGATGTTATGAGCCTTTCAAGACGAGTTCGAGTTTCGACATGACACAACATTCCAGACATCGCTAACCCACCCAATCTCTCAATTTCCATCTATGTCCCTCTCTCCCTCCCTCACTCACAGTATCCACACAAAAGCGTACGTGGAAACACAAACACCCTTTGTGTCTGTCAACAGTGGTCTTTTCTCGTTGAATGGAAGAGCTGCTTCTAATGTGGGCATCTCTCAAATGAAATGAGCCACAGTAACCGTACAGGGCTCAACCACTCCCCAAACCCACACAATAAACATAATGAGCTAATTTAAAGGATACCTTGTATCAAGTCATTCATTGTCACTGGGCCTGTTGATTTTTTATGCTTGAATCATCTTTCCACCTTGACTCATGAATAGAATCGCCCCTCAAAAACCTTTAAAAATCACAACAACATACAGGCACTGAGTGAATCTGAAGAATGGACGTGACCATGTGAGAAGAGAGAGTGTCTGAGGAATAATCAACAATAGCCTTATATATACACACACACTTATACAGGTTTTAGGAATTTGACATTTAAGCTAACAATAATAAAAAGTCACTGAAAGTACATCTGTGAAAATATCAGCTCTTAAATTGTCTTTAATGCCAATCCATTACAAAACACAACTTTCAGAGATAAAACTTAGAAGACAAACATCTTGTTGCAAAACCTCTATGAATAAAGGTCAGATTTTGCAGTATTGTACCACAGTTAAGCTACTTTCATCATTTTGACACACTTGCAAAGTTTCATATCAATGTATAAAAGTTCATATTTTCCATATAAATACAAGTTTTCATGATAGATGATGACATACTGCACCATTCAAAAGTTTGCTAACTGTTTTCAACATTGATAGGAGTAAGACATATTTCTTAAGCACCAAATCAGCACATTAGAATAATTTCTGAAGCATCATGTTGACTCTGAAGACTGGTAGAAATGCCTGCTGAAAATAATAATAATAATAATAATAATAATAATAAAAATAATAATATATATATATATATATATATATATATATATATATATATATATATTATTATTATTATTATATATATATATATATATATATATATATATATATATATATATATAAAATTATTTTTATTTTATTTTTTTCCCCCACAGCATTCTTGTATTTTAAAGGGACAGTTCACCCAAAAATGAAAATTCTGTCATCATTTACTCACCTATGGAGTCAAATTAATGCCTTAAAGTTTTGCACAAAAATAAAGTTTTGCAAAACAAAAAAAGAATTGAGCAATAAAAAAATGTTTTGCAAACAAAAATAAAGAATTGCAAAGGAAAAACAAAGTATTGAGCGGAAAAAAATAAGTTTTGCAAACAAAAATAATAAATTGCAAAATAAAATAAAGTAGTGCAAAAATAAAAATATAATCAATTACAAAAATCAATGACAGCTGTAATCCTATTTTATCTTTGCCACATTTTTCATGCTCAAACCTTCTAAATCATTTGCAACACTCATTTTATTTTGCGTCAAGTGTGCGCTCACGATACCGGTTTTCCTTTATGCTGCACTTTTCTGTGCGGTTCTCTTTACGGCACTGGTTTGACGTGGGGGTGGAGTCAAGAAACGGGGGCACGCCTCCGCGAAATGCATTGGAGGGGAACGTAATCGGCAACAGGTGAAATAATTCTTTGACATGGTTAAAAATAATGGTTTGTTTTTGTTGGTTTTTGTTTAGCATATGTTGTCGCCGATTACGACCCCCTCCAATGCATTTCTTATAGTAATATGACTCGTTGCGCTCTGTTTCACTGCCTGTATCCACTTTTGTGTCCTTAAACATTCGTTTTTTGGGGTCGACAGCTTATAAAAACTTATTTCTGGGTTTTTTAGCTTGTTAGCTGTACACCTTGTCACACAGCAGCTTTAGGCATTGTTCTGTTTTTTTTGTAATGAGTCAGAAAAGACGAGAAGGCAGCCTCACGCAATACAAAGTCAATGGAGACGGTTGGATTGTTTTCCCCCCGGTGGGCGTGGTTTTCAGATTATAATAAATGTGCTCTGTCTCTGCTTGATCTGTTCTGTTGCAATCTGCGTCTCCTGCCGATGACGTGTTTCGCGGAGGCGTGCCCGTTTCTTGACTCCACCCCCACGTCAAACCAGTAGCATAAAGAGAACCGCACAGAAAAGTGCAACACAAAGGAAAACCGGTATCGTGAGCGCACGCTTGACTGAAACGCAGAATAAAATGAGCGTTGCAAATGATTTAGTAGGTTTGAACATGAAAAATATGTGGCAAAGATAAAATAGGATTACAGCTGTCATTGATTTTTGTAATTGATTATATTTTTATTTTTGCACTACGTTATTTTAGTTTGCAATTCTTTATTTTTGTTTGCAAAACTTATTTTTCCTCTCAATACTTTATTTTTCCTTTGCAATTCTTTATTTTTGTTTGCAAAACATTTTTTTATTGCTCAATTCTTTTTTTTTTTTTGCAAAACTTTTTTTTGTGCAAAACTTTAAGGCATGAATTTGACTCCATACTCACCCTTAAGTAGTTTCAAACCTGTATGAATTTCTTTGTTCTGATGAACACAAAGGAAGATATTTAAAAAAACAAAACAAAAAAAAACAACAACCACTAAATGTGAACTGTGATCACTGTCAGAGTCACATGATCCTAAACACTTTTTAGAAATTTACAGAAACACAAGCAGGTGTTGGAGGTAAAGCTCTCAAAAGATTAGATAGTGACTTTAATTAGATGGATCACTACTGATTGGGTTTGGCTTGCCAGAATCAATTTGAGGTATAGAGTTGATTGACCTATCTACAATTTGTTCCAGTAAACAGTACAGTGTGAAATACAAGCCAACATCCTCTCTACTCTTTAACAGTGTGTGAAAGCTGTAAGTTATTTTATTTTACTCAAGAAAACAAAAATTGCAACAAGCTAGCATTAGAAATGAAGACTGTAGGACAAGGACTTGAAATGACAAAAGACCAACTTTTCATCTTTGCATATGGTTTACCCACGTGGATTTCAGCATCCAGAACCAGCAGTCACATTACTGTTATCCCATGAGCCTTTGTGACAGTGTGTTCAAAGGGAATTACCACTACAAAATAGGAAAAAGGTTTTACTGTAATACCTTTCCAAAACACTGGATCTCGGCTCATTTCTTAAACAACATTCTGCCACACGATGAAAGCCTCCTTGAACAAAACAAGTGGAAAATTGTCAAGGTGTCTGAGCTCACTGTCAGTGGATGAGCGGAGATAAACGAAGGACCCGGTTATGTAACACACCATGTGACTGTGCAGAAGGGTGACTTATACTGGCTAAATGTACATTCAAAATATTGCAAATGATCTGGCAAAAGACTCAAACAAACCTACATTTTAAATGCAAAGTTTCACTAAAAAAAAAAAAATTCTAATTCTGCAAAATACTAGACTGCCATTCATTTACCTTACACACACTGGGCCAACGAATATGTCTATATTAAACAATCAGTGAATATTAATTATTACATAAACATTTTCCTTCATCTGCCACATTTAATGGCATAACATCTGTACTTAAATATAATAACTAAAATAAAATAAGAAAACTATATACAAGCAATTCTGACTTTATTTCTCACAATTCCAAGTTTACAACTCACAATAGTGAATTTTTCTCAGAACTGTGATATAAACTCACAACAAAAAGGTAACTGTGAATTTTCTACAAACTCACAATTTTAACTTTCAAGTTTATAATCGCACAACCCTGACTTTTTTTTCCTCAGAATTCCAAATTTACATCTCAATTCTGTCATTTTCCTTGCAAATGTGTTTAAATCTCACAAAAGAACAGACTTTTTCTCAGAACTTTTAAATATAAACTAATTTGTTTGATAAATTGTGAGATACAAAGTTAGCCTTTTTATTTTTTATTTTGTGGCAGAAACAAGCTTTGATACAAATCAGATGCTACCCACAAAAACTAAGCTATAACATGTTCTGTGGCACAAAAAAAGGCTTTCTGAAGCCTAAAAAAAGACTATATGAATATGCATGATTATTTTTCTGTCGACTCAAAATGAAAATCTTTACCCAACCATGAAGGAGGAAGTTAAGAATAAGGTATTTAAGATAAATTTTACAGATTGATCCTAGTCACTCAATTGGAGAATGATAAAATCAATACAAGCAGACATGCCGTTCTGATTTCTTATCTCCTAGTCTGGTTTTGTCGCCTGCCTTTGTAAGGTTGTTTTGGTGCTGACGACTGTAAACAAAGCTGCAGAGAACCAGTCAGGTCATATACACCTTGCTAGTCTGTGCATAAAGGTCTTTCTCTAAACAGGAAATTTTTATTATGAAAGTGTCCTTCCATTTAATTGCTGATTTTTGTAAATGTAATGCCATCATAAATAACCACAGTAGCGTTTTATCAAAAAACAAAAATCTGTTCTGAACGAGCTAAAGCTTGGTGGATCATATGACTAGTGGTCATAGTGATACCAAAGATTATATTAAGTACCTCAAAGTAGGTCATTATTCAGCTTTACAATACAGAACATTTGGGTCACAGAGGTCAAATATAATCCAGGTTATTGTATCATTATATTAAGGCAAAACTGATTAGTAAAAAGAGCATGTCTGTGTATTTTGTTTTCTATTAAATCATCTCTACAATGAAATAACTTCTTATTCTCTCTGATTATTATTCCAAGTGGTGATTTCTTGCTTCCACATTAGTATGAAATTACACTTGCATTGTACCCATTACATAAGCCAATTAAGATGTTTATGTGTTGTGATTTTTGAAGCCCGCAGAGATTCGCTATCATTTGCATCAACAGTGAAACCAGAAATGAAACTGAAATGGATCAAAGCTGAAAAATGGACTAACAATGCAACTAAATTTATATATTTATTGCAGCTAAAAACAATAGCTTTTTCCCACTGACATGTACTAACCAAAAGCGATGCAGTGTTTCCAACAACAAGTAGTTTGTCTCTCCACGCTGGAATTAACCTTTGTATGGCACAATAAGAAACATTAGAATATGAAATTTAAATATACAGCTTTGTGGACTGGGATTTTAGACAAATAAAATTTCACAGAAGGTGGAGCTACACAGTGCTATGACACAAAAACAGAAACCAAATAATGTCAAACAGCCATCATGCTCTGGTTAGGATAAAAATATAGATTTACTTGAGATATCCTTTATCGCTGGTTGTGTCATGCCACTGTTTCACTGTTTGAACAGTGTGAACCACGGAAATGCTGCAAAACGGGGATTATACAAAACTTAAAGAGGACATATAATGCCCCTTTTACAAGATGTATTATAAGTCTCTGGTGTCCCCAGAATGTGTCTGTGAAGTTTCATCTCAAAATACCCCACAGATCATTTATTATAGCTTGTCAAATTTGCCCTTATTTGAGTGCGAGTAAAAAAAACGGCATTTTTGTGTGTGTCCCTTTAAATGCAAATGAGCTGCTGTTCCCGGCCGCTTTCCAGAAGAAGGCGGAGCTTTAACAGCTTACGCTTCTGTTGCTCAACAACAACAAAGCTGGAGAATCTCACGCAGACAAAATGACAATTGTTAGTAACGGTGTTCAGCCTTACATTGTTCAAACCGGAGTCAGACACTGATGGAGAGACTCAGGAAGAAGTTACAATATTTAGAATGCACCTAGACATTTCTGAATGGTTAGTGGATAAATTTATGTAGTTGCTGTGGAGTTGACTCAACTTATCGACTAACATGAGCGTAAAATGACGGCATGGTAACAACACTCTACTACAAAAAGCAGCCCAACATGGCCTCACCCCCTATCTTGCGTGTTCTCGAGGGCAGGATTTATGTAAATTTTAGGGTTAGTGATGTCACTAACCTGGGATGAAGCTCGTTGTAGTCCCTAACAGCAGTTTGCTGTAGTTCTTAAAACGCGATTTCTGTAAAAGAACATATCTCCCTTTGCATTGAATTTTGAGCGTCATAACTTTGCAGATGTTGTTTAAGCTCTAACAGCAACATTACACACTAACTAAAGTTTAAAAAGTGAAATCATAATAAACCACCCCTTTAAGTTAATTTTAAAACTATTAAAACAAATTCAAAAAGTGCATTCACATGCAGTCATATCTAGTAAGCAAATAAATGTGAGGATCTAGATTTAAGATGTTGAATGTGTCTTCTGATCTGCACTGTTTGTGTTTTCTACAGTAGGCTTGTGTTCTGTAGGCTAATTAAGCTAAAAATAGAAAATGTATGCAAGCTCTCAGATAATGCTAATAATACTGTCCATCCCTTAATTATCTCTAGTTTCGATGAATATTTAAAAGCTGACTGTAAGATGCAGGTCTGCTCGGCTGAAGGAATGGCCGGCTTACACAGTTTATACTAGATCTAGTGATGACTGACAACATCGCTCATGGATTAACTCATTGAGCAGATTCCAAAACAGTCCTGAGTAGCCTGACCCATCTGTCATGAACAAGAGGAGAGAGTATTAAAACATGTATATGCTTGCGTTAAACATGCTTTGTGTGGCTCAACTCCTCTGTCTTGCTGGCATTTACCCCAGTAATTTACAGGGCTACTACATTTTTTGGGAACAAAAGCGAATGAAAACAAAGCAGCCCGTGACATTAAGAAACAGTGAACAGTGTGCAGAAATCCAGCTCTCTTTAAAGTTAATCTGTCAGTTTGCCATATGGGTTATCCCTGATTTGTAACAAGACGGGAGGGGGCAGGGATGAACACAAGATACCAGATTTTTGACAAAATGGAAGATGGAATTTCAAGGTTGTTCGAGGTTCAATACAAGTTACACTCAATCTACAGAAACTGTGGCATGACTGACCCAGTGCTCCTTTTCTTTAAAGTGGGCATGAAATGAAAATTCACCCAATATATTTTTTAAATGCATGTTACTGATCTTGAATGATGTTTGATTTTTAGTTTTTTATCCTCTCGTAATTTTTAATTAAAATATCATAACTTCTCTCTGGTGGCGTATGCTGGATATCTCCACTTTAACCCGTGCCCCTTTCTTAAATTCAACCTCAAGCTCGCATTCAGATCCACCTCCATGAATGTTGGATAGAACCAAGTTTCACCCTACATTTTTTTCTTTTCCGATAATCAATTTCAGTCATATGTACATCACGACATGAAAGAAAAGATCTGTTGCTACTTCCGTTTCATTGCGACTTTAAAAATTCATTCAAATGAAGTTATTTTTTGACACTTTTATAAAGGCACAATGAACAAAGTCCAGCTCAAATAAGAAATAAATTAATTTGATATAAAAATTTTTTTTAAATCAAGTAGTTCAAGTAGAAGTTCGACCCAGTTCCAAAAATTGTAATCATTCAAAAATGATTAAGATCGATATGAATTTTTGACTGACAGGGAACACATTCAATAATTATATTCAATATTAATAACACTGTGCTCAATATCCTTTAGCAGAATATGACCATAACTGGACTGACTATCACCATTCAGATATGCAGGGGAGTTCATTGACCGTCTGGCCCACCAGGAACTGACCCTCCAGTCGATACAGTCTCCATCTGCTTGGGAAAGACTTAGACTATCCTGAAAACAACCTCTGCAGGTGCACTGCACTAACTTGACCCCTACTGAGTAACAGACTACTTGATTTAATCTCCAAAAAAGGTTTTGGCATACTATTCCAACTACAGTTGATGTCTGAATGTACCCATTTACATCTAGTGTTTACATAAAGTCATATTGCACACATTACTGGAATGGCCAAGAAATGCTAATGGTCTTTTCATGTTCAGTTTGGATGCAGCTGTTGTTTAGTGTCATACAAGGCTGATTCAGTGATTAGTCTAGACTCTAGAGTTATTGCTACTGCAGCTCAGATGTTAAATAAAGTACCTATTTAGTCCCTAATGGTTAATCTTAACAGACACAGTAACATCTAAGCAAGACAAATCAATGACTTATGCACTTGAAAAATAATTCTTCACCTGAAAAGTACACGATAACAGCATTTTCAAGAATGATTGTACAGTACAGAGTATCAAGTTGCAGCTTAGCTCATTTAAAATATGTGAAACAATGAGATTACTTAACACATGACGTATATGATCTGTGGCTGATAACGCATTGACAATGAATTTGTTAACTACATTTAACACACAATGACTAGCTGTTAAAAGAAGAAATATGTCTTTTAAAAAAAAAAAAAAAAAAACTCACTATTTCGGTTGGTCTTGATCTTGGCCAGAAGTTTATGAGCCAAGGGAAGGTCTCCATTCTTCACAGCCAGAAGAAGGTCCTGCTCCTTGCCCATGGCTCTTGTCCAGCTCCCAGAAGAGTGTTACAATTTGGATTCACAATATCATGATTCTCTCTGTACACGAAACCTTGGATTTGGCTTTTGGTTTACCTTATCATTTTTTAACAAATATTGTCAAAACATTTAGCACGTTAAGATTTTAATTTGTATTTGTGTTGTTTTAAGGTCGTATGCTACATAAAATAGATGTTTGTTCTTGAGCAGTGGGTATATACTGAATGTAAGCCATCCTTAAAGCCACAAACATCACATGGAAACCTATGGGAAGAAGAACAGACATGCTGTGTTATCATTATCATAACACTTTAACATATTTGAACATAAAACATTGTTTTTGAAGAAAACAGTGTATGGTATCTTAAATCTGTAACACAACTGTATTTAATTTCTCTTTCATTAACAATAAACAAGCAACCACCACTTCCAAGGCAACCTTATAGCACTTCTGTGATCGTTTTTTTTTTGTTATGGAAAGTAGCGTATGACGGATAATAAGACGTTTAAAATGACCCTAAACAATAATGACAACTTTCCTGACCGGTTACTTGTCTGAATGTTTTTAATCAAAAGCTAAATAGGGAATACACTTGCCGTGTAGAGCTGTAGGATCAAATACTCACCAACACGTAGTCAGGTCGATTAAACGTTTAAAGCCACTTATTCCACGAAACCCAAGTAGTTCAATAAGTATAATCCCGTTTATGACTTCTGTTCCTGTTGGGGAAATCGCAAAAGCGCAATGCTATACTTGAACGTGTTTGACACAACACAAGTGACCGATGCGTGAGCGCGCGCGCGTCTATCACGCGCCTCCCTGGTGTAACTCTCTTCCTGAAAGGTGCGCTTTTAAGTCTCGCAGACTCTCGCTTCAATTTAACGATTCCAGGAAAAAAAGGATAATTGCGAATATATTCTATAAAATCCCCTGTATGTTTAAATCACTGGATGTAATGTTCTAAAGCGGTCTATATCTTTGCATGATATATTTAGTTTGTATTTATACCATAGGTGTTAATCAAGACCAACCTAACAGTTATCTCACAATTGTCTCCGTATGCTTTCATAATAATTTTGGCGATATAGTCAAGGTAGACTTCTGGGATCCTAATGTAAAGTCACTGTTGTTTCTGAAGTAAGTGCGACATCTGGTGCCTTAAAGGGATAGTTCACCTAAACATGAAAACTCATCTTTTACTCACCCTCATGTTGATCCAAACCTGTATGAGTTTTTCTTCTGTTGAACAAAAAAGAAGATATTTTGAAGAATGTCGGTAGCCAGACAGTTGTTGGCACCCATTGACTTCCATAATAGGGGGAAAAAATACCATGGAAGTCGATAGGTGCCATCAACTGTATGGTTACCAACATTCTTCAAAATATCTAATTTTTGAATGGTAAGGTTATTACATCTGGAAAGAATTCGTTTTTCTTTGTTAAACAAGCTGGATCAATTTGATAAAATTTGGTTTCCCCTTCTCCATTACCTTGATAGAATAGCTTGAGTAACTGTGTCCCATTATTGTGATATAAGTCCCTAGGGTGGTATGGGGATTGTTTTACTTTGTTGTTTTTTATTTATTGTATTGTTATTTTGTGTTTGTTTCTTCCTTATGTTTATAATGAGGAATCATAAAAGCTATGTATAATGATTGTCAAATTGTTGGATTCCCTAATAAAAAGATTCTAAACACACAAAATATCTTCTTTTTTGTTCAACAGAAGAAAGAAGCTCATAAAGGTTTGGAACAACATTAGGGTGAATAAATGGTGACAAAAATGTTATTTTTGGGTGAACTATGCCTTTAATGATGTAAAGTCCCACCAGAGTTCCTAAAGTTCACCTGCACCCATAAACTAGTTGTTAATTTGTCATTTACTGACTCCCTAAATGACACAATATGCAGAAACGACTTGAAAGGAGACGCACAGACAACATCACTGTGCAATATAATCCATGTTTTTCAATAATAAACCACAAAAAAAAACAAAAAAACTGAGTAGCCTAGTTTAATGCTCTAGAGTTGCTCGTAATGATATAAGAAAACATAACTGACTTACTTTGGTATTTTACAGTTAATTCATTGTTTATTCCAGAATAAACAAAGTAGAAACAAACAGTGCATAAAGTACAAAATGAAAATAAAAAACACCCTACATTTGCAACAAGTTACACCAACGTCCTCTCTCTCTTTGTGAAATAACACTGACTGAACTATATTCTTTTTCTAGTAATTATTTGGGTCATTTCAAGGAAGCTGAATTACTTTTAAGATACCTAGATTCAATTAGATATCAGATTTTCCCAAATACAGCCAGATAAATTTGTCATCATGAAATTTCTTCCAGGTATTGATCTCCAAACTATAATCGTGATTAGCAAAAAACACTAGTTTAGTGTGTTTGGTGTCATAGTAGTAGTTCGGATATTTCCGATAGTCATCTGTGCTAAAACCGTAGACTCTCACCTACATGAAGAGCAGGAAAAACAAAGAATCACTATAAAATAATACACTCAGGATAAGGTCAAATGAGAGAACAAATCTACATGCCTAAAAGTAAACAATTGTGCTTCATTTTAAAGAGAATGCGTTTCATTTGTACGAGAATGACCACTTACAATGTCACATGTGTGCATAGCCAGCAAAAGAGTAAATGCTCCATTAGTGGGTCTGACCAGCCACCATCTTTTAGTTTTCAATTGTTTTGCCCTAAGAAACCTAAAATGAAAAGTGTGAGACATTGCCATTAACAAATAATGAAATGGTAACTTCATGCACTAAATATATGCTAACATAACTAATGTATGGCAATTTCAGCCCCTACCTGTTTCGTACATATCTTAGAAAGTCTGGATGGAGGATGTAGTAAGAACTTTCATTAAAATGCCCACTGTAATAATTCCTTGGCCTTTAAAATAATAAACAACAACAACAAATCATTGAACGTAAAGCATTATGTAAGATTAGATTGTGTAGATTTTTTCATTTTTGGTTAATAATGACAAATATTGATTGATAATTACAATTCTGTTAGAACGACTTACGTTCGTCCACGATATGGTCCTGATGGTATTTTTCTGTTCTTCATGAGGGACTCGAGAAAGTTGTAGTCTCTTGGACCCTCAGGGATTAGAACATATTTAATGTCCTTCCATAAAAAGGCCAAAAAAACTATTAGAGATTCAGCCAAAGTAGCCCACATATAAGAACAAGTGATGGTTAAGACACACCTTGTCAGTAGGAATCTGTTTGAAACCTCTCTTTTTGTGTAACATGAGTGACTGGATTAAGGAATGTGCTGTGTGCACATAAACAGATGTCCTTTTCCCAACATCCTCCTCGTGTCCTGCTATAATGGCTGCATTCATCCTATCAGAAACAAACAAGTGAATAAGTGGTTTTATTAAGTCAGTACATTACAAATATCAATATAATAAATACATAAATGTTTGTTCTTGAAAACTTCTATTTACCTGAACACATAATCAGTAGAGTCAATCTCCGTCCCCAACCTGGAGCCATTGAGAATGCCACCACTCCCAACAACAGCACAGCGAATACAGCCATCTTTCGCTGTTGTAGGTACTTGTAGTAACTGGGTAGATGCAAGCTTAGGGATGGTGTCAACAGCTGCTTTTATTGCTACAAAAATTAGGAAATACAGCATTATTTAAGCTTCCTGGTATAATAATTAACCATCTATATTATCATCTTTCTGATTAAACAGACCTGTGTAATTGAGTCCCATATAGCCAAAGGGGTTGTTAAAATGATAAAGCCGGTTCCACTCACTCACGTTGAGATGATCACTTTGTAAAAACAGCTGAATGTTTGGAATAAACTTCTCCTTAAACACTGGATTAGAGGAATTTCGCAAGGATGCCATGCATTCCTGAAAAACATGTTGGAAACATCTTAAATCTTGTAAAGCCTGTAAATGGAACAGTTTATAGAACCTTTAGACAAAACGTTAAATCAAAACAAAGTTTTGTATACAGTACTTGTCAAAAGTTTGGAAACATTACAATTTTTTATGTTTTTGAAAGAAGTCTCTTATGCTCAACAGAGCTGCATTTATTTAATCAAGAATACAATAAAAACAGTAATATTGTGAAATATTATTACAAAAATAATTGTTTTCCATTTTAATAAATTTAATAATGTCATTTATTCCTGTGATGGCAAAGCTGAATTTTCAGCATCATTACTCCAGTCTTCAGTGTCACATGATCCTTCAGAAATCATTCTAACTGCTGATTTGCTGCTCAAGAAACATTTATTATTAATATTATTATTATTAATCCAAAGTAAAAGTGAAGACTAGATTTTTGTTTTATGATTTATGTAGATTTATGTTACAAAGGATTTCTATTTAATAAATCCTTTAGGGATAGTTCACCCAAAAATGAAAATTCTCTCACCATTTACTCCTCTTCAAGTTGTTCCAAACCTGTATGAATTTCTTTGTTCTGCTGAACACAAAGGAGGATATTTGGATGAATGTTTGTGACCAAGCAGATCTCACCCTCCATTCACTAATATATATATATTTTTTTTCCTACTATGGTAGTTAATGGGAGGTGAGATCTGTTTGGTTACAAACATTCTTCAAAATATCAGCAGAACAAAGAAATGTATAAGGTTTGGAACAATTTTATGGGGAGTAAATGATGACAGAATTTTCATTTTTGGGTGAACCTATCCCTTTAATAATCTTTATAAATACATTTAATAAATGTAAATAAAGAGAATCCTGAAAAAAGTATCACCATTTCCACGAAAATGTTAAGCAGCACAACTGTTTTCAACAATGATAATAATAATAATAATAACAAAAAAATGTTACCCGAGCACAAATATTAGAACAGCATATTAGAATGATTCTGAAGGATCATGTGACACTGAAGACTGGAGTAATGATGCTGAAAAATCAGCTTTGGTCACAGGAATAATATTACATTTTAAAATATATTAAAATAGAAAACAGTTTTTTTCATTTTTTATAATATTTTGCAATATTGCTGTTTTTACAGTATTTTTGATTGAATAAATGCAGCATTGGTGACCATAAGAGACTTCTTTCAAAAAAAAAAAATTGTAATGTTTCCAAACTTTTGACAAGTATGCTTTATACCATATTGAAAATATATCCTGACTTTTATGGCTCATATAGTATATAGAAATCACACTCAAGGAGGAAAAACACAGGCCCAAACTGAGCAAACATCAACAATTTGGTGCAGTTTTTATTTATATGGCCAAAAAAGATGAAATTCTGATAGCTTGTAATGTGAATCAGCATCTACTTGTCAGACTGCTTAGATAAAATGCATAAAAATATTAGTTGTCACTCTATATCTCACAATAAAATAAGATTTACTTGATTTATCCATACTTCATTTTTTAGAAACAAATATATGAATAAATCAAGTAAAACTAAGTTGCTTCAGTCCAGTAAAAATTCATCTTGGAATATTGCTAATAATAATAGTTATCCTTACGTTTTTATAAAAAAAATATGAAAGATTCCTCAGCAAAAATACACAACCTGAAGGTGGACATTTTTAGAATTTCAACAAGGCCTTTTATTTGCTAAAAAAAAAAAAAAAAATATATATATATATATATATATATATATATATATATATATATATATATATATATATATATATATATAGGGCAAAAGGCAGATTGAGCAAAACAGGTTTTTCAGTAAGTTTTGACCACATATCAAATATGGTAGGCTTTATAGGGTGAAACATGTTTCACACTTACAAAACAAACAAATATGTGAAAAAGAGTACAAAGTGTCCAAAACCCCTCTAACACCATTTTTTCACATCTTTTTTTAGCAGGGTCACCCAGATTGGCAGGATGTTCGCAAACTTTTCTCTATAGTTATTGTCCACTGTACTTACACTCTGTTTAAACTGTGGATCCAATCGATAAAGGTCATCAAATTTCCACTGGGGCAGAGCAGTAAAGTTGTGCTTGTCCATAATGGGCACAAGGGTTGACTGAGTCCCAAGAGGTTTAGGGCTGGTTGTAGTGTTTGCTCCTGCATCAGTCACGGCAGAACTGTTGTTCGGGTCAGGCTCATCAAATCCCTGCAAAGAATCTGTGACATTGCCTTCCACCCAAACGTAGTACTGTCTAAGGAGAAGAGATTGCAGCTATTATAGCCTGTAACTTTACATGATATCATGTCATTACCAATAAAAGTAAAATGTTGAATTTAAAAACGACAACTTTGAATTTAGTAGCCTATATTTTCGTTTCTTACCGCACATTTGCATTTATAGTCCAGTTTCCACTGTAAAATGTTACAAAAAATACCAGAAGTAGTAAAGTTATAAGGGAGGTAGCCAAGAATATCCTTAGGAGAAACATCCTCAATGAAAGCAAGCGCACCTGTGAACTTAGAGCCTGATTAACGACGACTCAAGTGAGCCGTCTACCTAAAAACATTTTTTGAACATCATTTGCGCGTTACACTGTTAACACTAATATGGACACGCTTGATTTGAAATTATTTAAGCTGGGTGATTCACATTTTGTGGCGAGCCAGTCATAAACACTGCCTTGTTCTCACAGATTTCGTTTGTTCTTCTTTTTTAAATAGACGATAGACTCTAGAACCAATGAGGTTTGTGTGCAATTTCTTCCCCTCCTCCTTTTCCTTAGGTAGGCTATATGTCGTGAAGCGGAGGTTATCGTACTTTCTCTGGCTCTGTTTACACCTGGACATACAGTCTGTGATTAATGGTGCGTTCAAGTCCTCCTGGGAAGTTCGTATTTACGAGGTGGGAAGTCGTGTGTACGACGGTAGGTGCGTTCAAGTCACTTTCGTCGGAGTATGATGGCGGCGTGCCTTCTCTAAATTAATTACACAAAATAACAACACTTCTGCTTCTAGAAAATGTAGAGCAAAGAATGTGCATTAGCTGTATGTTGCTTTTTTAAGTTTTTTAATTAATTTATGAAGCCATTGTAAACTTTATTGTTACATAGCCTATTACATTTTTACATTGTGATGCTATCGTATTTTTGCTGGTTAATCATCTTACTTCGTTGTAAATAGAAAAGCCTGACAATGTCACTGCTAAATACCTGTAAGTATTGTGGTATTTCACTATGTTTCTGACTGACACGCCCCCAACTCGTACAGATCGGAGCTTAAAGAAAATTACGAGCTTCCCACTGGTATTTACGACATTGTGGTGGCGTTCTTGTCCGTTCTGCAAATACGATCTTTCCGACATGACTTGAACGCACCATAAGACGCGTTCTGGTCGATCGGATCACAAGGGGAGACACATTGGCTACCTGTTTTCACCTGGTAATTTAATCCGTCTTTTTGTCCACTTTCAACTTCTGTTCTGATTTCGGGGAGGGTCTATGGGCGGGTAAATGTATGGGTTTATTATTTTTTTTCAGGTATGGACAAAATAAGCTCGTGCGTAAGGTGTACATTGCCTCCAGTCACACCCAGGGGCGGAGCCAGACATTGTAAACATTCGGGGCTTAGCCCAAATCTATGTTTGTCCAAAGACATTTTAATTTTCTATTAACAGCTTTACTGACATGAAAGGAGCTTTTGTTGTCGTATTCTTGTTCAGAAAATGTACATTATTTGACACTGTAATTTGTAAAACTTTATTGAACGTACCAGCTCTAGGGGGGTCCGGGGGCATGTTCCCCCGGAAGAAAATTTTGTACATTTTAAGGTTAAATGCATCAATCTGGTGCACTCTGGAAACTCAAAATTAAGAGCTTCAACACATGTACAGTGTGCAAATTGAACAAAGAAACAGCATTGACTTGTACCTGGACATTAAAAAGGGTTCAAACATCTTTTTTTACCATACTTTTGTACTCATTTCTTTTTAAAAGATAAATCCTTGAGCTTTTATTTTGATCATCACCAGCTGATCGCGTGCGCAAATGTGCGAGAGAGAGAAAGCGCTGCCGGTGTATGGTCGGATACTGTAGAAAAGCGGTATTGAACTGCTTAACGTATTTTAATAGAGAGATGTGTTAAGAAAAATTATATTTTGAGAGCACTGTTAAGAAACCTCTAACCTGAAATTCCTGCTTGCTGACTGTCTCGCACTCTTGCGGTTGACTGTGCTAGCTCCTCCCCTACCTGCTGCATATTCAACAGAGAGGAAGAAACGGAGTAGCCCATAGGCTACCGACAGCAAAGAAATGTATTCTATAGGCTAGATTATTTTTAAGGTCTATTTTTACAGGCTGTATGCAGTATATGCAAAGCCAAAGCGCAATGAAATAAAGCAACTTATGATTTCGGGGGTTTACATAGGCTATTGTCCAGTTTCATATTTTCTCAGTGACAGTCATTACATTCGGGGCTTGACTCAAAACATTCGGGGCTGAAGCCCCGGCAAAATCGGCTGGCGCCGCCCCTGGTCACACCTCAGTCATACAACGAAAATGCGTCATGTCTCAGACTAAAGGCTTCAGTCATCGGACAAAACGGCATCGCGCATCAGACTGAAAGGCTTCAGGTCTCAGGAAAAACAACGTCAAGTGTCAGGTCTCATACAATTATGCATCGAACGAAACAGCCTCAGACCAAAAGGCTTCTGACGAAAAGGCATCGAATGAAACCGACTCAGACTAAAAGGCATCATGCTTGTTGTTGTTTTGTATAGCCTAATTTTATTGGCTTTTATCCCATCATAATGCCGTCCTTCAGTTGTCTTTTTCTTTACTGTTACTATTCCCAAATTGATGTAAGGTGTGTGTGCGTGTATAGAATCTATCTGTTGATGGTATTCATGTAGGCTATTTATGTAATCCCTTGGCGAATAAGAAAAGAACATGGCGATTTTTACATTGGTCTGCAGAAAAACAGCAACTGGTATTCTGTTTTTATTGTTATGTTTATTTTTTATGCATTCCATTTTTATTCTTATGTATTTGTTTCCTTTTTATGTAAAGCACTTTGAATTACCATTGTGTATTAGCCTGACTTCGTCATACTCATATTCTAGGCAGAATGTGAGTCTGATACTACACCATTGCACTTGAATTATGGGGCGTGTCTTAACCGAACCAGTAAAAAAAAAACTCTGCACTCAATTGGATAGACCTACAACCAATCAGAGCAACGCAGTAAGTGACGTATGTTGAACTTGTACTTAAACTTTTGCCGAATCCCGTTGGAAGGACGGCAAACACATCTTTCCCATCGACAAATGCCTTGATTGCGGTTCTTTGTTCGTCTTTTAAAATTAATGCTCTGTCGATTTCTTTTATACAGACGTGATAGCGGAATCTAAACATCTTCGGTGCGTTCCAAACGGGATATATCACCCTCCGAAGGGCACTTCGGAGTGAAAATAATTATGGCCGCCATATTGAAGGGTCGTTCCAAACCGAAGTGCTCAAAACTGGCCACTTCAAAGGGCCCTTCGGAATGAAGGATTTCAAAGGGTACAACTGATGGACACTTCGGCCCCCCATGATCCTTTGCACAGGGAAGTTGTTTGACGTCACAGAATCGGAACAGGAGGTTAGGAGTTCAATTTTACCTATAAATGTAATAGTATTTTTCTATACTACTGTAATATTTAAACGAGTTCGATTTGGTACATTGTTATGGTCAAAACGACATTGTACTTCAACAAAAATACTTTACAGCTCCTTTTATCAGTCCATTTAAATGTTTAAAATACATAGATAAAATATACATGGTGCGATAAACCTAAAATAAATAAATAAATAAAGTAACGTTAAACAAAGGGCGCAGCTTGCACAATCTACTCCTCCTTGATTGTCTCGTTAAGATGACGCTGAAGTGCGTTCCAAAAGAAGAGTTTTTTTTACCCCTACACCCTTCATCCCTTCGAAGCTCTCACTCCTGAGGGTAAACCCTTTGAAGGGATTAGGGCATAGGGATGAGCCCTTCCGAATGGAACGCAGGGCTTACTTCTCCAGCTGCAGTCAACCAATTCAACCCAAGCGCTCTTTGATGACGTGGGTGGTTACGTAACCGCAGATAGCCTGTCCATCATCGATTAAAGCCCGCCCTGGCAATTTGATTGGCTCGGCCTTCTGGGAGCCGAGCATAATTACTCCACAATGGATCGACGGTGCGTTCCAAACGGGATATATCGCCCTCCGAAGGGCACTTCGGAGTGAAAATAATCATGGCCGCCATATTGAAGGGTCGTTCCAAACCAAAGTGCTCAAAACTGGTCACTTCAAAGGGCCCTTCGGAATGAAGGATTTCGAAGGGAACAACTGATGGACACTTCGGGCCCCCATGATCCTTTGCACAGGGAAGTTGTTTGACGTCACAGAATGGGTACAGGAGGTTAGGAGTTCGATTTTAACTATAAAGGTATGTATAATATTTTTCTGTACTACTGTAATATTTAAACGAGTTAGATTTGGTACATTATTATGGTCAAAATGACATTGTACTTAAAAAAAAATACTTTACAGCTCATTTATCAGTCCATTCAAATGTTTCAAATACATAGATACAATATAGCCTACATGCGGTAAACCTAAAATAAATAAATAAATAAATAATAACGTTAAACAAAAGGCGCAGCTTGCACAATTTATCCTCCTTGATTGTCTCGTTAAGATGACGCTGAAGTGCGTTCCAAAAGAACAGTTTTTTTTACCCCTACACCCTTCATCCCTTCGAAGCTCTCACTCCGGAGGGTAAACCCTCTGAAGGGATTAGGGCATAGGGATGAGCCCTTCCGAATGGAACGCAGGGCTTGTCCAGACCGAACTTCCCGTCCAAAAAATGTTGTGGGCGGGGTTCGGGCTGGCACCCAGGCTAATTGTGTATGAAATGTGCTAAATAAATACATTTGTCTTGCCTTGCCTAATCGACTCTCTGACAGTAGGTGGCGCTGGAACAGCAGAAATAAAGCCGTTTCCTTGGTAACCCCTGTACACAAAGCAGTTGTGCTTATAACAATACATTCAAGATTTCTTTTTACCTCTTTTATAAAAATGAACCATGGTTTTACTACAAATAAAACAAAATGGTTATTGTAGTTAACCATGTAACCACAAATTAACCATGGTTTTGCTACACTATAGTTTAAGGTATTTGTAGTAAAATTATTGTTATACAAGTAGCCTTGTATAACAATACATATAGTAGCCTATCAATCCGACAAAAAAAATTTAACACACTTTTAACCATTGTTAATTTTCGTATGTGTTCATGATAGTTTGCAATGCAAGCTAGTTGCAAAGAGTTATTTTGCTAATTTTTTATAGCCTACATGCATATAAAACTAGTGAATAATACAAATGTACAAAATAATCTCAGTGGGATATGTTTTATCCAACTTAAGCCGAGTTCAGACTGCACGATTTTCAAAGTAGTCGGGTCACTGTTCTTTTCACACTGCATGACTATCTTGGCCAGCATTCAGTCGCTGCTGTGTTCATACTGCACGATGGATCGGTGACAGAAGGTTTCACACTGCATGACTTTACAATAGGAAGAATCGCCGACAACTCTGTCTGGCACACAAACTACGTTTCACAACCAAACACACACGAGATGTGACAAGGAAACAACGCGATATCACGCGTGCAAGACCGGAGTTATTATTATTATTAAAAACGGTAGCCCGCAAGAAGCTTGCAATACGAATTGCCTGTGCGCTGATTTGCAGCGAAAACAAGAAAAAGAAAAGAAGAATATGGAGGAGGAAATGGTTGGGGAGACTGTGGATTGTGTGTTCTGCAACGAGAGTTGGAGGTAAATAAATAGGCTAACTTTTCAATGTGCTGCTGATGCGGATGGTCAAGCAAATGTTTGCTTTGTTTCTGTTTGATATAATTGTAATGTTTATCTGAAACGAAGCCATGCTTGCTGATATTGTGGTCTATAACTCCTCCCCGAACCCCCCGCTGCTCTGTATCTTGCTCTCTCGTTGGCTGTCGGTCATCGCCGATGTAGTTTTCATTCAGAACACTTTTCACACAGCAGGATTTTGAATCGCCGACAGGTCCAGATATTTAGCATGCCAAATATCTCACGGGCGTCGGCGACTCGTCGCCGATTCTCTCAGATCACGTCTTTGCTCATTCACACTGCATGATTGTCACTCGCGTGAACGAGCACTGATTTGCCTGTGATTTCGGGCATTTGTCGGCGATTTCTCAAAACCTGTCGGCGAGCCAAAATCGGGGCTAAAATCGTGCAGTCTGAACTCGGCTGTAGTGTAACATTTAACAGAAAACTGTGTGCACGTGACATCACATTGAGGCGGGGCAATTCACTTCTTTCCAAGGAACACACCAAGCCGACGGTCGGCCGCTGGGCAGTTTTTCTACGTCGGCCGACTAAGTTTTCTCAGTGTGTTCCGCACCGTCGGCTGAAGTTGGTCCTCGTCGTGCCTTTTTTTGGCGTTGGAGCTCGTCGGTCCGTCGGGCCATCTGATCATTCTGATTGGCTGTTCAGCTGCTGCCGCCTGCTGTTTCGGAAAGGCATTTCATATCACGCAGGCACAGAACTGACGTGCTGCTTGGCCGTCGGCTGTTTAGCGTTGGTTTGGTGTGGCAGGGCAACTTTGGACACAGACACTGCCGACGTGAGCAAACCCCGCAGTCTGCTTTCGTCGCCACTAGTTCGTCGGCGTCGGCTTGGTGTATTCTGGCCTTAAGTCCGTTTCGTCTGATGCCTTTATGTCTGATGCCTTTTAAGGGAGGAACACACCAAGCCAACGGTCGGCCGTCTGGCAGTTTTTGTTCATCGGCCGACTAAGTTTTCTCAGTGTGTTCTGCACTGTCGGGTGAAGTTGGTCCTCGTCGGCCTTTTTTTCAGCCAATTCGGAATGTCGAATCGGCGTCGGAGCTCGTCGGTCTGTCGGACCATCTGATCATTCTGATTGGCTGTTCAGATACTGCCACCTGCTGGTTCGGAAAGGCATTTCATCTCACACAGGCACAGAACTAACGTGCTACTTGGCCGTCGGCTGTCAGTTTGGTGTGTCAGGGCAACTTTGGATACAGACGCTGCCGACGTGAGCCAACCCCGCAGTCTGCTTTCAACGCCACTAGATCGTCGGCGTCGGCTTGGTGTGTTCCGGCCTTTAGTCTGAGTCCGTTTCGTCTGATGTCTTTTGGTCTGAGGCTGTTTAATTCGATGCCTAATTGTATAAGACCTGAGACCTGACGTCGTTTTTCCTGAGACCTGAAGCCTTTCAGTCTGAAGCGCAATACCGTTTTGTCCGATGACTGAAGCCTTCTGAGGAATGACGCCTTTTTGTTGTATGACTGAGGTGTGAGGAAGTCCTAATATGTACACCGTAGTACAGGTTATTCTACTTTCTCTGGCTCTGTTTACACCCGGTATTAAGACATACAGTCTATGATTAAGATGCGTTTTGGTCGATCGGATCATAAGTAGGCCTAGACTAGGGAGACACATACCTGTTTTCACCTGGTAATTTAATCCATCTTTTTTTTCCACTTTCAACTTCTGTCCTGATTTCGGGGAGGGTCTATGGGCGGCAGAGGTGTAAAGAGTACCTAAAAACCTTACTTAAGTAATCAAGTTGCATCAAAAATGACTCCACTACAAGTTACAAGTAACCAATTCTAATACAACTTGAGTAAAAGTCTTTAAAGTGAGTCCTACCAGTCCGGTCTGAAATAGTCCGAATATAAACACTTATTATAAGTGTACCATAATGATTCAGGATAAGACAAAAACACGGTTTGGAAAATGGATTCATGTTGTATATTCTCATTATATAATTTTTGTACATTTTTAACACAAAAAAAGTTGCGGACTGGAGCTTTAAGTATTTGATTTTAACAGTACTTAAGTACTTTACTCATGCTGAATGTAGGCTCAGAGATGCACTAGTCCTGAGAGACTGCAAGTGAAAATAAGAAACAATTGATTTGTAAGATGAGGAATCAAGTTTATTTTCTAAAATCAAAATAAAACTGAACACCTTAATATTGCAATAAATCAAGGTCGACACAACAACCTTTTAAACGTCTACAAAATCCATGTTGAGTAACTCTCAAGTCTCAGTTAAGCTCAAGTGGCCATAAGTAAACCAATAACAGTCAAAACGGTCTTGTCAATATTGCGGATAAATAAAACAATGTTAAGTAAAATTAAGTAGTCAAAGTCTACTGTATGTGCTGTTTTGAGCCTCATCACCAACTGCAGTCAATTCCTCATCTGATAAATCAAACATCTGCGATCAGAAACTACCTGATAATGCACTCACATTCACATAAAGTATCCTTGTTGACAAATTTTGGGGGAGTAAAGGCAAAATGCACAAGATATAGTACCTTGAAAAAGCTGCAGAAAAAAAGTTAGCCGCCATGAAAAATGTAATTTGTAATTGCATTACTCATCACAAATGTAGTGGAGTAAAAAGTACATTTACTTGCTCAAAAATTTAGTCAAGTAGAGACTAAAAGTTGCTAAAATCTTTGATACTCAGTACAACTACAAAGTATCCAAAAAGATACTTAAGTACAGTAACTAATTACATTTACTCAAGTACTTTACACCTCTGATGGGCAGGTAAATGTATGGGTTTATTTTTTTCAGATATGGACAAAATAAGCACGTGCGGCAGTTTCGTTTCTGTTCTGACAGCTGCAAGACCACGCAATGCTCTTAATTCCTGTTAGAAATCAGGAATGGTTAGAAAACAATTTAATTGCCATCAGCTGCAACTAGTTGTGAGCTTGCCTGAGATGGAGCAGTGTATAAATTGAGCACTGCGGAATAGGGCTGGGCGGTGGTATGTAAATATTTATTCACTATTGACACTTCAGAGTGATAAAATGCATTAAAGAGTTAAAAAGAGTTATAAGCAATTTATCCTGAATAGGACCTCAGTGCGGTGCTCGTGCTGACTGGCACAATGCCAAAGTGCGCACACAGAAAGCTGCCTCTCATAAGAGGATTGCAAATTTGGGACATGTTACATGTTAAAAAGTGTTATTAAGCACAATAAGCATTGAAAAAAATCTCTGACTGCGTAAGCGTTTGCACAAAAAGCCGCCTCTTTCAGCATGCAATGCGAATTTACCATATACATGGAACTTTCTTGAGAACTTCTGCAATAATATAAGCCAGCTGGATAACTTCCAGTGAAATGTCACTTCATCTTCAATGTCCTGAGGTAGCTATAACAGCTTCAGTATTGTAATATTGATTGTCACATTTTTCCAGGCCTAGTGTTAATTTAGTCAAACGTAAGACGACATTAAAAAAGGCGTGATTCAGTGTTCCTTGGCAAAATTCAATTCGACCATCAGTTTTAACACCTTCATGTGGTAAAAAAGTGTCAGCACACTGTATGTTAAAGATTTATTGTGCACTTTAGTTAGATTCATTGAATAAAATATGAGTTTTCACAAGTGTGCAAAAATCATTGAGCTTACGCTGGTCTGAGAGCTCGGTGCTTGCTTTCTGTGTTCATTCACAAGAAGTTTTGTGAGTACTTCATACTTCAACTTGACAAAGTGTATTTTTAAACTTAGTGATTTGTATAATGTTTAATATTTATTCAAAAGCAAAGTGAGTGAAAACTGCTGGTTTTATAGTGGTATTAATGTAATTTATTTTAAAATAAAAGTGTTTTTCTATCAAATGTTGGATTTCTTACATCTTGAAACGTTCAATTTTACAAATGATTTCTGAAGGATGAACAAAAAATATTTTTGGTCATCACATTAAAAATAACATTTGAAGTGCTGTAAAAATGTTGCATGTGCCTGTCTAATTACAGACACCACATTTCTAATTTGAACATTCCCTTTAGCTTCATCTTTATTGCAATCAATAAAACTGGTTTATTGGCAAATTAGGCAAGTGTGATATCTGCATTAAAATATAAATACTTTTGTGTCGATGTCCATAGAGTACGAAATGACAACTAACAGGTCCTAAGTATTTCTTTGTCTGTAAGATCTGCTTCGTCTGTATATGATTTTAAAAAGAAGTTACAGTCTTATCTTCTTAGATAACTTAGATAACTTTTCATTCATTATAACTCTTGATTTCTTCAATTTAGTGATGACTTTTTATTACAACTGTCTTTTATTTTATTCTTTTCTCTGTATAGCACAGTGGTAAACTTTTGTTGTGTTTATTTGTGCTTTATAAATAAATGAAATGAAATGAAACAGTTCACCAGAAATGCCCAAGCTGGCTTAACCTGAACCAGGAAGTAACCATGCATATGTTCAATTCAGTTCTCTTTCACATCTTTTTGTTCTTGAATGGTCGAATACACACGCAATTATGCCAAAATAACCATTGTGCGGAGTATTCATGTAAACACGACCGGATATGTCTCAAGTGAAAGTAAACAGTTGGGAGTAAACCGGATGTGTATCAGTATAATGGATCCGTGCATTTGGTCTTAAAGTGACAGCAGCCTAATATACACACCTGCTGCTCTGTTATTGATTTGAATCAAATAAAAGAGAAAATAACTTACTGCTCTTGACTGAATAACTTTTTTTTAGCTTTAATAAGAGTAAATTGATATTAAACGCACATGCTTGCTTGACGTGCGATAACCAGTTAGGTTCATTCTCGTGTTACGCAGCATGTTTGAGCTTCAGCAAGAGGTTTGTTCTCGCACATCAACCAGGTTCGGTTGACCTTCTGTTTATGTTCACTGATCAATGTTTATATGTGAATAAAAGCCTAAATTCAAACTGTTCATCATATAAAAGTGATCATGTCCCTTCAGAAAAGTTTTACTAAATCACTCAATTCATATGGATTAGTTTTACGATCTCTTTAAATGAGATTTTTGAAGCGTCAAAGTGGTAGTTGCACGGCTGTCAGATTTCATTAAAAATCTCTTCATTTGTGTTCTGAAGATGAACAAAAGCTTATGGGTTTTTAACGACACAAGGGTGAGTAAATGATGGCAGATTCTCATTTTTTGGGTGAACTAACCCTTTAAGCATGGCAGGGAAAACATAATGGTATTGGGGACGCATGTCTGCAGCAGGTGTTGAAAGGATCTAATTTGCTGGCACTCTGAAAATGGACCAATTTTTGGGAATCCTGCTGAACACAATGTAGCCAAGTATGGAGGATGTGTTTTGGATACACACCGTGCATGCAACAAAGTTGCACAGAAATACGGAGTCATGCAGAGAAAATTTTGTGATGACTGGTTTCTCTTATCCTAAAATAAACACATGGTTTGATGATGCAGTGAATTTGTATAGGCAAATTACAACTCAAGCAAACAGTAGAACACAGAAGTCTTTCACAAAAGTGTGCTACTCAGTAGTACTTTGGATAAATCAAAATGAAATCAATATTACATTAGTCTTTTTATTCTTCACTTCATGTTGTTTGATGATGCATATCACAAAACTGGAACAGATAAGGACATGGAGCTGGAGCTGTCAAATATATTAAAAAATATACTACAAATCTAGATATCAATAAATAACATACTTCTTAAAAGTTGGTCCCATGTTTGTGTATGGCTATTGGTAGACCAGTTTTTGGAAATATTAATCTATTTTGCATTTCTAAAGTAATAAAGTCATAAAAAGAGTAATGATTAATATAATATAAAATTAAGAATAAAAAATATACAGAAAAAATAGATAACATTTTTATATTGGGTATTTTATCAAATGTAATGAATAATAATAAAGATTAAACACACCCAAAGCTGGCCTATTTAAATATTTAAATGCATAAATATCAGCTTTCCCTACTTTATTAAAAGTAAACCAAAAATAAGCTTCCACTCGCAGCATTTCACAGATGTTTCATTTAGTTTCAGTCCATAGCTTTCCAAGACTTTCAAAGATTTTGTCCATCTTGCCCATGAATAACCAAGACACGGCTTCTTACAGAATCATAACTTGGAAATATGTTTTAAAATAGTGCCTGCTGACAGAACAGAGAGTTTCCTTCTGTTTTTGATGTTTTAGTGTCTTTGGAAGAGTCTAATGATTCCAGAGTCATGCAGTTTCTTCCAGGTCTTTATCTCCAGGCCATAGTCATGGTTAATATAGAAAATGACTCTGGTTTTTTTTAACTTTTCATAATAATAGTTGGAAGTACTTATGGTGGTCTTCTGTAATATATCCATAGGCATCCACCTGATGTAGAGCATAAAGCATTTTCAAGTAAAGTTCATAAAGTATTACTAATACAATGCAATTATAATGATGATAAGAACAAACGAAAGAATGTACTTTACAGTATTTAAAGAGCTACAAACAGCTTGATATTCAAGAATAAGCTGAAGTAATAGAAAAAAATATATATTTACTTACAATATCACATGTGTGCATAGCCAAGAACAAAGCAAACGCTCCATTGGTCGGTCGGAATAGCGCCCAGTGAATGCCCTGCAATTGTTTGGATGGCATGAATCTATTAAAAAATAAAAGAGGTCATTCAAAAGAGATAGATCATACTTAGGTTGTTCTATGACCAAACAAATTAGTCCCTGTAAACAGAAATGTTACCTGTTGCGAACATATCGAAGAAAATCCGGGTGAAGAACATAAAATCTACTCTCGTTAAAATGACCATTGAAAAATTTCAGTGGACTGCGGAAGAATAAATGCAAATGTTGGTTTTTAAACAAATCAAGAACACACTGATAAATATTTACCACTTATCATGATAAACATAATAAGGTTTAAGACTATTTATTTATATACTCTCTGGAATTCTGATCGGCCAGTCGACTGTGGTGAAAATGTACTCAAAGGACGTCTGTATTAATATTACTGTGTTCATCTTGCTTACTGGCAGAGCTGGATACTTTACCTCACACCTTTGTATGACCCATTGGCTACTTTTCCCTGCAAAAGGCCTTGGAGCCAATCAAAGTCCCTCATGCCCTCAGGGATCATTACATATTTGATACCCTGTTGAATAACACCAGAGCGTCACTTCACTTTGCAATACATTTTCAGATTTTATAGAATGATTTCACTTAGAGATTTAATCAGACACAATAGATATAATACAACAATAGAATCACACACACACATTACCGTTGTGTAATACACTACTATTATATACAATATATATACTACCGTTCAGTAAGTTTTTTTTTTTTTTTTTTTTTTTTTACCAAATTAATACTTTTATTCAGCAAGGATACATTAGATTGATCAAAAGTGACAGTAAAAACATGTTAGAAAATATTTCTATTCAGATAAATGCTCTTCAATTGAACTTTCTATTCATCAAAGAATCCTGAAAAAAAAAAATCTACCACGGTTTCCACAAAAATGTTGAGCAGAACAACTGTTGTCAACAGTGATGATGATTTCTGAAGGATCATTGTAGACTGGAGTTCTGACTATCATTGTAGTCAGTCATTCTGAAGACTGGAGTAATGGATGCTGGAAATTCAGCTTTTTCCATCACGGCAATAAATTACATTTTCATACATATTAAAATAGAAATGTAATAGATGTAATAATATTTCACAATATTACAGTTTTTACTGTATTTTTGTTCAAATAAATGCTGCTTTGGTGAGCAGAAGAGGCTTCTTTCAATAATCAAACATTTGAACACTGAAAAAACATGGAGCTTCTATAAATAATTCTCAATGAAGAAGTGAAGTTATATGCAAATTACAGTGCATACATTTTTTTTTTTAGAATTCAGTGTAGAAAATACTGACCTCATCTTGTGGAATATTGTTAAAGCCATACTTTTTTAATGCATGTATGTTGGAATGTAAGGAAAAAGCTGTATGTACATAGACTGATGTTCTTTTTCCAACATCCTCCTCGTAACCTTGAGTAACAGCCCCATTTACTCTGTTTAAGAATATATTAGAATACACAGTCATGATCTCAGAACTTTTTTTTTCTGTAGTGCATTAATAACTTTTTCATTCAAGACATTTTTCACAAAGCTAATTTTATTTGAAAAGTTTCACGCTTACCGAAAAACATAATCATGGGAGTCTATCTCTTTGCCCATCTTTGAGTCATTGAGAATGCCACCACACCCCACAACAGCACAGCGGATACAGCCATCCTTTGAACCTTCAGGCACAGGCAGTAATATTGAAGACTTGGGCTTTGGTATCAAATCCACTGCTCTTTTTACGTCTTCATTGAAAGAAAAAAACAAATCCATGTACGTAAAGGAATGCAAAGTGCGGAAAAACATACATATTGGGGCATCCAAATTCATCCAAGCTTAAAGGGATAGTTCACCCAAAAATGAAAATTTGATGTTTATCTGCTTACCCCCAGGGCATCCAAGATGTGGGTGACTTTGTTTCTTCAGTAGAACACAAATGATGATTTTTAACTTCAACCGTTGCTGTCTGTCAGTTGTATATCATTTCGTGTCTTAGGACGTCAGTGTGTCGTCACGAGCCCCAGGGTTTCATTTGGATTTGTCTGTGCATGTTTTTTTGACTCTTATAGATGGAATTCCTATTAACATGCATTATACGACTGACAGACGGCAACAGTCGAAGTTAAAAATCATAATTTGTGTTCTACTGAAGAAACAAAGTCACCTACATCTTGGATGCCCTGGGGGTAAGCAGATAAACATCAAATTTTCACTTTTGGGTGAACTATCCCTTTAAAGAAATATTTTAAGATTGCCAGTTAAGCTCAAACAACCGTATTTGTGGCATAATGATGATTACTACAAACAAACATTTTTGCTTTAATTCAAAAATTGAGAATACAGACTTAAAGTAAATGGGGACTATCTTTAGAGGATTTAGAAAAATGCGAAGCTTAAGATTTTATACAGACACTTACATTAATTCTACTGTTAAAAACTGAACTGTAAAAATGTTCTCATTTTTTACAGTTGTTTTAGGGTTTACTTTGTTAAAATTGGATGTAACATTACATATGAAAAGTAGGCTAAATCAGTAAATTTTTCACACTAAACTGAACACACCATATTGTTTATGTCTTGCAGTTGTAGGACGCCATAATGAATTAAACATGGATGAAATTGAGGCTCTGTGAGGGATAAACTTAATGTTACATTCTTTACAACGACAAGCACTGTATAAAGGTTCTGGATCATGACATTTTCACAACTTGCAACTTTTAAGACTTTTAAGATGCCTCAGAGCTTCGTTTTCATTCCTTCATTTCAAATAAATATGGCGCTACCCTGACTATCTACTGAAACGGAGTATTTTAGTTATGTGACTGACCCTATTTAATACCAGTGTAAATATCCAGACTTTACTTTTTTTAAAGTTGACATGAAACGGAAATTGCAAGCCTTTTCTTCCCTTGCAGCTTATATCTGCTTGAAACGGCTTCTCAAACAAGAAAAAAATGTAGGACGAGATCCCACTTGAGATGATCATGTGAGTTACCTCTCCCTGTAGATGTAAGGGAAGTTATTCTGATTAAAGATTATGAGGGCACATCAATTTTGAAATAATAATAAGAATAATAATTATGTGCATGGATAAATTATTTATAATAGGCTAAACACTTCAATACCTAGGCTATTCCATAAAAAATTAAGAATTTCCAATTTTGATTTCACAGTCTTTTTAAAAGAAAAGACAGGGCAAGTGGTAATTAACATTATGCTGTTGATTCAAGCTTAACCTATATTGAACACAAAATTCTTTGAATAAAGCAAGAGAGATCAGTTTACATTATTTACAATGCATTAAATAGTCCAAGGACACAGAAGAAGCAATAACCTACAACACGCCTTTCTCAAACATGTGTGCCAGACATTTTACAAACCCATATAACTTGGAAATCTGTCATGAAAATAATTTGATCACCATTGTAATTGTACTCCATGAAGCCAAAAGGATTGTTGAAGTGTGCTAATCGATTCCATTCTGTTATGTTGAGATGACCTTTGTACAGCCACAGTTGAATGTCTGGAAGGACAGCTTCCTTGAACTCGTGATCCTCTGTGGTTTGAAAGGACTTTGGACAGGTCTACGGAAAAGGTGATTTTTCAAAGGATCAAAACGACTGCACCGTGACGTGAGAATAGTATTGGAAAAGGAGCACTTACAGGTTTTCTTGGTTGACTGTCTCGCATATAAACATCTTCGAAATCCCACACTGGCAGTTTCGTAAAATTTTTCTTATAGAGAACCGGAATAGGTGTTATGTTGAGTTCTCGCTCAGTGGGGTGAACGGGTTTTTCAGTTTTGTACAAACTAATATTTCCATGTGGTGATAAAATCAGTGCAGAAATGATGATGGTTTTGCTAATTAGGAGGAAAATGTAAATCAGGTACAAACTTTTTGTGGTAATCCAGACAGACAATATTAATACCAAGTCATTAGAATGTCATAATGTCATAATTAGAATATTTTCAAAAGATTTACTTAGTCAATACATTTATTTTCTTACCTGTAAAAGTGTTCAGAGAGATTCATCCAAAGTACTAGATAGAGCAGCGCGCAAAGAGTCAGAATGAGACTGACAACACCCCAGGCTTTCTGCATATTTCATGGGCAATTTCCACTCATCTTATCAGCCTGGCCACTGAGTGAAAGATTTCACCTGTAACACTGTTTTATAATCTACCTATTGAAATTCATGACATCATCAAACCATGTTTGTTTCTGGATTATAGTCCGCCTATCCATATGAATAACATTATCACCATGGCCAGCACAGGTCTATGAGCAGTGTTAAAAAATAAAACTATAAATAAATATTACAAATATACAATAAAGCAAAAAGTGTTTTTATTTATAAAAACAAAAATAATTTGCATATTAATTTGTCAATTTTGCATAACTTAAGCACAGTGTCACTTTGTAAGATGGACGGCTAGAGTAAGTAATTCTACCCGATTTAACATTTTATTTCAGCTCACACTGTATATATTTAATATGGATTTGGTTTGAACTGACATGCACTATACCTATAAAGTGAAGCTAAAGAATCAAAATCATAAAAAAAACCCTACTATTAAACTTCCAGACTTTTTCAATTCTTCATCACTTATTTTATGTACACTATTATATGAATGACCAATAAATAAATATATACATAAAACCTTTTTTTAATATTTGGAATATTTTCAAATATTCCAGTGAATAGGTTCACTAAAGTCGGTGGCTTCAATCAATCTGATCTAATAAAATCATTTGTGAATTATTTGTGACAGCTATTAACTTGAACACTTGCATAAAAAGTATTTAAATCTATAAAGATGGCGAGGAGCTTAACCAAATCCACATAAACTACAGACATCCCGGTGCGTCTCTCAGTACAGTCTTTTGAGCTGATCTGTCAAATAGAAGTAGAGTTTAAGCTGTTCCTGTAAATCACTCTCTGTCACCTCACCGAACGTGTCTTGTTTGTCTCTGAGCAGCTGGAAGATGGCAGCCAATTGCTCCCGCTGAACCCTGAAACAGTACACATACACTTCAGAAAATGTGTATCGCAGATATTTAGTACATTCATACTGTATATACAGTCAGCGTTGGGGAAAGTTACTTCTATTAGTAATACATTACAATATTGCATTACTCCCTAAAAAAGTAACTAATAGCATTAGGATACCTTTTATGGAAGGTGATGTGTTACGTTTCTTTTGCAATACTTTTTCTCACCTGGGTTGGGCTTGCTTGTTTGTATTTAATATTTTAAAAAAAAATCAAAAGTTCTATTTTTTGGCAAATGTAAAGGCCCTTTTACACTAAAAGTGAAATGAATAAGCCTCATGTGAAGGAAATAAAAATTCACTCCTGTACTGTAGAGGGCATAGTTCAAACAAACAGCAGTGCTGCCATTATAGATTGCAAAAGAATAGGACCCAGGAGAAGAAAGTTCAACACTTTATCTTAAAAACAAATGAGATGTTTAATTCACTAAAGTCATTTTTGCTTATTTGTATGGTTGAATTGGATCATTGAAGGTCAGCAGCAAAGACATTGGTTAAACAGTTAGTTCACCTCAAAATGAAAATTCTGTCATTAATCTCTCACCCTCATGTCGTTCTAAAGCTGTAAGACTTTCGTTCATCTTCGGAACACAAATTAAGATCTTTTTAACAAAATCTGAGAAATGTCTGTCCCTCCATTGACTGCCTTTGTAAGCTACCACTTTGACGCTTCTAAAAGAATGTTCTGAGCATTATTCAGGTTGAGCTACTGCTTATGTTCACTTATAAATGTTTACATGCGAGTAAAAGCCTAAATTGAATCTTTTTATCATAAAAACCGATCGAGTCAGAAAATTTGGACTAAACCGCTCGATTCAAATGGATTAGTTTTCTGATCTCTTTATTAACTTTTTGAAGCATCAAAGTGGTATTTGCAAAGGCAGTCAATGGAGGGACAGAAAGGACGAACGAAAAATTAACGAAAGTCTTACGACTTTGGAACGACATGACATAATGACATAATTTTCATTTTGGGGTGAACTATCCATTTAATAATGTGAGATTACATACATAAAGTATATTTGTATTATTTTACATGGACAGGAGAGGTGTCTGTCTATAAATGGAAAAACAAAGTAACTTGGGATACTTATTTGAAAAAGTAACTCAAGATACTTTACTGTACATTTAAAAGCAATGCATTAATCGTTACTTGGAAAAGTAATCTGATTACGTAACTCATGTTACTTGTAATGCGTTACCCCAACACTGCCTACAGCCGCGTGCAAAATATTAACAAAATAAGAGGACTCATAAAAATTGCATGTTTTTTTATGCAGCACTGCCCTGAATAAGCTATATTATATAGCAATTTTTAGAATCCCTCTTATTTTGGAGATTTTGCAATGTGTATGTTAATGTATGATCACAATTGTATATTAATTATGTTAGATCTGCAAAGCAGCATCATCTGGAGAGCTTATAGCCTTTTTAACATATATTTATCCTAATCAAATAATAAATGATGTTAATCTGTCATGTGCTTATCCGGGTCTAAAGGAACAATGGGCAAACAATTCATCCTAACAGTTGCAAGCACACCTTTGTAAATATTTGCTCCTCTAGTGTAAATGAGTCTGGACTTATAGTCAGGGTAAACATTAATCTTAAAAATAAGGCACAGGCATGAATTCAAAAATTCAAAAAGAATTTAATTAAAAAGTTCAAAGTTCAAATTAATTTGTTCACTAACACTTTAAATAGGACATTCATTAAAGTGATTAGCAAGACTTAGTAGCTAAGTAATAAACTGCATTTGTAAATACTTAGTAAATCTACAAATACTGTCTTAAAGAGATCATTCACCCAAAATTGAAAATTCTGTCATTATTTACTCACCCTCAAGTTGTTGTAAAACTGCATGAAGTTTTTTCTTCTGTTGAACATAAAGAGAGATATTTTTAAAGAATGTGGGTAACCAAATAATTGCTGGTTGACTTGTTGCCCACTGACTTCCATAGTACAGGGGGAAAAAATACTATGGAAGTCAATGTAGTCCTGCTTGGTTACCCACATGCTTCAAAATATATATATATATATATATATATATATATATATATATATATTTTTTTTGTATTCAGCACAAGAAATAAATGAATAAAAGTTTGGAACAACTTGAGGGTAAATAAATTGTGACAGAATTTTCATTTTTGGGGTAAACTATCCCTTCAAGTAGGGCAAATAAATTCATACGATGAAAGTAGTAATTTGTGGCCCTTCACATTTAATGTGGTTTAAATGTGGCCCTCTTGGCCTCTGAACTTGAGTACCCCTGCTCTACTCTGTACTAGTGAATTTATCTAACATGACCACTGAGGTGTGTTAAAGTGTATGATGTTCAAACAGAAAATGTCTCTGATTACCATTGAGCCATAATTCATAAAGGCATATTTGCTGACAAAGTTTATTTAAGAACAGTTTTTTGTTGGTTATGGGTGGAGTTAAAACAGAAAAATTGTTTGCATGGGTCATACATAATATCAAGATGTATCTTCATAGATATATATGAAGAACTATATATGCAAAGTAGAAAGTAAACAGGGGTAAGACTTTAGTGTATTATAAATATAATAAATTGTAATACACATGTATATTATAATGATATATGTTTAAATTTCAAATTCATAAAATGTGAATTAAATGTTTTTTTAAATTATTAAAATTCTGAGACCCTTGTCAACAGAAAACTTTTACTGCATCTGGTATTAAGACAGAGAATTGAGTGTGAACACACACTATCATTCAAAAATATAGGGTCAGTAATATTTTTTTTTTTTAAAGAAATTCATTATTTTATTTAGCAGTGTGATGCACTGAAATTGATCAAATTTGACAGCAAAGACATTCTAATTCTACAAAAGATTTCTATTTAGAATAAAAGCTCTTAAAATTCTGAAAATAAAAAAAAAAACTCATGATTTCCACAAAAACAATTAAGCAGCACAACTCTTTTCAAAACTGACAATATTAAATGTTTCTTGAGCACCAAATCAGCATATAAGAAAGATTTAAGAAGGATCATGTGACATGGAAGACTGGAATAATGGCTGCTGGAAACGTCAGCATTAATAAATTACATTTTAAAATATATTAAAATAGAAAAAAATTGTAATAATATTTCATAATATTTCTGTTTTTACTATATTTTTGATCCAAATAAATGCAGCCTTGATGAACATGAGACTTATTTCAAAAACATCAAAAAATCAACCCCAAACTTCTGAATGGTGGTGTATGTTGTGGGCAAAAGCCAAGTCCTAGGGTGCTTTCACACCTGCCTCATTTAGTTCGGTTGAATCGTACCAGAGTTCGTTTCCCCCTTTGGTGCGGTTCGTTTGGGCAGGTGTGACAGCAGCAATCGCACTCGGGTGCGCACCAAAAGCGGACCAAACAAGCGTACCGAGACCTGCTTGAAGAGGTGGTCTCGGTACGCTTTCAAACGAACTCTGGAGCGGTTCGCTTGAGATGTGAAAGCAATCCGACCCAGTTAACGGACCAACGAACCAAATGATGTCATAATTCATAACGGGAAATTTGATATAAAAAGCGGTAGTGTCTGATTCTGTGAGTGAGCACATTATTTACCATAGCTGAAAACCAACGAGCGCCTCTGTTGTGTATTTGCACTTCTCCGTGCGAGAATGCTGTCCCGACAAAGCCTTTCCCCGCTCTGCTTCATTATAAAATGTATATGGTCTCTCTCGACACACTGACAACAGTTCGCCTACTACTAGACAGCGCTGGGAAACCAGAGACGGACCGAGAGAGAAAGAGAGAGAGGGCGTTTGAATTTGCCGCAGCATTAATATATGTAGTATAATTTAAAAGCGGGAAAGACGGCTACATTTATAAAGTGTTTGCGTGTGTCTCGACAGTTACAAATAAAGCCACAATAAACTCATGGAGCGAACTTGTCAATCATTATTTTGATGGATGACGCAGAGAAAATTCTGACCAATAAGAGGACAGTTTTACTCGCATGTGACTTGCCTAACGCATTTTGGTACGCTTTGAAATGTTGCTATGTGAAAGCGAACCGAACCAAGAAAAAAAAGCAACACTGTAACAAATTTAGTCCCTGTTTCGGAAAAAAACAAGCGATCCATAGGTGTGAAAACACCCCTAAACTAAACTCCTGATACCAATAAATGTTCTGAATGGCCTCCAGCACTTGAACAAGACAGCATAACTGTGCAGATATACAGTACTAACACACTCCGCAAAGTGCATTAAAATCATGTAATGCGCACCTAGCTGTGGATTATCCTTCTTATACACTATGGTTATCTGCCAACACTGACAAGTTAAACCTGTCATTGATGTTTCCAGTGCAAAATTTGACAGGAAGTGTAAAAAATGATGGCTATTTTCATCAGTTAAAGGATTAGTTCACTTTTAAATGAAAGTTACCCCAAGCTTTACTTACCTTCAAGTCATGTATATGACTTTCTTCATTCTGATGAACACAATCAGAGTTATATTAAAGGTCCCGTTCTTCGTGATCCCATGTTTCAAACTTTAGTTAGTGTGTAATGTTGTTGTTATAGTATAAATAAAATCTGTAAAATGTTAAAGCTCAAAGTTCAATGCCAAGCGAGATATTTTATTTAACAGAAGTTGCCTACATCGAACGGCCAGTTTGGACTACATCCCTCTACTTCCTTCTTTAATGACATCACTAAAACAGTTTTTTGACTAACCTCCGCCCACAGGAATACACAAAAAAGGGGGGCGTGGTCTTGTTGCGCTCCCACGGAGAAGAGCAAGAGTTGCGTTTGTAGAGTGTGTTTGTCGCCATGTTGTCGAAACGCTGTTATTTTCATCCCGCAGTCCAATCACCTTTGTTTGGCCTTCCCAGGGACACTGTACTTAGAGCTTAATGGTTACAATTTATGTTTAACTCGGTTCCCGAAAATTATAATTGTGGTATCCTTACTGCAATAGTTAATGTTGGACTGCAGTGCACATAATGGCCACAAGAGGGGACTATGCTTATGTATATGGCTGTTTTCCGTATGAGGTACTCTTCTGAGTGAGTGTTAACGTTGTACATTTTCTGTCGCTGCTTGTGGAGATTAAAGAGTTCAGTCTCTCGGGAATTATTGTCTTTTGTGTTCATTCGGCACGACACCACAATAATCCACATGTAAAACTATGTGCAGCACACGTTATGGTAAGAGGCGTGACCTTTCCGGGCACGGTGCGCTCAGAGCTGTCGAATCACAACACAGGAACCGCTGGCACAATCAGAACTCGTTACGTATTTCTGAAGAAGGGACTTCATAGAACAAGGAAGTCATCAGCCAATTTTTATGACAGTGGAAACAGCGGTATACAGATAAGTAAATTATGTGAAAAATACTGTGTTTTTTTACACGCGAAACATGAACACATGTTATATTGCACACTATAAACACAATCAAAGCTTCAAAAAACCACGAAAAACGGGACCTTTAATAAATATCCTGATGCATCTGAGCTTTATTATGGCAGTGAACGAGACCAACGAGTATGAGCTGAAGAAAGTGCATCCATCATAAACGTGAATCCATATTTATATCCATATTTAACAAGTTACGAACAAAAATATCTAGCTTCCTGCAAGACCGCCTTCCGTATTCAACATACGAAGAAAGTGTAAAACTCTCGCAGATCAAAAAGCTTACACTACATCCTACTCCAATTAAAGTAATTTTCATTTGAAAGTGAACTAATCCTTTAAGGCTTGATAGATCTAGCATTTTGCACACTTTAAATAAGACACAGTAGTAGAGTAAGATTTAATGAATAATAATAATTAGTTACATTTATAAAGCATTTTTCTCTGCATTTATATCGCTTTACATATGGAAGGGGGAATTTCCTCAACCACCACCAATGTGCAGCATCCACCTGGATGTGATGGCAGCCATATTGCGCCAGAAAGCCCACCACACACCATTGGTGGAGAGGAAACAGAGTGATGAAGCCAATCAGTATATGGGGATTGATTAGGAGGCCATGATGATGAACAGAGAACAAATAGGTAAATTTGGCCTAGGATGCCGGAGTTGCACCCCTTACTCTTTTTCGAATGACATCCTGGGATTTTTTATGGCCACAGAGAGTCAGGACCTTGGTATAATGTCTCATCCGAAGGATGGTGCTTTTTGACAGTATAGTGTCCCCATCACTATACGGGGGCCTTAAGACCCACACAGACCACAGGGTGAGCATTAACTGCCTATGTGTAGCATCTCTCTTTACTAAGAAATGAAGCTGTGAGTTTAATTACTTAAAAACAGTGACATTACCACCTCCTTGCTGATAAATATAATGTAGGGATTTAGTAGCAAATGTATTGTATTGATAAGTCGCAAGGCAGTGTTGAAAAGTTTCCACGCTTCTGAATGTTTCTGTGTTGGCGCAGCACAATCTCCAATCCCTGTGCTTAAACTGACTGGAACTACCCACGCATTAGAAGGTCTGAATGCACACCTTCCAGCCAATCAGATTTGAGTATTCAGACAGAGCATGTTATAATATAAAACAAATAATGCTATATTTGGGGGTGGATTGAATCACCTCTGCTCTTCCTCCAATTCTTCTTTGGTCATCATCTTTTCAAGCTGGCAGGTCCTCAGCATGCCAGCCATGTACTTCAAGGGTTTATTCTCAGCATCTATTGCAGAGAGGAAGATGTCAAACCACTGCAATATGTTCAGTAAATTATTAGTAAGTACAAGTGAAAACAGCTTCCAAATACACATTTGTGGCTGCTGTAATTCCTTTAGTAACAAGATGTTTTTTTCTTTCGATCATTTTGTCTAATAATCTAATAATGTTTTCTGTTAACATCAAAGTGTGCATTTATTCTAAACATGTGACATAATGTAAGAAATTACATATAAAAGTGCTATACCGAGATCTATCCTTATAAAAAAGTATACTTTAGCATACTTTTAAAAAATGTTTTCTTACACTTAATTGCATTGTGATATCTAATATAAAATTAAAAAATAAAATTAATATGAAGTACTTTACAAGTGATTTAGTATGTTAGTCACCACATCAAAGTATGTATACTTCTTTACAGTACGATTTAATGATTTAAAATGTAATTTAGTAAACCTTTTAATTTGACATTATTACAAAGTGCACTTTTTAAGTGTACCTAAATGTGTAAAGAAACATATACTCTCTTTAAGTACATTTAAGTGGACTTATTTTTCATTAATATTATATTATCTGCAAGTACGTTTTTTAAAAATATACTTTAAGACTTGAAGTACACAAAAGTTCAGTGTGTAAATTTTAGCGGCATCTAGTGAAAACCAACACGGTGAGGCATTTACTAACCTCTTGCGAATTGCAACCAACGGGTCAGTTTGTCCGTTTAGGGCTACTGTAGAAACATGGCGACTTCCATATACCTGTGCGGTAGGCCAATCATTTACGGACCCGCGGTCAATCACTGTATGTAGTTGGATTGGCCCTCTGGCTTCTGCACGATTTATCGCACAATACAAAAAATAACATAGAAATTAAATGCCATTATTGCTTAAACACGATTCTTAGAGCGATTATGAAATTGCACCTTTAATCAATCAAAACAAAGTTTATTCAGCTGCGATTATCTTTTTGCAGCAGGGCATTTTAGTCTCTGCACAGCTTGTCAATGAAGTATGGCTCAAAATGCTAATTGTTATTTATTAATTATTAGGTTATGTGTATAATAAATTTGTATAAGTAATTTCTGTGAATACGTTTATATTCACAAATCTGAGGTTCAAAAATTGCTCAAAACCAGTCTAATATAACTTTTATGAAGCAGTAACCTACCAAGTCTTTTCTGTTTGTAATAATAAGCAATATTATAAGACAAATAAACAGGAAATTTGTAATGAGGATTATTATTATACCAGGTGACTGAACATAATCCCTCAGAGCATTCCTTATCCCAGACTCAGAAGAATCCTCCCCCAAACCAATGGTGGAGGAGTGAACTGAAGAATCAGACTTACACACTTCTTCCACATTATCTGAGTTTGAATCCTGAGGTAAAGACAGAATCAGTAAATGATTAGAGAAATATTCAAGAAATAATTTCCTTTGTGTTTTTTTTTTTTTTTTTGTATTATTATTGTCTTGTAATTTTCCATTGACTTGTAAACATTAATAAAGCAGAATAAATCCTTACCTTTACATGTTTCATAGTTTCATCTTTGGCTTTGTGGCTCTTCGCACTAGATTGCAGCTGTTGTCTGGTTTTATTACAGTGTTTGTCATGACACTGTGAGGAAGCTCCAGGATCTGGACCAGCTCTCTCCTCCACAACAGCAGTAGTTTGATGGGTGCTCTTTGACGGGCCTTTATTTCTGCCTAAAACAACTGCTGCTACTATAATTGCAAGCAGCGTAAATAGCATCGCCGGCCAAAATAGATCTGAGGTTTCATCCATCACGCCTATGGAATAACTTTCTTAGTTGATAATATCCGATTAACTATTAACTAACGCTGACGTAGGCGTTTTCTTGTCTGCTAACACGCGTATTTTAATAAATGCATACTTTGACAACATGCACCAGCGACGAATTTATCTGTTTTTAAAATCACTATACTTGACTCTATAGATAAGTCCATACAGAAATATACACTTCTTTGGAGCTTCTCACACCGGAAGTTCTTATTTCAAAATAAAAGCTTCAGAAATGTCAGTCACAAAAGCACTGAACCATTATAAAGATGGATTATTTTATTGAAGATGTTTGAACGAACTTAAATAACTTCTCATTATTTAAATCTTGGGTGTGTATAATAATAAAAATACAAAGTACAAATTTGTAACTTTAGTGTATAGTCCATAACCACACAAATTAAACCACATATGCATTTATAATACAGAATGTGTGTATGCACAGAATATATTCAAATGTACGTTCAGTCAAAATGTTATCTTTAATACATTATTTGTAAGACGATCTTGTTCGAAATATTTATAGAAGGATTCGTAGAAATAGTTATTTATTTTTGTCCGATTTTTGTCTATTTAAATCTGATAATACATTTTTACCAGTCTTTCCCTTAACAATTGCATATCCATCCCCACTACTGTTATGGCTACAGGAACATAATAACCTTTTTGGAATATATAATCTGTTTACTTTTCATTTAAGGGTTGCGTTGTACACCTCGAGTCATTAGCTTGGTACATTTCATTACATCAACAAATACTAGTCAGATTTTGTATAGCCTAATGAAAACATGTTTGCCTTTAAAAACGAATGGTTTAATGGGGTCATTTCACTATTTTCAGTTCCATGAACATGTTATTTGTCCAGTACAAACCACAAAGAGTGCAAATAGATTTGACACCTAAGACTATAAGAAAAAGCAAGCTTATCAGATTTTATGCTTATGTTTCACCTCGTTATTAATTGGTTTAATGATGTGGAAATAAGTTGTTGTTCTGCTGTTAATGTCAATCACATTGTATAAAAGACCAGTGCAGATTGCTGTAGGTGTGCACCAGTTTAAGACATTATAGGGAACAAAACCAGAAAAGGTAGGTCTAAAGACATTTGAATTCAACTATTTGTTGTCAGTGGTGGTGGATGCTTGATATCCATTTTTCTCATCTGTTTTGACGTATTAAATAAGGAAATATGAAGGCTGCAGTATTTGCGCTGGTTTTGATATGCCTTGGCAGTTCGTTGTCATGTGCAGAATCCCGGCCTGTTGATAGCAGGTAAGATAATAATTAGGCACCATCAAATCATTTTCAAATAATACATTTACATATGTTTGTTATATAAAATGTGGCAACACTTTAAACTTAGTTCAAATTAACTTATTCATTTTAGTTCATGTTGATTTCAACATTTACTAGGCTATTATTAAAATCAAAAACCTTATTGTAAAGTGTCAAGACATTTGAAAGAGAAGATTGTTTTGTTTGTATGCTTTATATTTCTTTTCAAATATCTTTTACAGCTCAAATGACATCCAGAAGTTTAGCCGTCGTTATGCTGAATCAACCATTGCGAGTGACATCAGCAAAATTGTGGACTCGATGGTTCAGAAAAACTTTGTAAACTATCTGCTCAATCAGAGAGAGAAGAAGAGCGAGTAAGTTTGGGGAAATGGACAGTATGTATGTTACATATTCAGGTTACATAAAGTAACAGGCAGCATCTGATGCTCATTTCTACAGACCAACTATGGCAGATGATTCAGACAACCACATCTTCAATGACCTGCTGAAAAAACAGTTCATGATGTGGGTTCAGAGTAAAGCCGATGCATTCAAGTAAGTTGCCTTCTGGAAGTGTAAATAATCATGATTTACCATCATGTAAACTGTTTTATTGGTGACCTGCAGGAATCAATGAAGCTGAACAGGATGCACCTCTTAAAGCGCCTTTGGAGAACAGACCGAATTTGAAGGGCAAATGAGTCTACTACCAGAATCTTTCACAGCTGAATATCTTGTCATGTATCTCCAAATGAAAACCTGTTAATTAAAAATAAATTGCTTTCAAAATCATCAAATATCATTTGTGATTTTTTAGCATTAGAAAAAATGCTGTAGAGCCGTTCGCTCATGATGTTAGGCCCACACAGGCGTCATTTGGGAAACCTTTTTTTTTTTTTTTTTTTTTTGTCTTTATGTCAGAATTGATTCTGTCCTCACCTCTTATTGAAAGTAAATATTTAGGTATTTATGCTTACAGCACAGAGATAAATCATCTCCAATCCCATACTCTTCATAATTTAATTCATATAAGTAACACAAAACACATTTGCACCATCCAGAACATCAGGGGCCTGATGTATAAACCTTGCCATGCATTCATTTGGGATTTAAAAAAAAAAAAAAAAAAAATGGTGTAAATCAGGTAGCTAACTAAAATTAAAACCATAAAAAAATTCTGTTACTTGAAATAAAATAAACACTAACTATAAAATATAAAAAATAATCCTATTTTTAGTTGCCAAAGTAACATTTCTCATTTTCATTTAGTTTAACTTTAACTAAGTTTATAAAATAACTAAAATGTAAATAAATAAAAATATCAATGAAAACTACATAGACATAGTAAAAAATAATAATAAAAATAGCAAAAACACAACTAAATTACTAAAACAAATGTAAAATATTAATAAAAATCTATATGTCAAAGATACTGAACTAACACTATGTAAGCAGTCCAACAGAATGATTTCCATTTTACCTCATGTGCCACATGAAATTATCCAGAAATCACTACTACAGGTAGGACATCTGGTGGTGAACATATGAGACTACAGGTGAAAAAATTTAATTTCACTTTAAATTTCACTCACACAAACAGATAAACAGAGATAGACCTATAGACAGACAGACCTTTTTTCAGATGTTTGATAGGCTATAATGTTTATTTGCTTTATTTACAGGAACTGGTGTTGAACTGTTTTCTCCCCAACTCAATCTTCTTGTTCTTTTCTTGTCTTTTAGTCTCTTTCTTCCACCACCAGTATATTTTCTTGATGTTCAGATGAAGAGAATGAGACCACAGCAATATGATTTATTGTATTTGTTGATCAGTTGGTGTTTCATGAATGGATCATTGACACATTTTTTGTGCAGTAATTTCCTTTGTATTTTCTCCTCTTTTCTGGTCTCCTTCTTCTCTTTTTCTGCAGCGCTCTTTTTCTCTGCCAGTTTATAAAAGAGATGAAATCCCTTCCACCTTCTGCTGGACTGCTGGCTGATTTTGCTGCTGCATTCAGACTCCTGAACGTTCATCCTTTTTCCCTTTGCAGGAGGTGGAGTAATATTTGCTGCCTGCTTTGTCTTTGTATCTTCTATCTTGTTTGCTTGTCTTTCAAGCCTTTCCTTTTCATCTTCTCTTTTTTTCATATGTGTGACTTTTGTGTTGTCCATCTCCATCCAAGCAAGCTTTACTTTTGCCGGTGGAGGAGTTGCATATTCAGTCTTTCTCTCCTTTTTCATTCTCCTTAGATCCACCTCCACTATCATTTCTACACTATCTGTCTCTTGCTTTTCAGGAGTTTCATCTTCAACCTCTCTCTCCTTCTTCATCATCTCTTCATCAGCCTTGGCATTTTGAGCAGGGCTGTCCATCCAAGCAAGTTTTGGCTTTGCTGGTGGTGGAGTTGCATCTGGACATTTTGAAGAGACTGTTTTTCTCTCCTTTTTTGTCCTTCTCCTCCCTCGCCTTTCAGGTGGACGCTCTTGCTCCACCTCAGCAGGAACCATCCGAACCATCACTGGTTCTGCCACAGATGGCAGTATTTCCTCTTCAGCAGAGAGGAAGTTCTTTGTCCTTCTCCTCCCTCGCCTTTCAGGTGGACGCTCTTGCTCCACCTGAGCAGGAACCATCTGAACCAACACTGGTTCTGCCACAGATGGCAGTATTTCCTCTTCAGCAGAGAGGAAGTTTTTTGTCCTTCTCCTCCCTCGCCTTTCAGGTGGACGCTCTTGCTCCACCTCAGCAGGAACTATCCGAACCATCACTGGTTCTGCCACAGATGGCAGTATTTCCTCCTCAGCAGGCAGAGTGAGATGCCAAGTTGCCTCCTGAACCATCACTGTTTCTGCCACTTTAATGGAGGAACATGCCAATTTTTTCTCCTCATCAGGGGGAGTTTCCTTTTCAGGTTCTTCAAACTGAGCCGTCAGTGGTTCGGCCACAGTGAAGAAAGGTGGCCCTACTTCCACCTCATCAGGTAGAGGGTGTAGAGGTGCCACCTGGATCAACAATGGCTTTGCTACTGTGGTTGAGGAACGTGGAAATATTGTAAGTGGAGTTTGGTATTCAGGCTCCTCCACCTGAATCAACACTGGTTCTGCCGCAGTGGAGAAATCTGGCAATATTTCCATCTCATCAAGAGAGTCCTCATAGCCCATCTTTTCCTCCACGCCTGTATCTTCTGGAGGTCTCTGGATGGGCTCCTCCTGAATGCTGCTACATTCTTGGTTGCTCTTACTGTACTGTCCTGACGAGTGGCGTTTTGTCAAGAAGCCCAAGCAACCAAAAACTTTGCTGAGAAATGTCATTTTCACAATGGATCCCAAAAGATCACAATGGATTGACAAAATCAAATATCACTAGCAAATATCAATTCTCTGATATGTCTGCTATGATACCGATGCAAAAGATTGATCAAATATTCAAAAATCCGATTTGAACTAGCAAATATCAACAGTTTGAAATCACTGCTAATCACGCGTTTTCCTCCTGAACTCAACTGCGCCAGATTGATGCTCAACATTCCAATTTAGCGCGCTCCGATTATTACGACATAATAGGCTGGTCCTTCACTGACACGGTGTTTTGTTTTAAAATCCTAAATAGCAGCAGCAATACAGCCAAAAACCTTAATTTCACTCCGCTCTTTTCAATAAATAGTTGGTTGGTTCACAAAACCTCTGAACGACTCGTTCATGACAGGGACGGTTCTCGTGAAATTCTCGTCACGTTTTGGGCAGTAGGCTGTTTGACGTAACCATGTATTTTGTTGAATATTGAATTTAATTAATTTGTTTTTTTTGTTTTTTTTAAAATCGCATTTAAGTGTAAGTTTTATGTAGACTTATGTGTAATGGAGTTTTGTTTTAAAGCAATTACATAAATTTAAGCTGTTATTTAAAAAATATTATTTTTCCCATATCTGCTACATTTTTTTTGTTTAATGACAGCGAGGATTGTTTGTGATAATTCCGCTTTGTGTTTTAAACTGCAGAAATTATATTTTGAGTAAAAAGAAAACATTTTCATGCGATTAATCACCACAGGATCTTCACAAATAACTTGACCACGGAACTTTGTCTCGTCAGTTGCTCTCCAGTCTGATGGGTGTCGCTATTGGACACATTCACCAAAACATTAGTGACGACGAGACCTTACTCGTGTACAGAAGAAATAATATACAACTGTGGAGGTCTTCTTCCTGGGCTGTTGGAAACTTTAGATAAAGTGCATAGAAAGAGAACAGCACTATTCGTTTATTTCATTGTAATATATCTAGTTTAGTTTGCTTGCATTGTCATATTCTGTCTCGATTTGTGGCTATGTAGCTCGTAAGCTATTCAGCTGAATAGGAAGTCAGTTAGTACAGTTATCAGAACTGGGAAAAACCATTTTGTTGTATTTTATATATTCTTATTTAGACATCATGCACAAAAGAAGAGTCGGAGCAAATTATTGCAAATTATTTTGCATTTTCATCCAGCTAAGTTAATTTGTTTACTCTCACAGGCAAAGTATAGACCCCCTAAAAGTTTGTAAACATTGCAACGTTTCCTGGTGGGCGGGGCTTAAGCTGGGGGCAAAAAGAGGCGCTGGACGCAATGTTGACAAGCGTAAGCTAGCACGTTTTAGGAGGGATTTATTAAACTGTCCGAATATGTACAGTCACTGACTCTGCGGGACCGTGACAGCTATTTTTGTAAATTAACTCTCGCGGATGGAAGCAGGCTGCATGACCCGTATGCCATACGGTCACGGGAGTGGCATGAAGACTTGACGGGGCTGCCGAGGGTGGAGTGGCCGGACATCTACACTTACCTCATCGAGTCACCAAGTGTTTACAGTCGAGAAAAGCTACGGGCATAAAAATCCCTGGATGCCTACAACTATGTTATTAATGGTCACGTTCAGACATTACAATACAACAATTTACGTACCGATCTTTGTGTGGTGCGGTCAGAGGTGTTGCCTAGCCAGAGGCAAGGCAAGAAGGGTGACGTACCACACCTGGGTGATCGTAAATCGGGACAACAGTACAATTTTAACGGCGAACTGCACTTGCATGTCAGTTTTAACCTAACAGTAAATAGACAACAATTTATAGTTTGCTGCAACCACTGTTATAAATCCTAATTAATATGTTTTGAAGTCATGAATGTATTACTCTTGTCTTGAGGGAAAGATTTCATTGAAAACTTTAGTTTTGAACCAAAAGTGCTGTTCCTTCTATTCTGGCAGCCAAAAACACAACAAGACGACATTTTAAAGTCAAAACCTCAAACTTTTAGCGCGCCTGCTATGAGTTCTTCCTTATGTTTTGCCTCCAGCTAGAGCGGTGACGTCACAGTGACGTAGGCGATTAAGGGGTCTATAAAGAGAGAGGTACTGTCCTTGCTGAGGATCAGATTGCACAGGTGCGTATATCCTGATGAGCAAGACATGCATTTTGAATGCGAGTAAACCTCACAGATGATGTGAAATAACATTGCCCCCATTATAATCAGACTGTATGTGTTGTCCCTGTAGATGTCAAAACAATTGGAAACCTTTAAGACCCATTTGGAGGAGTTTGCCAGCAACATACACTGTGTTCCAAATTATTATGCAAGTTAAAAACAATCTGAAAAAACATTCAGATTTTAGCCCTCCATGTAGGCTGGCAGTTGTGCATAAAGTTGCATTTCAGCCACTCCTAACCAAAAGCTCACAATGAGAAACATTTACAATGGGTGTAGAAATACATTTTCAAACAGTGTTATTGCTGTGGTGTTTTTTGTTTGTTTGTTTGTTTGTTTTTGCAGCATGGGATAGTGAATTGTCCTTAATGAAAATCTTTTTATTTCACAAGAAATCGTTCTTTTTATGCCATAGCAGAAAATGGTCAGTTATAAACTCCACATATCTTGCAGAAGTCATTTTGACACCATCAGAGACCCTAAAGGGACCTTCCATCTCACTTCCCATTATTCCAGCCCAAATCATCACCCGTCAACTCCTTGCTGACGTCGCAGTCTTGTTGGAACGTGGTGGCCATTCACCAACCTTCCAGAAATCCATCCATTTAGACCATCCATTGTAGTACGGCAATAGTCAGTGAATAAAACTATTTAGAAATGAGTCTTCATGTATTTCTAAACCCACTGTAAATGTTTATTTTGTGAGCTTTTGGTTAGGAGTGGCTGAAATGCATCTCTACACACAACTGCCAGCCTTCATGGAGATCTTCTTGAGACCACAGAGACACCAGCAAATACCTGTCTGCTGCTCAGCACTGGCTTTTTTTTTTACAGCTGTGCTTTTATTACAATTAATTTTATTTTTCTGACAGAAACTTTCATTAATAAGCCTTTATCTGACCGAGTTCTCTTGTGCTGTAAATTACTCACAAATCTTATGATAGTTCAATAATCTCCATTCAGTTTTCACACAATATTAGTTGTTTTCATGCCTTTTGCACAACATTGCACCATTTCATGCTTTTCATCTTCAGTAAGATCTTTCTTCCTCCCCATATTGCATGAGAACTGTGACTTGCTTAATAACGTGGAACAACCTCTTTAAGTAGGGGTTCTATTTACCTGGCAAACTACTCAACAAACCTGTCTGAGATTGATACTAGTTATCTAAAAAGATATGGAAAATAAATAAATTCTTTGAAAATGTAAAATCTGAATGTTTATTGTACTGAAATCTTACTGATATGTAACTTGCATAATCATTTGGAACGCGGTGTAGATGCAAACTCCCCACCAGTGTTTTATGGGGGGTGGGGGTCTTGCAAGGGTACTTGAAACTGGTTGTTTCAATAAGTACTGTAGTGTTTACTTTACTCTTTACGTTAAAAACTATGTCTATAAAGGGTAATATTTTATGTATTCGAGGTCTGAGATGTGGGAGCGGTGAAGAGAGAGAGAGCAGTTTGCAGTTTAGCGCAGTATTATCGTCTTATCATCCAATACCATATTAAATAGCCACACTATTTAAGACGATATGGGCTGATTAGATGGCAATACTTAGCATTTCATCTTTTATACCATGAGATTTTGGCCAAATGTTGATTTTGGTAAAATGTAGCAACAATATGTTATTTTTTTTCATGAAAAATTAGTTTTGGACATAGAAGTTAATAAAAAAAAATAAAAAAAATAAAGTTGATATATTGATATATTGTATATTGTAGATATATAGATATATTGTAAGTTATCAAGTTTTTTATGTTTTTATCTGTTGTTTGTTTGTTTTGTTTTATATTTGGACTTTAAGTCTGCAATAAAGTATGATGATGATGAATTATTATTATTTTTATTTTATAATTTATACTCATTAATATGATCATTTATATAATAATTATACTATATATACGTTATGTATATAATTATTATATAAGTTTAATATATTATTGTAAGTATAATTATACATGGTTATAATTAGAATTAATTAGAATTTAGAAAAAGTTGTATGACCTTATGAACTTTATTCTCCTTTTTTTTGTACAGCAGGAAAAGGATTTTGGTCTGAGATGCTTGGAGTTGGAGATTTCTACTAGCTTGGTGTACAGATCATTGAAGTCTGTTTAGCGCTAAACACAGAAATGGTGGTAGGTTTTGTCAGTTCATACAGTTAAAGGATAACGCATTTATTGTATTTCATATCAATAAAACAGGCCTATATTGATGGTAGTATTTTTTTTACCTTGGAGATATTTATATGGTTGGGAGTGATATGTCACACATATATTACATATGAGTGACAACATTCAGATATTTCAAAATAATGACGATGTGATCTTAGACAATCTCAAAACACCTTATATTAAAAATAGCATGTGGGTCACATTGAAGAAAAAAAAAAATCATATTCAGTGAACTGCGAACAGGTGCGCGTGCCAGAAGGGAGCGCGAGTGCATGGAAACATTAACGCAAAGCAGGCCTGGACTGGTAAGCTGGCATACCGGGCAAATGCCCGGTGGGCCGACGCACTTGGGGGCGGGGCCGCGATATGATATGATTTTTTTTTTTTTTTTTTTTTTTTTAATAAAACATAAAATTGGCCAACGACCGGCCCATAAAGCAGGGACAGCAGCCCATTGGTTCATTTTCCATACTGACACTGGGCTGGCCCAATCACATCTCTTAACAGACTCCACCCCGTCCCCTGTGTTTCGTGTGTCAGATGCAGCTCAGAGCCAAAACATCTGTGGATTAGGAGGATGGAGAAACAAAAGCGCAAGTGCAAGGGGGGTGCGGAGAAGTTGCGGGCAAAAAAAAAAAAATTAGAGGTTGATGCCTCAACGTGCAAAAATTACTGACATGTTTAGTACGGTTACAGTAGCTTCAGTTTACAGTACCTGACGACGTGCAAGAACATAGAAGAACATGGAGGAGACACCTGTCAGGCAGAGGAGCAGCAGGTGTTTGACAGTGAAGCCAATGAGGGACAGAGTAAGCAGGGGAGTATAATAGAAGCGGTAAGCAGGGTAGTTACATGATTAACAGGGAGGGAGGGAGCGAGGGACTCACGATGCGACGATGATGATGCTTTACCTAAATTAATGAATATTAGGCTATAAGACAACGTAATCGTCGTCGTTATTATAAAGTCAGACTGTCACCTACTGCACTGGTCACTCAGTCAGCTAAAGTCAAATAGCACAGCGAAAGCTATTTTGCACTGTTTTTTTGTAGCTAGCAGTGTGCCCTTGTAGCTATCAGAGTTCACTTATGCAGTAACGCCCCTTCTCATTAACTAGAAAAACCTGAAATGATGCAATTTGATTTTTCAAAAAAAAATTTCAGGTTATTATTTTAATGTAATATTACTGACGATGTGTTTATTTCACAACGAGACTATAGGTGTCTATTTATAGCCGTTAGTCGTGATGATGGTCTACTAGATCTCACTTTTCAGCTATAAAAAGTTATGTTTTGTAGCCCTTGTACCCTATTACTCTGGTATGAACACTTGGTTGTTTATGGCAAGTGAATAACATGTATATCATTTTATTAGGACGTTTTTTGCGAGTAATTTGGTAGTATAGTTTTCTTTTTCATTGTTTTTAATGGGGAGTATCTAAACAATAAGAGGTACATGTTTGACACTTAAAGAGGGGTTTGTGCTCTTTAAAACAAAGTATATTTGTAATTGTAAATTATAGTTTTTCTTCTGTCTGTTTCGTTGAAAAAAAATGAAAAAAATATTTCTTTATAGAATTATCAGTATTCTACATCCATGTTCTAAGGGTTAACTAGCTTTTATAACATGGAGCACATGTCCATCAAGATTATAATGCAAAGTTAAACACTTAAAATAAGAATTTTTTTCTGATCTTTGCTGTCCATTGGTGTTGTGTAGGCCCTACTCCACTGCCACTTTTGATCACCAGGGAGTTAGTCAAGAGAGAGTGAGTACACTGGTCCACTTGCACTTACTACTCAGCTTTGTAGGGGCTTTGGGGAATGGAACAGTAGGTATGCATATTTACAGGGACTGCAAGGATGGTGTACTGGTGGGTGGTGTCCGACCGATTGTGGTGGGCCGGTCTGAGCAAAAATGCCAGGGCCATTTTTTTGTCCCAGTCCAGCCCTGACGCGAAGGGCCTTGCATCACCAGTGCAGACCACCATCAGAAGCTGAAAGCATGCCTGGCCTCGGCGATTTACCTGACTGAATTTGGTGAGTGATGGTTTCAGGCCCGGATTGGCTAATCGGGAGCACCGGGAGAATTCCCGGTGGGCCGGTCAGTTTATTTGGCCGCGAGGGCCGGTGTTGTCATGGCACTGGGTTGAAATATGGATGTGGACGCGGCCAAATGTACTAAGCTGAGTAGCCTAACTTTTTCTTAAAAGTCATTCAGTGACGGATTTAGGCCCGGACGGCCCAGGGCGGCACGGGGCACCCGCGCAAGAAAAAACAAACAAACGAATGCGCAATCGGGTTTTTACCGCTCATTTGCACGCAACGTCAATGATACCATGTCACTCGGTGGGTAAATTAACCTGGTCGGGAGGGACTCGGAGTGTGCGCCCTGGAGAAGACAACTCACTCAAAAGTATACGAGAATAAGGGATGAAGTGACGTCTGCAGGGACAGCGGGACATGTTCTAAATCAACGCTAGATTATGGTGAGGCAAAAGGTCGAAGCCACCGGAGGCCGATTTAAAGAAACGTAAATAAATAAAAAAGGAAGAGGGGAAAACATGCAAAAGATAAAGGCATGTATGCGGCTTACTCATATCGTAATAATAGTAGGCAAATAATAAAATATGGCCTATCACTTATGTAATGTTGCTTGCTATGCTATTACACATTGGCCAACAATATTCATTTTTCTGTCCAAGTAGCTTAACCAGAGAGTAAAATATGATTTTGTAACATGTAACTTTTTTTTTTTTAACAAACGTAATAGCCTACTTTAATATTTTACTGTAAAGTTATGCAATTTTGTAGGATTTATGGTATTTTGTTTTATTTATTTGCCCCAATTTGTAATAATTTAAGTATATACATTTATATAAAATAGCAAAATTTTATGTTAAATTCACTTTATTTCACATTATAAAATCATTATTATAACTATAAAAATAGCTTTATATCAAATTTTAGCATTTTTTGTACTATCATTTGTACTATCATGGGTATTTGAAGATATTTTTGAAATATACAATTATTTACAAGGTTGTAGAGAACACTATTGCAGACTTATACTGAGGTTTTAATTACATTATTTTAATATAGTCAGTCGTGAATTAAAGTGGGCCGGTCTAAGGCATGAAACTGCAGGGCTGAAAATGAGCACAGCCTGAGCACACTAAACAAGTTTTTTGCCTTCATGCGAACAATTCGTCTGGGCTGATGATAGAAGGTAATTCATTCTTCATAATATAATTACGCTGCAACGGGCCGGCCCACATTGTCCAGCGGCCCACCGGGGAAACTCCCGGTTCTCCCGATGGCCAGTCCGCCCCTGGGGATCGTGCATTTTCAGTGGCAGCACCCTAGTTGCCTTTTTGCTTGAGATCGGTCTTTTCTGTACAGGTTTTTAAGACATCTCTTTTTAAAATGGCTTATGGGCTGGAGTAACTGCTGTATACAGTTTTATCTTGTGTGAATTTAGTGTTGTGTACTACTTGTGATTTGTTATTTGTTTAATTGCTTATAGCTTAATTCTATTTTTCTGTGTAGCACTTTGGTCGGCTCTGTTGGTATTAAATGTGCTATATAAATAAATTAAACTGAAATTGAAACGAATGTTGAGGTTTTACATGTGAAATTTTTGCCCAATCTTGCCTGTTATATGTCAGCTGCTCAACAGTCCGTGGTCATCATTGTCTGATTCTCTTTTTCATGATGGGCCATTCATTTTCAATAGCAGACAGATCTGGACTGCAGTAGAGTGTCTAAGAAACCACTCTGATGTAGCACGTGCAGAATGAGGCCTGGCATTGTCTTGCTTCCCAGGAAAGATGTCATCTTGATGGCAGTATATGTCTCTGTACAATCCCAATATACGTCTCCACGTCAGTGGTATCTTCACACATATGCGAGTCACTCATGCGGTTTGCACTGATGCACTCCATACCATGACAGATATTTTCTTTTGCACCTGTCGCTGATGAAAGTCTTGAGGCTGAGACCACAGCACACTACTGACCACAGCACACATTTCCACTGTCTTTTGGATTATGGATTTTGGCTCAGACCCAGAGAACTTGCCGACATTTCTGTATAGAAATGATGTATAGATTTGTCCTTGTGTAACAGAGATTCAAGTTGCATGTCTTGAGGCAGCGGCAGACTGTGTTGAGTGACAACGGTTTTCCAGGTACTCCAGAGCGCATGTGGCCATATTTAACAGAGCAGCGTGACGGTTTCTCATGCAGTGCCATCTGAGGGGTCAAAGGTCATGCACATTCAACATAAGTTGATCTGCCTGGCTCTACACAAACTGTGTTTTCTCTGGATTCCCTGAATCTTTTCACAATATTATGCATGGTAGATGGTGAAAGACCTAAATACTTTGCAATCTTGCATTAAGAATTGTGATTTTTATTTGTTTGACAATTCCCTCATGAAATTTGGCACAAAGTGGTGAGCCATGAAAAGGTTATATTCTATAACCTTTTCGTTATTATTTTGCCTCCGTCCCAACTTTTTTGGAGTTTGTTGCAGCTATCAAAATCAAAATTTGTTTATATTTACAAAATACAATTAATTTCGTCAGTAAAAACATTGGAAACTTTTCTTTGTACTTTTGTCTGTTAAATAAAGGTTCAAGAGAATTGACAAATCACATATTCCTGATTTTATTGCATTTTACAAAATGTCCCAACTTTTCTGGAAATGGGGTTGTTGTAGAAATAGTATAAATATTTTTTGTCAGATTTTTGTCTATTTAAATCTGATATTTATTCTGTTTAATGTCTATTTAAATGTATGTCTATTTAAATCTGACAAATCAGTCTTTCCTTTAATAATTGCATATCCATCCCTATTGTTATGGCTACAGGAACATAAGAACCTTTTTGGAATATATAATCTGTTTACTTTTCTTTTAAGGGTTGGGTTGTACACCTCGAGTCATTAGCTTGGTACATTTCGTTACATCAACTAATACTAGTCAGATTTTGTATAATGAAAACATGTTTGCCTTTAAAAACGAATGGTTTAATGGGGTCATTTCACTATTTTCAGTTCCATGAACATGTTATTTGTCCAGTACAAACCACAAAGAGTGCAAATAGATTTGACACCTAAGACTATAAGAAAAAGCAAGCTTATCAGATTTTATGCTTATGTTTCACCTCGTTATTAATTGGTTTAATGATGTGGAAATAAGTTGTTGTTCTGCTGTTAATGTCAATCACATTGTATAAAAGACCAGTGCAGATTGCTGTAGGTGTGCACCAGTTTAAGACATTATAGGGAACAAAACCAGAAAAGGTAGGCCTAAAGACATTTGAATTCAACTATTTGTTGTCAGTGGTGGTGGATGCTTGATATCCATTTTTCTCATCTGTTTTGACGTATTAAATAAGGAAATATGAAGGCTGCAGTATTTGCGCTGGTTTTGATATGCCTTGGCAGTTCGTTGTCATGTGCAGAATCCCGGCCTGTTGATAGCAGGTAAGATAATAATTAAGCACCATCAAATCATTTTCAAATAATACATTTACATATGTTTATGTTATATAAAATGTGGCAACACTTTAAACTTAGTTCAAATTAACTAACTTATTCATTTTAGTTCATGTTAATTTCAACATTTACTAGGCTATTATTAAAATCAAAAACCTTATTGTAAAGTGTCAAGACATTTGAAAGAGAAGATTGTTTTGTTTGTATGCTTTATATTTCTTTTCAAATATCATTAACAGCTCAAATGACATCCAGAAGTTTAGCCGTCGTTATGCTGAATCAACCATTGCGAGTGACATCAGCAAAATTGTGGACTCGATGGTTCAGAAAAACTTTGTAAACTATCTGCTCAATCAGAGAGAGAAGAAGAGCGAGTAAGTTTGGGGAAATGGACAGCATGTATACATGTTACATATTCAGGTTACATAAAGTAACAGGCAGCATCTGATGCTCATTTCTACAGACCAACTATGGCAGATGATTCAGACAACCACATCTTCAATGACCTGCTGAAAAAACAGTTCATGATGTGGGTTCAGAGTAAAGCCGATGCATTCAAGTAAGTTGCCTTCTGGAAGTGTGAATAATCATGATTTACCATCATGTAAACTGTTTTATTGGTGACCTGCAGGAATCAATGAAGCTGAACAGGATGCACCTCTTAAAAGCGCCTTTGGAGAACAGACCGAATTTGAAGGGCAAATGAGTCTACTACCAGAATCTTTCACAGCTGAATATCTTGTCATGTATCTCTAAATGAAAACCTGTTAATTAAAATTGCTTTCAAAATCATCAAATATCATTTGTGATTTTTTAGCATTAGAAAAAATGCTGTAGAGCCGTTCGCTCATGATGTTAGGCCCACGCAGGCGTCATTTGGGAAACCTTTTTTTTTTTTTTTGTCTTCATGTCGGAATTGATTCTGTCCTCACCTCTTATTGAAAGTAAATATTTAGGTATTTATGCTTACAGCACAGAGATAAATCATCTCCAATCCCATACTCTTCATAATTTAATTCATATAAGTAACACAAAACACATTTGCACCATCCAGAACATCAGGGGCCTGATGTATAAACCTTGCCATGCATTCATTTGGGATTTAAAAAAAAAAAAAAAAAAAATGGTGTAAATCAGGTAGCTAACTAAAATTAAAACCATAAAAAAATTCTGTTACTTGAAATAAAATAAACACTAACTATAAAATATAAAAAATAATCCTATTTTTTATCTAGTTGCCAAAGTAACATTTCTCATTTTCATTCAGTTTAACTTTAACTAAGTTTATAAAATAACTAAAATGTAAATAAATAAAAATATCAATGAAAACTACATAGACATACTAAAAAATAATAATAAAAAAAAATAGCTAAAAAACACAACTAAATTACTAAAACAAATGTAAAATATTAATAAAAAACTATATGTCAAAGATACTGAACTAACACTATGTAAGCAGTCCAACAGAATGATTTCCATTTTACCTCATATGCCACATGAAATTATTATCCAGAAATCACTACTACAGGTAGGACATCTGGTGGTGAACATATGAGACTACAGGTGAAAAAATTTAATTTCATATTTTACTCACACAAACAAACAGATAAACAGAGATAGACCTATAGACAGACAGACCTTTTTTCAGTTGTTTGAAATAACGTTACTTTTTTTTTTTTTAAATGTTTTTTATTTGCTTTATTTACAGGAACTGGTGTTGAACTAGTCTCTCCCCAACTCAATCTTCTTGTTCTTTTATTGTCTTTTAGTCTCTTTCTTCCACCACCAGTATATTTTCTTGATGTTCAGATGAAGAGAATGAGACCACAGCAATATGATTTATTGTATTTGTTGATCAGCTGGTGTTTCATGATGGATCATTGACACATTTTTTGTGCAGTAATTTCCTTTGTATTTTCTCCTCTTTTCTGGTCTCCTTCTTCTCTTTCTCTGCAGCGCTCTTTTTCTCTGCCAGTTTATAAAAGAGATGAAATCCCTTCCACCTTCTGCTGGACTGCTGGCTGATTTTGCTGCTGCATTCAGACTCCTGAACGTTCATCCTTTTTCCCTTTGCAGGAGGTGGAGTAATATTTGCTGCCTGCTTTGTCTTTGTATCTTCTATCTTGTTTGCTTGTCTTTCAAGCCTTTCCTTTTCATCTTCTCTTTTTTTCATATGTGTGACTTTTGTGTTGTCCATCTCCATCCAAGCAAGCTTTACTTTTGCAGGTGGAGGAGTTGCATATTCAGTCTTTCTCTCCTTTTTCATTCTCCTTAGATCCACCTCCACTATCATTTCTACACTATCTGTCTCTTGCTTTTCAGGAGTTTCATCTTCAACCTCTCTCTCCTTCTTCATCATCTCTTCATCAGCCTTGGTATTTTGAGCAGGGCTGTCCATCCAAGCAAGTTTTGGCTTTGCTGGTGGTGGAGTTGCATCTGGACATTTTGAAGAGACTGTTTTTCTCTCCTTTTTTGTCCTTCTCCTCCCTCGCCTTTCAGGTGGACGCTCTTGCTCCACCTGAGCAGGAACCATCTGAACCATCACTGGTTCTGCCAGAGATGGCAGTATTTCCTCTTCAGCAGAGAGGAAGTTCTTTGTCCTTCTCCTCCCTCGCCTTTCAGGTGGACGCTCTTGCTCCACCTCAGCAGGAACCATCCGAACCATCACTGGTTCTGCCACAGATGGCAGTATTTCCTCTTCAGCAGAGAGGAAGTTCTTTGTCCTTCTCCTTCCTCGCCTTTCAGGTGGACGCTCTTGCTCCACCTGAGCAGGAACCATCTGAACCAACACTGGTTCTGCCACAGATGGCAGTATTTCCTCTTCAGCAGAGAGGAAGTTCTTTGTCCTTCTCCTCCCTCGCCTTTCAGGTGGACGCTCTTGCTCCACCTCAGCAGGAACCATCCGAACCATCACTGGTTCTGCCACAGATGGCAGTATTTCCTCCTCAGCAGGCAGAGTGAGATGCCAAGTTGCCTCCTGAACCATCACTGTTTCTGCCACTTTAATGGAGGAACATGCCAATTTTTTCTCCTCATCAGAGGGAGTTTCCTTTTCAGGTTCTTCAAACTGAGCCGTCAGTGGTTCGGCCACAGTGAAGAAAGGTGGCCCTACTTCCACCTCATCAGGTAGAGGGTGTAGAGGTGCCACCTGGATCAACAATGGCTTTGCTACTGTGGTTGAGGAACGTGGAAATATTGTAAGTGGAGTTTGGTATTCAGGCTCCTCCACCTTGAATCAACACTGGTTCTGCCGCAGTGGAGAAATCTGGCAATATTTCCATCTCATCAAGAGAGTCCTCATAGCCCATCTTTTCCTCCACACCTGTATCTTCTGGAGGTCTCTGGATGGGCTCCTCCTGAATGCTGCTACATTCTTGGTTGCTCTTACTATACTGTCCTGACGAGTGGCGTCTTGTCAAGAAGCCGAAGCAACCAAAAACTTTGCTGAGAAATGTCATTTTCACAATGGATCCCAAAAGATCACAATGGATTGACAAAATCAAATATCACTAGCAAATATCAATTCTCTGATATGTCTGCTATGATACCGATGCAAAAGATTGATCAAATATTCAAAAATCCGATTTGAACTAGCAAATATCAACAGTCTGAAATCACTGCTAATCACGCGTTTTCCTCCTGAACTCAACTGCGCCAGACTGATGCTCCACATTCCAATTTAGCCTGCTCCGATTATTACGACATAATAGGCTGGTCTTTCATTGACACGGTGTTTTGTTTTAAAATCCTAAATAGCAGCAGCAATACAGCCAAAAACCTTCATTTCACTCCGCTCTTTTCAATAAATAGTTGGTTGGTTCACAAAACTTCTGAACGACTCGTTCATGACAGGGACGGTTCTCGTGAAATTCTCGTCACGTTTTGGGCAGTAGGCTGTTTGACGTAACCATGTATTTTGTTGAATATTGAATTTAATTAATTTGATTTTTTTTTAAATCACATTTAAGTGTAAGTTTTATGTAGACTTATGTGTAATGGAGTTTTGTTTTAAAGTAATTACATAAATTTAAGCTGTTATTTAAAAAATATTATTTTTCCCATATGCTACATTTTTTTTTTTGTTTAATGACAGCGAGGATTGTTTGTGATAATTTCGTTTTGTGTTTTAAACTGCAGAAATTATATTTTGAGTGCAAAGAAAACATTTTCATGCGATTAATCACCACAGAATCTTCACAAATAACTTGACCACGGAACTTTGTCTCGTCAGTTGCTCTCCAGTCCGATGGGTGTCGCTATCGGACATATTCACCAAAACATTAGTGACGACGAGACCTTACTCGTGTACAGAAGAAATAATATACAACTGTGGAGGTCTTCTTCCTGGACTGTTGGAAACTTTAGATAAAGAACATAGAAAGAGAACAGCACTATTCGTTTATTTTATTGTAATATATCTAGTTTAGTTTGCTTGCGTTGTCATATTCTGTCTCGATTTGTGACTATGTAGCTCGTAAGCTATTCAGCTGAATAGGAAGTCAGTTAGTACAGTTATCAGAACTGGGAAAAACAGTTTCATTTTGTAGTATTTTATATATTCTTATTTAGACATCATGCACAGAAGAGGAGTCGGAGCTGGAGCGATTGCCAAAAAGAAACTTGCAGAGGTTTGATCACAGCACTTCTGGGAGATTTATTAACTAGGCAAATTATTTTGCATTTTCATCCAGCTTATTTGTTTACTTTAACAGGCAAAGTATAAAGAGAGAGGTACTGTCCTTGCTGAGGATCAGATTGCACAGGTGCGTATATCCTGATGAGCAAGACATGCATTTTGAATGCAAGTAAACCTCACAGATGTGAAACAACATTGGCCCCATTATAATCAGAATGTATGTGTTGTCCCTGTAGATGTCAAAACAATTGGAAACCTTTAAGACCCATTTGGAGGAGTTTGCCAGCAAGCATAAACAAGAAATCCGTAAAAACTCTCAATTCAGGGTGCAGTTCCAAGAGATGTGTGCCACTATAGGGGTTGATCCACTTGCATGTATGTATTTATCATACATTTTTCCCTTTAAGCAGAAAATTATGTAATTTTATTATTAAATATTAGGGTGTACAGTGTGCTCATATTACATATATACACATTATGTATAGTTTAATTATTATATAAGTTATACATTATTGTAAATATAATTATACATAGTTATAGTTAGAATTAATAAAAATTTAGAAAAAGTTGTATGACTTTATGAACTTTATTTTCTTTTTCCGTACAGCTGGAAAAGGATTTTGGTCTGAGATGCTTGGAGTTGGAGATTTCTACTATGAGCTTGGTGTACAGATCATTGAAGTCTGTTTAGCTCTAAAACACAGAAATGGTGGTAAGTTTTATCAGTTCATAGTGTTAAAGGATAACACATTTATTGTATTTCATGTCAATAAAACAGGCCTGTATTGATACTAGTATTTTTTACCTTGGAGATAATGACCATCTAACTGCCCAAAATGACTCCCTAAAACCTTTCACTTTCAGTAAAAATAATATATAAATGTAAATATTGATCAATAAATTAATTTATCTGTTTAGGTCTCATCACATTGGAGGAACTTCACCACCGTGTCTTGAAAGGAAGAGGGAAGTTTGCACAAGATGTGAGCCAGTGAGTGTCTTTGATTGTACACACTGTTCTCCAGCTATTCTGAGCACATGAATTCTCTTACCATCCATTAATGTCGTCACTCAGGGATGACTTGGTGCGGGCCATCAAGAAGCTCAAGGCTATGGGAAATGGCTTTGGGATGATTCCCGTTGGAGGTTCTTATCTAGTCCAGTCGGTCCCAGCAGAGCTCAACATGGATCACACTGTTGTCCTTCAGCTAGCAGAGGTAATCAATACTAGACACAAAGTCTGAGGCCTTTACACTTCTGTGTTGTCAGATCTGATTATTGGCCATGTTTTACAGAAAAAGGGCTATGTGACCATAAGCGAGATCAGAGACAGCCTCAAGTGGGAGAGAGAGCGGGCCTGTCATGTCCTTGTAAGTGTGCTTTTACATCATATATTAAAGAGGAGTTATTATGCCCTTTTACAAAGTCTTGATTTTGTTTTTGGGGTCTACTAGAGTAGGTTTTCATGCTTAAATGTTCAAAAAACACACTTTTTCACATTTTACATTGTTGTAGCACCTCTCTTCCCCGCCTGTCAGTAACGGTCTGCATTTCCCAAAAGCATCGTTAGCCAACTATGGTTAATTGTATTTGTAATGACGGAACTTGCGACCATAGTTGGTTCTTTACAGACCTTTTTCTTGCCCCAACAGCAACATTACACACTAAAGAAAGTTGAAAATGTAAAAAAGCATAATAGGTCCTCTTTTGCACTGTTTTTCCAGGATCACCTGCTGAAAGAAGGCTTAGCATGGCTGGACTCCCAAGCTGCAGGGGAGCCACAGTACTGGCTGCCCGCTCTGTTCTCAGAAATGTTATCGCAAGACGTTACACCGGAGGAGGCCAGCCAAATGACACCTTGAGAATAAGACATTATTTTGTAAATACATCGTCATGGAGAGGGAAATGAAGGTGAAGGTCAAAGAATGTTGCAATGTTGTGTGAGCCAAGCTTGTATGAGAGGAAAAACTGAGAAAATTGAGAATAAAAGCATCCACTTAGTCACATTTCTCACAATCCAACAAGTCTCAATATGTTTTATATGTTTATTATTTTAAATATTGAAAGATTAACCATTGGAAAAAAGTTTTGGTAAATAAAAGAAAATGGCAATCGTTTTATCGGTATTAGATCTTCTATATATAAATTCATTTTGTTCCAATTTCTTCAATGATATGGCAATCACTGCATAATAAAAATAAAAAAAGAATTTCCCTATTAGATAGATAATAGCTAATAATAAAAGAGAAGTGATGCATATCTAGAAGATCCTGGACCATTCAGTACTTTAAAAAGCGACACCATAGTTTCTTAAATACATTATATCATATTTAGAAATCAGAACTGACTAATCCTCATGACCGTAAACATGATCTTCAAATGTCTGCTGTTCCCAGTCGTCAAAGACCAGAGTGCAGAAAGGACACACTTTGTGAGATTGCTCATGTTGTTCTAATTCATCCTCGCTGATGCCGGGAAATCTCTCCTGACAGTGCTGACACACCCGAATCTGTACATAAGGAAATGCATACAATTCAATCATTTTGACCTCTGTGGAAACTCATTTTTGAAATATTCATAAGGAAAAGTCATTACCTCTATTACTTCTGCAGGATTTGCTATAATGTACAAATAAAATTGGTTATCAGATTAACACTAATTTTAAGACAAGATTTTTGTCTAACTGAATGTTTCAATTTCCTTTTATAAATACTGTTATTGTACTAACCTGTCAAATCATCAATGCTCTCATAAAAATGAGAGTCAGGTGGGTATGTTTGCTCCTGGGAGGCGGGTGGGCTTTGAGGGTTGGGTTGTTGATCAGACATTGCTGCAACAGATGCGACCTGGTAGTCAAACAATGCCCTACGAAGTTTATCTACTTCTGCCTGCAGTTCCTGGAGATAAAAAGGAAAAAGAATTACTACATCAAATAATAATAATTAAATAATAATAGACTGGCATGTAGTTCAGTGCCCTGAAGTTTTTAAAATATACTACTGTTCAAAATATTGGGTCAGTACAGCTTTTATTTGGCAAGGACACATTAATGCAAAAGTGACAGTAACTGACATTTTAAATAAATGCTGCCCTTTTGAACTTTCTATTTAATCCTTCTTCCAAAACATGTTTTTGTCTTACCCTGATTCACTATGGTAAACCTATTAAACCTGTTTTTATTTTAAATGGGATGGTTTTTGCAGGAAATTGCGTACATGCGTCACATATCCGTAAATAAAGAAAAGTTGCTCTGGCTACTTTGACGCATGTGAGAGTATATGCACCTCTTGATGGAAATAACATCACAACATTTATTTCCATCAAGAGGTGCATCATTTTTTGGTCAAGATCTTGTATTGACAATGCAAGAGGTGAGCACTCTGTAAAGTCTTCTCCAGCACATGCCAAAAACTTACACTGAGGTTAAAGTCAGTGCCAATTCATGTGTGAAAATGATTCTTCATTCTCCCTCCCACAATTTGAGCCTGATGAATCTTGACATTGTCATCCTGGAATATGGCCATGATCATCTTAAAGGGTTAGTTCACCCAAAAATGAAAATAATGTCATTTATTACTCACCTTCATGCCGTTCCACACCCGTAAGATCTTCGGAACACAAATTAAGATATTTTTGTTGAAATCCGATGGCTCACTGTGGCCTGCATAGCCAGCAATGACATTTCCTCTCTCAAGATCCATAAATGTACTAAAAACATATTTAAATCCCTCCATGTGAGTACAGTGGTTTAATATTAATAAGCGACAAAAATATTTTTGGTGTGGCAAAAAAAAAAAATGTAAAAAAAATTATTGACTTATATAGTGATGGCCGATTTCAAAACACTGCTTCATGAAGCTTCGGAGCGTTATTAATCTTCTGTGTCGAATCAGCAGTTCGGAGCACCAAAGTCAAGTGATTTTAGCCGGGTGTGTCTCAATCCTGAAAAGTGATGGCTCTTTGATTGCCCCCTGTGGCCTGCATAGCCAGCGAATGAGAATGACTTAAAAATAAATTTCCTCTCTGAAAGATGGTTTTGGTCATTTAAGGTAATTGTTAAGATCAATTGTTCGTTTTTGTGATGATAATTTTATGCAATTTACTAAAAACGGGGCGTGTCGTCATTAAATATCGAATTTGACAGCTTGTCTGAACTGTCACTCGAGGGGATATTGAAGGTAACCGTTATTTTCGATTCCTTTGTTATTAACACCAACAAAATAGTTGTTCAGCGACGTACTAACAGATCTGTATATACAGGATTGACGGATCACTGAACTTTTTCTCTGTAACATTAAATGTGGGCGTTATAAGCTAAAAAAATGTTATTAGTTAAAAAAACCTAATGTTAAATCGGGAAAAAGCAGGTATCGTTATCTCGCACTTACTTATTATTTTTATGGGTATAAAATAATATAGCAGGACAAATAGTGCTTACTCTAATACAGCAATCGATCTCCGACGTTTTGAACTTGATTTAAAATGGCAACCGTTTCTGACGATTTAGAGTTGTTTCTAGTGCATTATATTGAGTTTATTTATTTGCTGTCTCAAAAATAAGCTTAGAAACAGAGCTATTATTTTATAGGTAGAATTTTAAATTGTGTATAATTTTTATAGTCTATTTAAAATACAGGAATATGACGCAGTCGTCTGGGCGGAAGTTTGATACAGCGGCTCCGCCTGTCCACGGACGATACCTTCTCGATGCCCAGGTTGCAAACCTTTTTTTTTTTATGACGTTTTTGCGCAGTCAGCGCCATCGGATTTTGGCACATTACAATGGAAAAGCGGCGTCGCGTCGTCCATCTTTTTTACGTGATTTCAGCAGTTTGGCGGTTTGACACGCGTTCCGAATAATGATTCGACACAAAAGATTCATAACGCTCCGAAGCTTGTTTTGAAATCAGCCATCACTATATAAGTCGTTATTTTGTTTTTTTGGTGCACAAAAATATTCTCATCGCTTTATAATATTAATATTGAACCACTGAACTCACATGAACTGATTTAAATATGTTTTTAGTACATTAATGGATCTTGAGAGAGGAAATGTCATTGCTGGCTATGCAGGCCTCACTGAGCCATCGAATTTCAACAAAAATATCTTAATTTGTGTTCCGAAGATGAACGAAGGTCTTACGGGTGTGGAACGACATGAGGGTGAGTAATAAATTACATTATTTTCATTTTTGGGTGAACTAACCCTTTAATACATGGTTGTTTAAGAAAAGAAAAGCTACACACTCAATCTTTTAGGGTTAAAAGAACCATTGCCAAACATATAACATGCTAGAAACATAATAATCACTGTAATAATGATCCATCCATAGACTAAGTATTTGCCTATTAAAATCCAACAGCGACTTTTTATTTATTTTTTTTGGCCGGGCAGTGTATTACTGTTTTAACTGTATTTTTAATCAAATAAATGCAGGTGGTGGTGAGCATAAGAGACTTCTTTCAAAAACATTAAAATATCTTACCGACCCCAAACTTCTGAATGGTAAAGTACCTAACAGTGATGTTTAATCTGTGTCATAACAAAACAGATCACCTCATTTTTTTTCTCATGCATCTCTCGGTCTAATCTTGATGTCTCTGCCATTTCGTAAATTTTGTCTTGTGCCTGCTGAAGTTGTTTCTGTAATGACAAAATTGTTTTGAATCAGGATTGAAATACTGAATATTAATACTCACAAAAACTAAAGTTTAAAGTAAAATGCATAAGTCTGAAAACCAAGACACTGTTCAATACCTGGATTTGATTGGATTTCTCGCCCTCAGCCTGTTTTAAGGTCATCTCCTCCAGCTTCTTTTTCACTTCCTTCAATTCCTGCTCAGCTCCTTCTGCACGCTTGCAGGCTTCTTTACAGTTCTGCACCTCGCTGCGAAGCAGCCCTCTGGCTTCTGTCAGCTGAGTTAGCAGAGCCTGAATCTGTACCTGAGTGATCGGTTACAGAGAGATTACTTCTCTGATGAATGATTTGAAGTCATAATGTTTCAAACTTCTAAAGCCTTAGTGGCAAGCCTCACTTTTTGTTCTTTCTCTTGTGCTCCTTGCTCTGACATGGATGTTTGTAATGCTTTGTTTTCAGCACTCCGATCCTCCATAGTCTTTTTCATCCTGAGCTCCTGGATTTCAATCTGCAATTTCTCATTGTCTTTCCTGCTGCTTTGCACATCCACCTAAAATAATATAAATGGCATTGAAGGCAACTGGCAAAGCTCACAGACCAGCCAAGAAATATTTATTTACTCTGACTCATGCCACAACTTGTTTCTCCTGCCTTTTTTGTATTAATTTGATTTTGTTTACTTTTCATTTTATCTCTATTTTGTCTCTTGTATTTTTGTGTCTTAATCTTGTCATGGATTATGAAGACAGGTTCTACAGAAATAAATCATTTTATTCTTAATTGACTCATTCCACGAAACCGGTCCGGTCCCTCTGACCTTTTTCAGTGTATTTCATCTATTGGGTCACCAAAATATATTTTTAAAAGCTTTTTGTATTAATTGAAATGTCTCCTTTAATAATGTATAAAAACATGACATACATTTTATCTTTATATTAGAAATTATTTAGTTTTTTTCAGTTGACACCACCTATTTTGTCATGTCCCTCAAGTGTACTTGGGATATAAATAATAATAATAATAATAATAATATTATGAGAAAAAAGTCCATACATTTTGCCATTCCCATAAATATCCATCTGTGCTTTTTTGCTGGTAATGTTTTTTTCTAAGTGAATACATGATTATTCATTAAAATCACATTATTAATTCCGTACCTCAGTAATATAATGAACTGATACTTATGTGACATCATTAATAGGAAGTGACATCATAGAAGTCTTCTGAACAACATTGTGAACAGACACAGGCAAGTTACCACCTTCTTTAATAATTATAACTAAATTATGTTGTGAAATTGTGTCAAGCTTAACGACTCAACCCCGTTACATCAATTAAAGATAAAAAACTATTACTTGTGAAAATTATCTTTGTTATTTCAACATTATTCATGATTTCTTAATATCATGCATGCCATGTGCTCTCCATTTATTCACTAGATTTAGAGCATTGGCCAATTTGGACAACGACAAAAATCTCAACCCCGTCACACCAACATTTTTATTATTATTTCAAGTTTATGAAAAAGTAATTAAAGTTCGTTCAGAGCAATCATAAGAATACTGATTTTAGTTCAAAGCCTTGATGATGAGGTTGCTGTCACAAAAAGTGCCCATTTCAGGCTTTAGTATAGCAAAAGTGTGAGATTTTATGTAACTTTTTATATTTGCAATTACTGAATTAGTGTAAGGGACATCTGATTAATAGGAAAATGTTGATTTTATCACAAATACATTTTATAATAATATTCAGAGAGCTCCCATAGTGTCCATAACTTAAAATAATGACCAACAATAATTGGGATTTGATGCCTGAGATGGGAAAATATGTTTTTCTGGAAGTTAAATATATCATTAATGTTGTTGGTGTTCAGAAAAGTAATACATTTTGGTAAAAAAAATCTAAAAATGTGTAAGTCCAAATTGTACCTGTTTCGTAGAATGACTCCATTATCATTAACGCTAAGAACACATAATGAGAAAGCATTTGCAAACCTGTAGCAACTTGGCCTGGTCCTGTACTTTGTTGTAATTTTGTTCAGTTTCTTTCAGTGAGGTACTCAGCCTGGAGAAAAATGACATGTTTTTTTTACATATAAAATGTTTGCATAAAATAAACATATGTCGGAACAGAGATTTCCATAATGAGGAAACTCACCTGAGGATTTCTGCATCCTGGAGTTCAACCTGTTCCTGTAACTCAGCCTTTTCTTTTTTAAGCAAGTGGATCTTTTGAACAGCTCTATCATACTTTTCATGAAGATTGTTCAGTGACTGTAAATAATTTTGTTTGATAAAAGTCATACATATCTCATACAATTCTCAATTAGACAGATTAAGAGTGTGTTTACACTTGTAGTTCGGTTCTCTTGGTATAAGAAAATTATACATTTAGTCCTTGTTCGCATGGCGTACACACTGTCGTTTTTAACAGTGAACCTAACGATACAAAACAAAAGAAATGGCTTTTATGGTGTATATTTTGCGACTGAACTTGTCGAACATCCAAAACAATGCTGTTTGCTTGGCTAAACGCGCTCGCCGTATATGCGTACATATAACGTTATATGATAGAGCTGACAGAAAACTAGTGAAGAGCTTATAAAATGTGTAAATCAAAACAGCGGCAGGAATCCCTCCGTCAAACACACAAACGAAGATCTGCTGAAAGGAGATGCCTGTATCCAACTGTGATGGGCAATGATGAGAAAAAAACAGGTACGCTTGAGCATTCTGTCCTTTCTAGGGTCGCATCTCGTGACATCATGTCCTTTTTTTGATTATGTGGCGAGCAGGGCGGGCGAGAGCCGTGAGGGAACGCCGTGAGGGAACGGCGCGAGGCCGGTGGCGCGAGAGTTAACGAGCTACACCTGGGAGGCGCACCGGCCTTAAGTCTCTCACGGAGGAGCTCCGGGAGCATAAAAGGAGGAGCGACGACAGTGAACGACGAGAGAGGACCAGGCCTGGATATTATTTTATGTTTTATTATGTTTGTGTGGCCGGCAGAAGTCCGCGAGGGTCTGCCGGCATTACTTTCGTTATGTTCTTTGTTTATTTTGGTATTAAAGTTTTGTTGAATATTCGCCGCTTCCCGCCTCCTTCTTCCCATATATACGAACTGTGTTACAGATTTGTTTACATGTCTTCGGCCCATGTTGCATTCATTTTTCAGTCGAACCGCACCAGAGTTTGTTTGAAAGCGGACTGAGACCCATCTTTTCAATGGTCTTGGATTGCTTTCATATCTCAAGCGAACCACTCCAGAGTTCGTTTGAAAGAGTACCAACGACACCTCTTCAAGGAGGTCTCGGTACGCTTGTTTGGTCCGCTTTTGGTGCGCACCCGAGTGCGATTGCTGCTTTCACACCTGCCCAAACGAACCGCACCAAAGGGGAAAACAAACTCTAGTACGATTCAACCAAACTAAATGAGTCAGGTGTGAAAGCACCCTTGGTCCACTTGTTTGGTGCGCACCAGGGTTCAAGATGGCAGCGTTCACATTTATTCAAAAGAACCGCACTAACGGAGCAATCGCATCAATCTGTTTTAATAGAACCAAACCTGCCAAGTGTGAACAACACACCCTAAATTACAGACATTTCAACTTGATCTTTACCTCTTCGGTGAAGTTAAAACTCTTTACATCTGGCAGTGGTGTTTCCGGGTTATCCTTTGGCTTCACATCATCTAGAGAGCTCTGCAGTTTAATATAAATGCACATATATGATCACTTTATTCACCACTGCAGATATACAGTGATGTTTTGTCATAACAAGAACAATGTTGAGACAATCTGTAATCTCTTATTTTTCATTGAATGTATCATTATGTATTGGGTTGATAAATATCAATAAAAAGATTTAAAATAGAACAAGAGCAATGTAGTAGAACCAGTGTTGTCATTTGTTAACTAAAACTAACAAAAACTATTAAAATAGCTTTCGGTTACTGAATTGAAATAAAATAAAATACAAATATGAAAAACTTTAATGAAAATTTGAAATGTTGCCTTGACAACTAACTGAAATAAGTCTAAAACTACTAAAAAAAGAAAATTAATTAAAACTATACAGAAATATATTTAAAAAAAGACACAAACGTAATAAATTGAAAATGTAAATGAAAAGCTATAGGATATAAATACTATAAATACAATACTACTAAAAAAACTACTATAAAATATAAATACTACTAACAAGACACTGATTAGGACAACAAGTAGTACAACATTCCCCACTACACAAAGACAGATGTCTAAAAATGGCACGAGACATTACATGACAGTCAGTTGACCTTCATTACAATAACATTCAATACAATTGGAGGTAGCACAAATACTGTACATAATAAGTACATACATTTTACTTGTGTTGTAAAAGGAAGAGAATCTGACTAACCCTGAGACGGCGGATCTCGTGCAGTCTTTCATCCAACTCAGTTTTCAGGATCTTATTTGTTTCTTTTAAGTGCTCAATCTCTTTGACATAGTCCTCTTTCTCTTTCTCCATCTTTTCTGCCTGCTCCTACTCATTCAACAGAAGATTTTGTGGACATTTGGTATTAGTATTAATCTTTTAGTGGCTAGCAGAAAGAAAAAGCTACTAGAAACTTTAACACCACATGGTGTCCAGGTTGTACCTGTGTTGTTATAACCAACAGGTCCTTCTCCAAGCTGCAATCAAGGCTTGATTCTGCTGGGTTTTGAAAGCAGAATGGGGTGCTGGCTCCTTTGACATAGCCATTGCTGTCCACATAGCAGAACTGGTAAAACTCCCCATCATCCTTGGGCAGGTAGCTCTCTGAGAACAAAAAAATCAGTATCATATAGAGTCAGAATTTAGTATATAGGGTATATATTCAAGTATACACTACTGATCAAAAGTTTCTGAACGGTAAGATTTTTTAAAGTTTTTAATAGAAGTCTCTTCTACTCACCAAGACTTCATTTATTGATCCAAAATAAAGCAAAAACAGTAATATTGTGAAATATTTTTACAATTTAAAATGCAATTTATTCCTGTGATGGCAAAGTTGAATTTTCAGCATCATTATTCGAGTCTTCAGTGTCACATGATCCTTCAGAAATCATTCTAATATGCCGATTTGGTGCTTGAGAAACATTTATTATTATTATCAATGTTGAAAACAGTTCAAAACAAAAAGTGTACAATTTTTTTCAGGATTATTTGATTAATGGAAAGTTTAAAAGAACAACATTTATCTGAAATATAAAGCTTTTGCAACATTTTAAATGTCTATACATGGGTTTCAAAGACGTCACTTCCGCTATGCCCGCCGCCATATTTGGGACCGGTCACAGCTGCGCGCCCTGTTTAAGTCTATGGTGACAGCAGCTACAACTACCAGAGGAAGGCCAACAAAACGCTCTCAGAAGGTTCACAACAAGTTTATAATAGATCTTGGATATGTGGTGCTGTTAGCCGTTTCAACAGTCGTCAGAACTTCAAATTTATTTGATTTATTTGAAAATATTATGAATTCTAGTTGCTGTGTTTCGGCGTGTTACAGGATGAACAAATTCACGACACCAGCTGACTACATTACTTAGTTCAAGTACATGCGTGCATGATTTTGTGCAAATATAAGTTGTAATTTTATGTATAGCTTGTATAAATATATATGAATTACCATAGGATGTGTCCTGTTGAGTTAATTAACCTTCTAGCAAAGCGCTTCAGTTTACGGGTGTTCATTCAGCGCGCGCAGCTCAAATAATACTGTTATCAAAATGAATCTGTTATTGATGTTATTGTATACAAAAAAAAATCTGTTATTGTTCATGATCCTTATTATTAATCAAACTATGTGTTGATGAAAATAATACTAGAATATAAGAGCTAGTTATTAAAAATAATGCATTCGTTTTCTAAAAGAAATATTAAAGTTTTAATAATACTGTGTAGTAACGTTAAACATTTTAATGACTTAATGAAGCTGAAGAGAATAAAAAAAACCCATAAACTGAAAGTTAATTAACTTTCAACTTTTTAATTAATCAACGGAACACATCCTATATAAAATAATCCAGATATTAATACAAAATAAAAATAATATTACAACTAGTATTTGCACAAAATCACGCACAGATGAACTTGAAGTAACCTCATTGAAACTCCGAAACACAGCAAATAAGCCCAAATAATTCACAACGTTATTTTACAAGTATATACGATTATAATATCATGTATAAGAAGAAGACAGTCCCAATCATATTAATGTTTTGTCTTTTTGAGCGCTCGCACTGAAGCTATAGATGATCATCAGCTCTGTGGGTTATTTACCTCAACGAAACACATCCTTTATGAGAATAATCAGATATTTATACTTCATAAAATTAATAAGTTTTATCTGTACAAAATGACGCGAATGCACAAGTGAAGTTTGAACAAGTTATGTAATCAATGTTTAACTCAGTCGACGCGCTCTTACCACAACAACACGCTGAAACAACAACACAGAGAATTCACAACATTTTATTACAATAGTGTCCTCGTTATAATGTTACGTAAATGACAGTCCCAGCAGTTATTAATGTTGTGCATTGCTGTTTGGCTGCCAGTGGTGTGGTCCCTTCTGAATGAAGCCAATAATTCTGCCGATCTAACTACTTTGGGATCAAATAAATTTGTAGTTCTGACGACTGTTGAAACGGCTAACAGCACCACATATCCAAGATATATTATAAACTTGTTGTGAACCTTCTGAAAGCGTTTCGTTGGCCTTCCTCTGGTAGTTGTAGCTGCTGTCACCATAGACTTAAACAGGGCGCGCAGCTGTGACCGGTCCCAAATATGGCGGCGATAGAATACAGTGACGTCACATGAAACCCATGTATACTGTCACTTTTGATTTAATGCATCCTTGCTGAATAAATGTATTAATTTCTTTAATTTCTTTCCAAAAAAAACTCGTACTGACCCCAAACTTTTGAACGGCAGTGATAATGTTACAAAAGCTTTCTCAACTTTTTTGTTGTTGTTGTTTGTTTAAATGAACTCAAAATTAGTTCACCCAAAAATGAAATTTCTGTCATTTATTACTCGCCCTCAATGTCGTTCCAAACCCGCAAGACCTTCATTCATCTTCGGAACACAAATTAAGATATTTTTGATGAAATCAGAGAGATGTATGACTCGACCATAGACAGCAATATAATCAACACTTTCAAGGTCCAGAAAGGTACTAAAGACAGTCGGCGTGACTGCAGTGGTTCAATCTTAATTTTATGAAGCGATGGGAATACGCATATGTGTGATGCTGAGGCAGGAGCCGGCCAATAATGAGTCGGCGTTCTGACGTAGAACCTGGAAGTGCTGGACATAAACAACGTATGAGAAGAGAAGATATTGTTGAATAAAGTCATTATTTTTGTTTTGTTTTCTTTTTGCCCATAAAAAGTATTCTTGTCGCTTTATAAAATTAAGGTTGAACCACTGCATTCACGTCAACAGTTTTAACAATGTCTTTAGTAACCTTCTGGACCTTGACAGTGGTTGTTAAATTGCTGTCTATTGAGGAGAAAAATTCCTCTCGGATTTCATCAAAAATATCTTAATTTGTGTTCCAAAGATGAATGAAGGTCTTTCGGGTGTGGAACGACATGAGGGTGAGTAATTAATGACAGAATTTTCATTTTTGGGTGAACTAACCCTTTAATGGTATGACCTATTTCAGGGGTTGCCAAATTACAATTTAAAATCAGTCAGAGCTAGAAATGTATCTTCATATTTAAAAGGTAAAGCTTCACATCATGGGTATACTTTCTATGACATCTTGTTTTGATGTCCTTCAGAGGGGATTATTATGAGTGCATCCCTAGATTATTAAGGTCCAAAGTTTAACGTCTATTCTATCACTCGAGATCAAGAGAAATATTTAAATATGTATTTGATATTAAAAAAAATAAAAAACTACCCTGCCATGCTCAAGTAATCCTCACCCAGTTGCTCCACACTTAATTAACTGCCAAGAAAGCGGTGCATGGCAGCAAACCAAATTCTTGAGACACTTGACACATCACAAGGTCCCTTGATTTAGGAACTCTGAGTAACGTGATGAGTAGATGTGGACCACTCAAGTTAGTGGTTCTGTCTTTACTAAAATAGCAGCACAACGTCACATCCACAGCATTGATGCACAGTAATTACACCAGGGGCAAGTTGCATGAACATAGCAGGCATCATTTTAAAACAGTGTCTTAAGATCTAGTATGACCCACTTAGTCAAGGGGCAGTCAATCATACTTTTTGTTATCAAATTAGACAAATCTACATTTTTTTATGTAACTGACTTTGAACAGTCATAAAGAAACACAAATATTGACTAACTTGTCAGACAGTTTATGGAGCAAAATACTGGATAGTTATGATAAATAAAGCAGAAATCTAAAATGTGCAGTGTTTAAATCCCTTTGAAGCTGAACTGAGAAACAGGAAGATGCCTACCTTTAAAAACCACATGTTGCACAAGCGGTTCAGGTCCAACATTGTCCAGGTAAGGTTCCACCCATACATAGTTAAAATACTGCTGTGTCGAACTCCATCCAACCTGAACAGATTTAATTCAACTTCATTAAAAGAAATATTATAGTACATCTTTATCCATTATTAAATGCAAAACGTGCCATGTGTGGCCATAATAAATAGGCAATCACAGGAAATACTAGTATGTAGAGTCTGTAAAGTGTAAATGAGTTAATGTTATTAATTAGGCTACTGACCTTGAAGACACCGATCCAGTCCCTCGGGTTGGGCTGCAGAGCACCGGTGAGAGTGTACCAGCACGAAACTGGGGTGTTTGGCGGATATGATGGAGGAACATCGTTGAAAACTACCTGCGAGTATGACGAGGTCTCCATTACAACGGGAACAGTCTCTTCCTCCGTTCCGTCACTCATCCCGAGATTTATGGGGGACACCGTCACCTTTCAATTCGTCAAAAGTTTATTTTAGTAAAACGCTAGTGTATGGTTGACTTTGTTTTGAGTTAGCCTGTGTTCTTTCACTTTCATTTATGTAAAGGGCGTAGCTAACTAAACAAAAAAAGACACAACATCGACTGACAACACACTGGTTTTGTTTGAATATGTTACCTCGGGTATGTAAATAAGTCAAAATATAAAGACAACGTTTAAGTAGCCTAAACACGATACAGCTTTATAATCTTAAAATAAAAACTTTTTATAGTTTAGAAATCAGCATAAGTCATTGGGAAAACCCAAACGTGGACGTGTTTACTCATGTAATTTGGTGATATTTTCTCAATAAACAACTTCCATAAATAAAATGTTACCTGAACCTCGTTCTGCCGCAGTCCAGACCGTGTTGTTCAACAGGCAGTGCGATACAAGAGTGTTGCTATAAATGGGAGCAGAAAGTAAACACAATCTGGGAGATGTAGTTCTATGCACAGGTCGGGCACTACCTAGTGTCTTACTGGGGATTCCCGTATGTCATCCAGTGTATGAATTATGAGGGGACTGACCATCCTAAAATAGGCTTCAAATTATGTATTCTTTCATTAGATATACTCATGTATATACATTTCAACTGTATATTAAAAATATATATCAGTATTAACAAAGTTATAAATTATTTACATGGCGATATGCTCCCAAACAGAAGACTTTGCCTGAGGGGCAACTAACTAAAGCAATATTAGGTCGCTCGAGCGCTTTTATCTACAAAACATATTTATTATACATAACAAAAATTGTTTTGTTGAAATGTCTTTAACCCTTATAGGGTCTTTTAAGACCCCAAACGACGTTTGCTAAAATATCATGGGCGTAGGTTTAGGGGGGGACGCTAGGTACTAGTCCCTATCAGTATTTTGAGATGACAAATTTGTCCCCACCAATATTTAGCAAGCTCCTTTGAACTGCTATTTGGATCTTTGCACTGCTATTTGGATCTTTGCACTGCTATTTGGATCGATTCTAACGGCCAGGACGACAGGCTACACGCGCGGGCCGGGACTACTTTTGTGCTTGCACTAGCAGCGAGCGGGTGGTGTGTGTGTCGCGCGCATGTTGACGACGCCGACGGTACGTTACCAGGGCTGTCTCTCTGCCACATACAAACGCCAGAGTAAAAACATTTTAATATTCCGTTTTTTTGCCCCTTTTTGTACTTTGTAGATGCCACCCAAGAAGAAGAAAGGGGACATAAGAAGCTTTTTCATAAAGCAGAGTCAGAGTGTAAGTAGGCAAAATAACTAGCTAGCCACACAAATAAACTAGCAGTAGTGACTGACCAGGCTTTCAAATGTAGATTCTACTGTGGAAAATAGTATTAACTGGTGATAGTATGTGTTACCCAGGATGATAGAATGCTACGTTAGCAAGTAACTGAATGTCAATTAGCCTGTACTTTAACTTAGAATCTTGCAGTCAACATAAACGGTGGATCTGAAAAGGTTATTATAAAAAGGTTATTATATTTATTTATTTAGATTTGTTTCCTTGTGGCAGAGTATTTTTTGTTAGTGTAAATACTAATGTACATAATAATTTCTGTTAATAAAACGTTTGGTTGTGCAGCATTACACAGTCTCAGGTTTTTATTTTTATTTTTTGAGAGTGCATTTTTGAGATTATACAGTTATACTAGCTCTTTAGGGACAGTATACAGGATGGTATATCGGGGTCAGGAATCCTGACTCAGGATACAATATAATGAGATGAAGTAGATTCACTTCTGTATTGTGATATTCTGTATTGCCAACAGTCTGAAATAAAAAAGGAAATCACCATTAAATCACTGGTATCTTACAACAAAAGAATTCCGGGGGGGTGTCCCCACCAAAGCTGAGACCAAACCTACGCCCATGTAAAATATATTTTTAAAAAAAGCTCTTTGTCCAAATAACATGAAACTTTGTACAGTTGACACTTTCTAGATCTACAAATAAAAAAAATTGGAGTGATATCTTGTTTTTATGTTAGTGTAGAAAAAAAAAACAAAAGAGTCACACTCAGGGTCTTTGGGGTCTCCACAGACCCCAGGCAACAAAATGTAATTCTGTACCAGAATAATTGTTTTTTACAAAAACAAATGTAATTTTGTTCCGTTTATTAATGTTTTACTTCATATTTGTGCAGTATTTGGAGGATTTGTCATATCTTTTACATTTATATAAATAAATAAAATATTTTGTTGAGGTTTTTTTTTTAATACAAAAACACCTTTTTTTAATGTAAAATTCACTTTATAAAAGACCCACATTTCTTACTTCCCTTCATGGGGATAACATGGATAATTTGACAGGGTTTAGTGTAAGATTTTTGCCCATCTTTTGGAAAATGCAGTTTTAAAAGTAAAAAAAACTATAAACCCGATTCCAAAAAAGTTGGGACACTGTACAAATTGTGAATTAAACCAGAATGCAATGATGTGGAAGTATCAAATGTCAAAATTTTATTAAGAATACAACATAGATGACATATCAAATGTTTAAACTGAGAAAATGTATCATTTTAAGGGAAAAATAAGTTGATTTTAAATTTCATGGCATCAACACATCTCAAAAAAGTTGGGACAAGGCCATGTTTACCACTGTGTGGCATCCCCTCTTCTTTTTATAACAGTCTGCAAACATCTGGGGACTGAGGAGACAAGTTGCTCAAGTTTAGGAATAGGAATGTTGTCCCATTCTTGTCTAATACAGTCTTCTAGTTGCTCAACTGTCTTAGGTCTTCTTTGTCGCATCTTTCTCTTTATGATGCGCCAAATGTTTTCTATGGGTCAAAGATCTGGACTGCAGGCTGGCCATTTCAGTACCCAGATCCTTCTTCTACGCAGCCATGATGTTGTAATTGATGCAGTATGTGGTCTGGCATTGTCATGTTGGAAAATGCAAGGTCTTCCCTGAAAGAGACGACGTCTGGATGGGAGCATATGTTGTTCTAAAACGTGGATATACCTTTCAGCATTGATGGTGCCTTTCCAGATGTGTAAGCTGCCCATGCCACACGCACTCATGCAACCCCATACCATCAGAGATGCAGGCTTCTGAACTGAGCGCTGATAACAACTTGGGTTGTCCTTGTCCTCTTTAGTCCGGATGACATGGCGTCCCAGTTTTCCAAAAAGAACTTCAAATTTTGATTTGTCTGACCACAGAACAGTTTTCCACTTTGCCACAGTCCATTTTAAATGAGCCTTGGCCCAGAGAAAACACCTGCGCTTCTGGATCATGTTTAGATATGGCTTCTTTTTTGACCTATAGAGTTTTAGCTGGCAACGGCGAATGGCACGGTGGATTGTGTTCACCAACAGTGTTTTCTGGAAGTATTCCTGAGCCCATGTTGTGATTTCCATTACAGTAGCATTCCTGTAAGTGATGCAGTGCCGTCTAAGGGCCCGAAGATCACGGGCATCCAGTATGGTTTTCCGGCCTTGACCCTTACGCACAGAGATTGTTCCAGATTCTCTGAATCTTTGGATTATATTATGCACTGTCAGTGGCGTAACTTTGTTTTAAAAAGTGGGTGGGACAGGAATGTGTATGTGGGGGGGGGGGGGGTATTGTAATTGTATTATTACAATAATAATAATATGATATTAAAATTAATATGATAGTTTCTTCCTTACATCTGCTATAATACAATATGCCTCGAGAGTATGTATATTAGTTAATAAATACGTGGATACGCTGTTGAAAATATATTGTCCTGATGGACTATTTTCGTTTAGCATGCAAGAGATTCTGGGTTCGAATCCAACCATGTGTGATTTTTTTTTCTCATTAAAACCAAAGATGTTCGTCAGTGATTATCAAGAGCAGGGACACGTTTATGTGTATTTTGTTTTGTGATTCAACGTAACGAATAGAGAGTGTCTGCAACAGTTAAGCGTTAAGCCCCGTTCACACCGCCAGCGACTTTGTCGCTGCATATCGCTAGTCTCCTACTGTGAAGTCGCTTGTGGGCGTTCCTAGTGCTGTCGCTCTAATGTCATTGGTAGACTGCACATCTGATCATATCTATAGAAAATGCAGTCACAAATGATATATAAAACTAAGAAATCATTCTAATTGGACAAGGAATTAGGTTTAAAATAATTAAAAGTAACATTCTGCTGTTGTAGAGTGTTGTGACTGCAGAGCTCGGTGCATTAAATAATTAACTAGATTAACGATCGGTCTATCAACAAATTAAACTCACTCATACTGTCAAAAATACTAAAATGTCTTTCGAATTTGACAAATAATCAATTTTCTTGTCCCTAATAATAAACACAATACAGGGGAAACTGTAATATGAACAGCATCATATAATAACAACACAAAATCAAACTCACAAGACTGCCGACCGTTTCTTTTCCATGCATCATTTTATTATATCCATGTATGTACAGTTAAATCATAAAACAGTGAAATCGCTCCGGAACTGTCCCTGTCTGTCTTGCCTGCACTTTTTTTTTTTTTTTTTTTTTTTTTTTTTTTTATTGAAACAACAGTAGGGGAATACAAAGACATTTGAATATATAAATCAAATCAAAATTCTGTATCTTATATCACAAATCAATCATGTTTCTATTACATTAAGTATCCTTTTCAACAGTTTAGATGTCTTAACAGCTTTTCGATTGTTCTGTATTGATGTTAGAGAGTCATAAAAATTCTTCAAATCAGTGGAAAATAGTCTGTCTTGCCTGCACTCGAGACGGTGACGTGAGCTCCAGAGAGCTTCATTCCTATTGGCTGTCGCTCGCGAAATTCGCTCCTGATTTGCATAAAGTTGAAATATCTGAACTTTTGTCGCTTGTCTCTCGTCGCTTGCCACGCCTACATTCCGTCGCCAACGGTCACTGTCGCTCTTGTCGCCGGAAGTCGCCAGCGCTCCATTGAAATGAATGGGATCCTGTCGCTTTGTCGCTGCTTGTCGCTGGCGGTGTGAACGGGGCTTTAGACTGAAGCGCTCGTCCATGTGAACACTGCGCAGCGTGCACGAGCGCCAAGAGAACACTGTTGCGCCTCTGATAACAGCGACAACGAGCACTCAACATGATTTCAAAAACAACACATCCCAGCGCCAGATCGCCTATTATTAACACAAATTGATAATCAACTAGAGGTGTTTCTTTTGTATTAGATATCCGCGAGATGCCGCGAGATGTTTCAAAAAGTGGTGGGGACAATATCGACCCTTTCAAAAAGTGGTGGGGACATGTCCCACCCGCAAATTACGCCTATGTGCACTGTAGATGATGATAACTTCAAACTCTTTGCAATTTTTCTCTGAGAAACTCCTTTCTGATATTGCTCCACTATTTTTCGCCGCAGCATTGGAGGAATTGGTGATCTTCTGCCCATCGTGACTTCTGAGAGACACTGCCACTCTGAGAGGCTCTTTTTATACCCAATCATGTTGCAAATTGGTCCTCCAGCTGTTCCTTATATGTACATTTAACCTGTCCCAACTTTTTTGGAATGTGTAGCTTTCATGAAATCCAAAATGAGCCAATATTTGGCATGACATTTCAAAATGTCTCACTTTCAACATTTGATATGTTATCTATATTCTATTGTGAATAAAATATAAGTTAATGAGATTTGTAAATTATTGCATTCCTTTTTTATTCACAATTTGTACAGTGTCCCAACTTTTTTGAAATCAGGTTTGTATCACTTTTACCAGTAAATGGCTGCAGAGCTCCACTATTTGCTATGTGCTGTTGGACTAACTGAAAGACATCTTTTCACAAGTATTTTTCAGTTGGATTTATATCTACATATTATGAAATCACAATTATGACAATAAAAATTACTTTGTCAAAGTTTAGTATTTTTTTTTTGTACTGAAAAAAATATTTTGAGGATGAATTTTGTCCATTTTCTAAGTGGAATCTCCTCATTATGTAACAATATTGAAAAACGTTTTTTTTTTTCAGTACAAAAAATACTAAACTTTGACAAAAAGTAGCTTTATTGTAATAATTGTGATTTCATAATATTTAGATATGAATCCAACTGAAAAATACTTGTGAAAAGATGTCTTTCAGTTAGTCAAACAGCACATAGCAAATCGTGGAGCTCTGCAACCATTTACTGGTAAAAGTGATAGTTTTTTTTTTTTTTTTACTTTTAAAACTGCATTTTCCAAAAGATGGGCAAAAATCTTACACTAAACCATGTCAAATTATCCATGTTATCCCCATGAATGAAAGTTAGAAATGTGGGTCTTTTATAAAGTGAATTTTACATAAAAAGCTGTAAAAAAGCTTTTTAAAAATTAAAAAAAAAATTGTTTTAGTTTCTTTATATAAATTTTAAAAATATGATAAATCCAAAAACTGCACAAATGTGGAGTAAAAATATTAATAAACAGTAAAATTACATTTATTTAAAAAAAAAACAAAAAAAACTTTGTTACAAAATTACATTTTGTTGCCTGGGGTGTAGACCCTGAGTGTACTTGCTAAACAAAGACAGCACGAGGGTTAAGATATTAACAGTTAACGAATGATGTTAGGATGCCACAAGACTTTTTGCGTGAGACGAACCAACTGTGCCTACCAGGAAGGAAAGTCGACTAATATCGAATAATGACATCAGTTGTACTCAAACAGTAAATAATGCTCCCAAATATAACAATTATTTTAAAATAAGACAAGATAAGGGAAACAAAACACTATAAAACAATGAAATATATATGTATTTTTTATTAAAAATTACAATTTTACACCAGAATGAATGAAATGTGTGGCAGTATTCACAGAGGCTGCACAGTGAGACCAAATAAGCACTCTTGGTGATCTTGACATTTACAGTGCCACAGTGGGCACTCTCCAAGTAATTGCTCAAGAAAAGGCATCAAGGCTGAGGCACTAAACAAGTAACTGTACATATTCATTTCTTAAAAGTTGCATTCTTAAGTGGGACAGAGCACAAATGTGTTAAAATATACATATGTATGCAACATGTCATTGTGAGAGCAAGAGAAGAAATATTTTGAAAGGTAGTTACTGTAATGCAGAGCAGAGTATAAAATTAGTATTTAATATATATATATACATACACACACACAGATGACCTTAAATGCTATTTTCAGCAAATTTCAGGTTGAAATGACATTACAAAGGATAAATCACAACAGATAACACAAAAGACATCTTATAAACATAGTAGGGCAAAGAGAAATAGCCCATCACTCAGAGTTCTTGAGCTTGTCTCCAAATGAAAGTGTTATATATTAGGAATCTCATTAGCATTTTTTCTTAATCTACCCTATATGACCATGTTTAAATGTTGGTTTCTGCAAATTAAGTCCACCATCTTGAAAATTCAGTCTATACAGTCAATTCAAACTGTAATTACCATGTAACTTTTTATATGTCCAAGTAGGGCCACTGACACATTTTCAGGAAGTCTAAATCAAGTCCTTTATAGGTCAAAGCAGCTAAAACAACAAATAAACTCTTTAAAATTTAAGCATGTTTAGCTAGAGTTGGGTTACCAATTATGTGTATACATGGTCATGTTGTTTGCAAAACAGACTTGGTGGGAAAAAAAAGTCTATTAAAAGGAAAACACTGTAAGGAAAAAAAAAAGGAAAAAAAAGAAACATTATTTATTTTGAATAGTCATAAGCTGTAACACATTTGGCTATAAAAGACACCTTTCACCTGAATAGGTTGCATAAAGTTAGCATTCAAAATCAATACAATTGATGAGACTCACCTCAGCTCAAAGTAGTTGCCAGGATAATGGCCAATACTACAAGCAAAATAGCAAGGCATATTGCAATCCATATTTTTTTCTGTGAAGCAAAAGAAGTGATCATGATGATTTATTGTTGTCATGTCAATAAATAAAAATAAATAATCATATTAATCATTGACTTACCTTGCGCACTTTTTTTGAAGTTTCTACAGCAGCGGCTGTTTCCGCAACAGCCTTTTCCACATAGTTATGGGAACGCTTAATGTTCTCCTCAATGCGGTCCACCATCTCACCCTGGGAAAAAAAACAAGTTAATTTCTTAAAATACAGGTTTAAAGTAAAATAGGAGTAAAAACCACACATTTATTAAACATCACTGTTTTTAAACTGATAGGACATGATGGTTTTTAATTTGCTAGACATCTGTGTAATGTACTAAATATAACCAGTGTTGATCTCACCTGTGCTTCCACTTCCATTGCAAGGTACTGAAACATATCATGTAGTTCTTTGATGCTTCTCTCCAATTTGATGATCTCATCATGTCTCGACTCGATCTCATTCAGAGCCTGCCTGGTAGCTTTAGCATCATTCAAAATCTGCAAGAAAAATTTGATTTTACACCAGGGTTCAGGGCACTGAACATGGCTTGTGCGATAAAATAGGATTTTTCACATTATCACACATCATGTGTAGTGCCAGCCCTACCGAATAATTGGTTGGTGTTCAGACAGTAATGCTTGGTAATAATAACTTTAATAAAAACTATGTGGTTATTGATGATATTACAAACTTTGATTTGAAGCAAAAATGTATTTGAAAACTGGACAAAAAGACAAAAGGCACACATTTATTGAGGGAAAGAACTACAATCCTATAAAAGCATTGTGAACAGCATAATCAACTGAAAAACAAAGGAGAAATATAAAACTGCTCATTTAAAAATGTTGATTATATATTTTAAGTTTATTTCAATATATATTTATATATTTTGGGATCTAGAAAAAAACTGAATCTATGAGCTGGAAGGAAGGAATGACAGTAATCAAAAGTCTAAAAGGGAAGTATAAATCTATAAAGGAGGTACTGAAAATGAGACTCATTTACTTCTACGATGCTTTTAATGATGTTGACAACCCAGATTTTCTTTAATCTGCAATAAAAACAGCAATTACATCCCAAGATACTTTGATTATGTCCTAATATGACCTCCAAGGTGCCCTCAGGATACTTAAGCCCCGGGTATACTTCACTTTCCGCGTCCGCGCGTCTTTCAAAGTATACTAAACCAAGGATGGTAAGGTTCGACACATGCGCAGTGCATTTTTTTCTATACTATTACCAGACAACCGGACATTCGCTAGGCAGGATCGGAGAAGAAAAATAGCGCAGTCACCATTGCAACATAGTTCAGAATATACACCAAGAGAACAGGAATCAAAAACGATGGAGAAGGCATGCTTGAGTTTACTCGTCTTATTTTTGAATCGTTCTTTACACACTCTTCTTCGACGACTGCACACTGTGCTCAGTATTGTGCGTATTGCCACCTAATGGACTCTTCTTTCCTGCTTGCGCATGCGCTGTTTCACGCGCATGCGCTGTTTCACGCGCACGGTCCGCGCGGTCTCGAAATTTGGGCTGCGCGGCCGGCCGCGAGCCCTCCGCATGACGAAGATAACGTCATGCGGACGGTGCACGAACGAGGACGGCTGAAGTATACCCGGGGCTTTAGGTTCAATTGTAGGTCTTACATTGCCTATTATTTGTCGTTTTTACTGCTTCATAAAATTCTACTGAAATTATTATAACTGGTTACAGTGCCCTCCACAAATATTGGCACCCTTAGTAAATATGAGCAAAGGCGGCTGTGAAAATAAAACTGCATCATTTATCCTTTTGATCTTTCATTAAAAAAAAAATAAAATAAAAAAAAAATCACAAAAATCTAACCTTTCATCGAAGCAAAACAATTGAAAGTGGGGGGAAACTCACATTATGAAATAAATGTTTTTCGCCAATATATGTTGGCCACAATTATTGGCACCCCTAGAAATTCTTCTGAGTAAAATATCTCTGAAGTATATTCCCATGCATATTTACATTTTTTAGCACACCAGGGTGACTAGGAGCATGAAATTGTCCAGCCATGACTTCCTGTTCCACAGGAGTATAAATATGAGGAAACACAAAGGACAAATCCCCTTAATCATTCATCACAATGAGAAAAACCAAAGAATGTAGTTCTGATGTGCAGCAAAAGATTGTTGAGCTTCACAATATAGAAAATGGGTATAAGAAAATAGCTAAAGCATTGAAAATCCCCATTTCCAATATCAGGGCAATAATTAAGAAGTTCCAATCAACTAAAGATGTTACAAATCTGCCTGGAAGAGGACGTCTCTCTAAAACGTCCTAATGTGAAGTGAGGAGGAAAGTTTGAGTGGCCAAAGACTCTCATAGGATTACAGCTGGAGAATTGCAGAAATTAGTTGAATCTTAGGGTCTGAAAGCCTAAAAAAAAAAAAAAATTACCAAACAGCACACACAGCACCACAAGTTGTTTGGGACAACTTGTGTTCCTCCTCACTCATTCAAAAACACACTCCAGCATGTTCTACTCATGTCTGACAACTGAATTTCAAAAGGGACCGGCTTCTATGGTCAAATGAATTTTTTTTTTAAAAAGAGCTTTTTGGCAGCAAACCCACCAGATGGGTTTGGTGCAAACAGGGATAAAAAGTACCCCATGCCCACTGTTAAATATGCTACTGGATCTTTAATATTGTGGGCCTATTTTTCCGCTGGTGATCCTGGACATCTTGTTCAGATACACGGCATCATGGATTCTATCAAATACCAACAGATAAAAATCAAAACCTGACCGCTTCTGCTAGAAATCCATTAACGAGCCGTGGTTGGATCTTCCAACAGGACAATGATCCAAAACAAACATCAAAATCAAAACAAAAATGTGTCATTTTGTGAGCACAAAATGAAGCTTCTGCCATGGCCATCCCAGTTCCCTGACCTAAACCCTATAGAAAATGAATGAGGTGAACTGAAGAGAAGCAGCACCAACATGGAGCTGGGAATCTGAAGGTTCTGGAGAGATTCTATATGAAGGAATGGTCTCTGATCTCTTGTCAGGTGTTCTCCAAACTCATCAGGCATTATAGAAGACGACTCAGAGCTGACATTTTGGGAAAAGGACGTTTCAATAATTGGGTGCCAACAATTGTGGCCAACATGAACTAGAGAAAAAACATTTATTTCATAATGAGGTTTTCTCCCCCATTTTCAATTGTTTTACTTAAATGAAAGGTTAAAATTTTGTGAATTTTTTTAATGACAGATCAAAAGGATAAACAGCACATATTTTATTTTTACAACCACCTTTGCTCATATTTACCAAGGGTTCCAATATTAGTGGAGGGCACTGTATATCACTAAATGGCCAGACAGGTTAATCAACTTCATCAAAAACAATAAATAACATCAACTGAATTTCATATGGAACTGTTCCTAAAAGGATCTTACCCAAATTAAACATCCATTCCAAAGAAAGCAAAAGAGAAGACTTGAATGTGATATTAAGTAATAAGAAGACTATAAAAAAATAATAGCACTCTGCTGTGGATTGTTTTCTTCAGGTAATTGTAGAAAATGAAGCCATGAATAACTATAGGCAAAATGCAAGACTCACATCTATGCATTCACACTACACAAAACACCACACTCACATTTTGTGTGAAAACATCGGTTTGTCCACTCTCAAGCATTGATTCCAGCTCCTCATCTGTCACATTGTTACCGGCTGTAATGGAAACCAGATTCACATTAGTTTTAATCATTTTGCATGAATAATACATATGAAAGAATCAAGAGCAAACTATTTTTTGTTTCAGGTGGCACTGGATGATATGGCAGTAGTCTGGGACTTATACTTAGATCAAGCATTGTGGATTATACAAAAGAAAACTTTTAAATTAGGAAAAAATTATTTAAAATTACTACATTATGGGAGAAAGCTAGTGTTATCAATGGAATAAAACATGATAGAAAAGGCACTTACTTATTTTGAGTTGTCTTTGTATCCTCTCCACATTTCTGTCTCTGTATTGGGCTTGAATTGTATTACAGTGACCCATCAATTCCAGAAATTCACGGGACAAAACACCATGCTTTCAAAAGAAAAAAGGAAGGAGCATATTATTGTGAGACAAAACAACAGTTTATGTATATAAAAATGTAATATAGATTAAAAGTAACTAACCTGGGTTCTCCGCATTCTTACGTTTATTGGAATATATTTGTCTTCACCTTCAGCTTTCTTAGGTTCGATGCCTGTGACGTAAATGTATTGTTTAATTTTTCACATCCAACGGAAAAAGTTCAATAACAACCACCTATGTTTATTTATAAGTCTCACTTTTTAACTTCCTTTGGATCTGGCTGGCCATGACTTTGATTTCTTCTCTGAGGGACTGAAGTTCCTTTTTCATACCTATGGTCAAGCAAAAATGTAATTTATAAATAAATAAAAGGGTTATAAATCATAAATAACATGTCAATAAAAGCATAAGAGGTATTATTCCATAAAATTCATTAAACAAACTAAATCATTCATCCCGAACATTGTGTTGGATGACAAAACTTAAACTGAAAAAACTCCATGGAGAATTTCTTTGAAATGTAAAAAATACCCAAATGCAATCTAAGCTACTCACTGTCCTCTGGAAGTGGGACTCCTAACACTGTTTTCTGTTTGTTTTCCAATTCAGATACCTTCTTCTTAATAGTTTCGAGCCCCTCTCGAATATCCTGAACCTATAAAGAGAAAAAGAAGATATTATGGTGATAATAATGTGTTTCACTCAGGAAACTTTGTAAGCCCAAACCATATAGGCTACCATTTAAGAAACAAAAATCTAATTTATGCTGAATAACTGACATTATAAGGTCACAAGTATCGATTAACATGAAGTTTGGAGGTAGTGACTAATTTCTGGAGTTCTCTACAATTCCCTAAAAAATTATGAGCATATTACTATTGAAAGCTGCAGTGATACTTCCAATAAGAGATACAATGACCAAAAATTTACCTTTTTGAAGAAAGCCTCATTTTCTTTGTCTTCATTTGCTGAGCTCTCAGATCCAGGCTTTATCATGAGAGCTGTGGTTTCATCTTCGTCTGAGGCATCAGAGGTCTAGTGGGATACATTAAAGATTGTTAATTGTTTAAAATATTTATTTAAAAACTATAGAATTTGCTTACTCTTATTTTTAAAGAATATCAGACGAATTTAAGAGCACATCGTTTAGTGTTACGAGAAGAAACAGGGCTCTAAACGGATGTGATATTAAACTTTTCATCCTAAGGGTGTGACAAATCCAACGGAGAGAACATTGCCAAATAATAATTGAAAATGGGTGCCATTTTGAATTTGCTTGGGGGAGAAAAAAAACCCCACTTAGTCAACTGCAAACATTCATTGCTGCTGTGTATGTAGGCTAAATAAAGTCACACCCCACCTATAACACTGCAAGACTAGAGTGCAGTGCAGGAGGTTGATAGCTTTCAGTTTGTGAAATTTGACTTATATTTTCAACGCTCAGCATAAAGACACATTAAAAGTCAGTCACAGAGCAGCAGGCTGCGATCCGTGAGAATATTTGAGTGTTAGTAAATCACAGTTGTGGCAATGGTTACAGTATCCGGGGGTTAGCCCGTTAGCTCGTTAGCCGGTTTCCTGAGTGCACTGCCCTACTTTGTACTCACATTGCCCAATTCTTTGGTCCGGTCCCGCATTCTCGACGTATCTTGAATCCAACTCTGATGAAAAGTTCCTGTTTTAACAGGCGTTGCTCATCTGTCTGCAAACTCGTAAAATGTGCAAAACTCAAAACCAAAAAGAGGGAGTTTCCATTCAAAGTCACATTTCACGCCAACTTCCACAAATAACTTTCAGAGCAGATTGTTGATGGGCGCTGCTGTGAGGTGCCCGAATGATAATATTCAAATTATATGGATAAACTTCAGTTATGATTAGAGTTCGACATGGGGCGTTGCAGTTGTATACGAATTTGTCCTCTATCTTCTTCTATATTAGTTTGCCGAGGTATGAAATAACAATCATGTCTTTTACTGCCCCCTACTGGGGGAAAAAATCACTACCATGTTTACAATATTTTACTATATAGGCTACCACGCTACGGTTATCATATCAAATATCTCCAACATAAAAGTAAAAGAATAATGTAGAGCTGTAAGATGAACAAAAGAAGTCGATGTAACCTTATGAAGAGTAACTGAATAAAATTAATAATTCAGCCTTATTTAACAAGGAATGTCAAGCTTTATTTTTCATGTAAACAAAGAAAACAAACAAAAAGGAAATAAAAAGAAAATGATTCGCTTAAACAGTCTTGGAAAATATTTTTAAATGTAGAATTTAAATATGAAACAAATATGAACAAACTTAATACATTTCAAGTTACTAATTGTAGATTCACAAATAGTTACTAAAGCAGATACATTATCTACTGTATACATTGTACTTTCATTTCCGACTGCAAGAACATTTAATATCATAAAGTACTCCAAAGTTTCCCTTTTTAAACGAACAGAAAATACAGGGGCCTGTACCATGAAGCCAGATTAGCTGGCTAGCCAGGTAAGTTTCAGATTAGTTTGCTCCAATCCTGGGTTTTAGGTACCATGAAAATGACTTGGCTTTTAGCGGTGTTCATCGCCATGGTAACTGACGCTCCACGGCTAACCTGCTCCGGGGCAGGTTATGTTCTGGATTAGAGATCTCAAACTGAAATTGGACCAATCAGATGTGAGAAAAGTGACACTGACACATCCAGCGCAGTAAAGTCACGCCCCCAGTTTCACTTTCTCCAAATTAAAGGTCACTATATAGTAAAAACAAATATTTAAAGATAAAATTGTCTGTCTTTAATGATAATTAGAATTATTTTATGATTTATATAATTAGAATATGATCTATATTATTATTAATCCATTTCACACAAGCAATTTTAGTTATTATTAAGCATTTAGTTTAAATGACTATTAATATATATAGATCATATAAGCTGTAGAATCAATAGATAACTCTTTAAAAATGACAACGTGACCTTACATGTATGAGTCTCTATTGCTATATATTAACAAGCAACTATAACTTCACAAGTTTCACTGATAGAGCAAGATAATTTCGTTTATCTGTCCTCTTTCATGGACAAGTATTTTTTTTTAGTGTAAATGCGTCTAAATTCTTAATTTTCTTTAATCTCTTAACCTTCAGCAAGAGTTTTGAATCACGCTGGCTCTCTCGCGAGAAGTGAATCAGAGTTTCTCTCTGTTGCAAGGCCTGTGATTGGCTGTTCACCACTGATGTCACTCATTCATGTGCACGCGCTCCACAAACTCAGGATCAAAGCCTGAGTTGACAGAGAAAGTTGATGATCAGCATCATGGTACCAACAAAGCTGGATTGGAGTGGTTTGGTTTTGTCAACTCGAAACTAATCCTATAACCCTGAGTTTGTTCAACTACCATCATGGTACAGGCCCCACATGAATGAAACTCATTCACAGGCCAGTTTGCCATCAAATGAGGACAGAGTGATGCCAAATGCTTGTAGAGCACACATGGGAAAGCTGTAGTCCATGGAAAACACATCTTCTGCTACCCGGCCAAACTGCATCACGATGTAGTCCACTGAGAGAGATATTCATATTGAGAATTGTAATATTGTCATATATTATTGGATACACTCTTAAAAATAAAGGTTTTTCAACGCAATGTCACAGAAGAACCAATTTTGGATCCCCAAAGAACATTTTAGTGAACAGTTCTTAAAAGAACCATTTTAATAATCTGAAGAACCTTTTTCCACAATAAAGAACCTTATATGGAAAGGTTCCATGCATGAAGTTCTTAAAGGATTAGTTCGCTTTCAAATTAAGGTCAAAGTTTGAACTAAATTGTCATATACAATATGCTAGTGCAAGTATATAACAATTAGTTCAAACTTTGACCTGTGGAGGGCAGTAATACACTTAGCACTATCTACACTGCCAGAATTCTAATAGAGAAGAAGGAGAGCTAGTTCAAGATGAGCATTTATGGTTAAAACGTATATATTTTTTAAAAAATTTTAGAAAATGAGCGATGGTTTCTCTAGATAAGACCCTTATTTCTCGTCTGGGATCGTGTAGAACGCTTTGAAGCTGCAAAGAAACTAATTTTGACCTTCAACCATCTGGAGGCCATTGAAGTCCACTATACGGAGAAAAATCCTGGAATGTTTTCATCAAAAACCTTAATTTCTTTTCGACTGAAGAAAGAAAGACATGAACATCTTGGATGACATGGGGGTGAGTAAATTATCAGGAAATTTTAATTTGAAAGTGAACTAATCCTTTAATAGAACCACTGATGCCGATAAAGAACCTTTATGTTTTAGAGTGTAGCAACTAAGATACAAAGAGAAAAAGAAGGATACACTCACCATTATCTGGATGGACAATCTGAAAGTTTTTCACAGATGCCTGAGTAACTCGGCCATGGAAATTGAGCACATACGACTGAGTTTGCTCATTCCAGCTGGGTGATTTATTTACAAGGGTGACAAGATTCTCTTTGTTACCATTCTCATATCGGGTGAGCAGAGACTCCAGCTCCTGGGACATACGAAAGAGAGTTCCTTATTAATATATACACGATTAACAGTTGTTTTAATCAGTAAATCAAACACATAATGTATTTTATATTCCTTTTTACACTGTGTAAGAAATTTCTCCAAGACTTAAATTACACACTAATGTTCAATAGTTTGGAGTCAGTAAGATTTTTTTTTAAAGAAATTAATACCTTTAATAAGTAAGGATGCATTAAATTGATCTAAAGACATTAATAACATTTATAATGTTATAAACAATTTAAATAGCAAACAAATGCTGTTCTTTTTGAACATTCTATTTATCAAAGAATCCTGAAAAAATGTATCATGGTTTAAAATTGCATTTTAAAAAATATATTAAAATATATAACATTTCACAATATTACTATTTTTACTGTATTTTTGATCAAATATATGCAGTCTTGGTGTGCCTGAGTCTTCTTTCAAAAATATTAAACAATCTTACCGACCCTATGCTTTTGAATGGTAGTGTATTTCCAAAGGAAATATGATATTGCTACAAACGATCAACAAAAAATGGAAACTAGAATCCACAATAACATACTCACACTTTTTGGTCGAATAACGACTCTTTCATCATTCTCGTGCATACCAGGAATTATTACTGTCATTTTCCTGGGACCTTTGAAACCCAGAACATTTTTCTCCTGTGTGACGGTAAAGAAAAAGCTTTTTTTGCAATCACAATAAAGAAAATACATTCACCCTAATGTAGACAACTATGCACAATAAGCATCTTACATAATATATTGCTGCTAGCTCTTGTCGCAGTGCATCTGTTTCTTTGATGAATTGTTTCCTTTCTGGATTCTCGCCATTATCATACACAGTGAATTTAGTCCCCAAGACATTTGACCTGAAGAGATAAATCATATATTTTTGCATGGGCAGAATTACAAACAATAAACGTAATTGTGATAACTTAAGATGCTGTAATGGCACTCACCTGAGTTTGCCTATGTAGCTGTCAGTGTCTCTGGATAAATCTGTAGGATCGATTGATATCAAATAATTTGAAGTTTTGCACTTCTTTCTTTTCCTGCCAGCCATCAGAAAGACCTGCCCACCCAAAACATTGGACAAGAGAATAATGATTTTAAGAGATGAAAAAAGATAGAGATTTTCCACATTTTTCTTACAGTCACACTCCTGCTCACCCTTTTCCCATCCTCCTTTTCCATGTGGAGGTAATATGTGGGATACATCCCTTTTTCCACTCCCCTCCTGTCTCTGGTGATCCTGCACTGAATAGTAACATCTCTTGGAGCAGGACGCATGGCAAACTGTTCTAGATCCTCCAAAGACATAGGAGAGGACTGGACAAAAAAAGAAAAAAACAAGGATTCAGTGCATATAGAAAATCATCATGCCCTTTTGAAATAGTTTGTCGTACAGCCTGAAATCAAAACCCTTACCAAAAAAAAAAAAAAAAAAAAAAAAAAAAAAAAAAAAAAAAAATTTATATATATATATATACAGTACAGTCCAAAAGTTTGGAACCACTAAGATTTTTAATGTTTTTGAAAGAAGTTTCGTCTGCTCACCAAGGCTACATTTATTTAATTAAAAATACAGTAAAAAACAGTAATATTGTGAAATATTATTACAATTTAAAATAACTGTGTACTATTTAAATATATTTGACAAAGTAATTTATTCCTGTGATGCAAAGCTGAATTTTCAGCATCGTTACTCCAGTCTTCAGTGTCACATGATCCTTCAGAAATCATTCTAATATGCTGATTTGCTGCTCAATAAACATTTATGATTATTTTCAATGTTGAAAACAGTTGTGTACTTTTTTTTTTTCAGGATTCCTTGATGAATAGAAAGTTCAAAAGAACAGCATTTATCTGAAATACAAAGCTTCTGTAGCATTATACACTACCGTTCAAAAGTTTGGGGTCAGTAAGAATTTTTATTTTTATTTTTTTGAAAAGAAATTAAAGAAATGAATACTTTTATTCAGCAAGGATGCATTAAATCAATCAAAAGTGGCAGTAAAGACATTTATAATGTTACAAAAGATTAGATTTCAGATAAACACTGTTCTTTTGAACTTTCTATTCATCAAATAATCCTGAAAAAAATATTGTACACAAATATTTTGTACAATTGTACACATTAAATGTTTCTTGAGCAGCAGATCAGCATATTAGAATGATTTCTGAAGGATCATGTGACACTGAAGACTGGAGTAATGATGCTGAAAATTCAGCTTTGCCATCACAGGAATAAATTACTTTGTGAAATATATTCAAATAGAAAACAGTTATTTTAAATTGTAATAATATTTCACAATATTACTGTTTTTACTGTATTTTTAATTAAATAAATGTAGCCTTGGTGAGCAGACGAAACTTCTTTTAAAAACATTAAAAATCTTAGTGGTTCCAAACTTTTGGACTGTACTGTATATATATATATATATATATATATATATATATATATATATATATATATATCCCCTGATTTAATACTTCATAGAGTCACCTTTTGCTTTAATTACAGCCATTAATCTCTTTGGATATGTCTGTACAAGGTTTGCACACCTAGATTGGGGAATATTTGCCCATTTTTCCTTGCAGAATTGCTCAAGTTCAGTTAAATTCTGTGGTGAGCGGCAATGGATGGCTCTCTTTAAGTCCATCCACAGATTTTCTATCGGATTTAAGTCAGGGCTCTGACTTGGCCAAATGTCAAGGAATGTCAAGGACCATTCACCTTCCTATCCTTAAGCCATTGTGTTGTTCTTTTGCCGGTATGTTTAGGATTATTGTCGTGTTGGAAGGTGAATGACCTGCCCATCTTCAGCTGTCTAGTGGAGGGACACAGGTTTTCCTCAAGAATTTGGATGTACTTGACAGCATCCATTTTCCCTTCAATCCTGACCAATCGACTAGTCCCTGCTGAAGAGAAACACCCCCACAACATAATGCTGCCACCACCTTTCTTCACATTAGGTATGGTGTGTTTTGGGTGGTGTGCTGTGTTTGCTTTTCACCAAACATAGCGATTGGATTTCAGTCCAAAAAGGTCAATTTTGGTCTCATCAGACCATATTACCTTTTGCCAGATGGCATCAGAGTCTTCTAGGTGTGATTTGCATAGCGCAAATGAGACTGAGCATGGCAGTTTTTCAGGAAAGGCTTCTTTTTTGCCACCCTGCCATACAGGCCAGCTTTGTGTAAAGTTTGTTATATAGTTATCAGGCCGATCAGTCCCAGCTATTAAAGTGATAGTTCACCCAAAAATGAAAATTCTATCATCATTTACTCACCCTCAAGTAGTTCCAAACCTATATAAATTTCTTTGTTCTATTGAACATAAAGGAAGATATTTTGAAGAATGTGTTAAACTGAACAGTTCTGGGGCACCATTGACTTCCACAGTAGTTTTTTTCCCCTACTATAGAAGTTATTGGTGTCCCAAAGTGGCCTGGTTACAAACTTTCTTCAAAATATCTTTTGTGTTCAGCAGAACAAAGAAATTTATACAGGTTTAGAACAACTTGAGGGTGAGTAAATGATGACAGAATTTAAATTTTTTGGTGAACTATCCCTTGCAAGTCCTGCAAAGTTGCCTTTGGCCTCTTGGTAGCTTCTCTGATCAATGTCCTCCTGGCTCAGTCATCCAGTTTGGACGGACGGCCTGATCTAGGCAATGTGTTGGTGGTGCCATATGCTTTCCACATCTTAATGATGCTTTGAACAGTACTCAGAGTGATAGCTGAAGCCTTCAAAATGTTTTATAGCCTTCTTATGCCTTTCTACAACTTTATCCCAAAAGCCTTTTGAAAGCATTTTCCCAACCATGGTGAATTCTTTGCAGTACCATGCACTTCTAACAGTGGAATCTTCAAGAAAAAGCTGGTCTTACTCTGAAGTAATCAAAACCACTACACTTCATGTCAGGTTGGGCAGTTAGACTGGTGTTTGATCTGGAAGATGATTGGTTGCATCTGAGCAAGTTTATAATGGTATACTCTAAGGGGCTGATCACTTTACCAATGATGATGAGGGTTATAATGTGTACATACAGCTCAAAAAAGTTAGACTTAATTTATTTTATTTTCCAGGGTGTAATGTGACAAAAGGTAAACAAATCTTTACAAATCTTGAATTACAAATCTTACCTTTCCCATGTCCAGAGAGTCACTGTCAGAAGAAGGCTCCTTATAGTTGGAGTTTAAAGAAGCAATATCGTTATTTTTTGCTCCATTTTTAGACTTCTTTGAGGTTTTTCTAGCTTTGCTCTTCTTGTCCTCCTCTTCTTCATCCTGTTTTTCTTCCTCACTATCACTGAGATGACATCTCACTACAATGACAGAAAACTAACTTTACCAAACAGGCCAAAAAAAAGGTTAATATGAAGAATATATATATATATATATATATATATATTTTTTTTTTTTTTTTTTTACTTGGCTTCAGCTGTTGTTGTTTCTTTGGTGTGGGAGGGATGGGGCTCTTTGTCCAGTCTTTTCTTTCATCCTCACTCTCTGATTCAGGTTTTTTCTCTTCATTAACATTGAATTCCACCACTGAATCAGTCTGAATTGCTGAAAAATACAACAAGCTGGAATGTTAACAACACAAATGTATGGTTATTTCCTATTTATGGATGAGGCACTGGCCTGTGCTACAGGAAATGGCCTTTAACTTGTGTCATGCTTAACAATGGAGACACATCTCCGGTACACTTACAAGACTGTTCCCCCGTCTGCGCTTTCTCCTTAGATTCATTTGTCTTATCCTTCTTCTTCACTGTTTTTTTCTCTTTCCCTTCATTTTCCTCAGCCTCTAATGCAAGTTTTGGTTCAAGTACTAGAATGTGCAATTAAACAGAATGTAAAGACACATCTATGGAAGTTTGTTTTTGCCATGAAATTAAAAATTACAAAAAGTAATTGTGACTTTTTATTTCAAACTCGCAATTCCTATTTCGGGTCTCCTTGCGCCTGAATGAACACAGTTCAGAACACAGTTCTCTTAAACACAGTTGATTATGTCTTAAGTGAAACAGTTGAGAAAAAAATCGGATGTGTATCATGATATTGGATCCATGCATTAGCTCTTAAAGTGACAGCAGCCTATAAATTCCTGCTGCTTACTATGTCATTAATGTTAATCAAACAACAAAACACAGCTTTAACAAAGATTAATCTACATTTAATTTAAACACTTAACACTTATAGTGTTATTTTACATTTAAAGGTGCCCTCGAATGAAAAATTGAATTTATCTTGGCATAGTTAAATAACAAGAGTACAGTACATGGAAAAGACATACAGTGAGTCTCAAACTCCATTGTTTCCTCCTTCTTATATAAATCTCATTTGTTTAAAAGACCTCCGAAGAACAGGCGAATCTCAACATAACACCGACTGTTACGTAACAGTCGGGGTGTACGCCCCAATATTTGCATATGCCAGCCCATGTTCCCAACATTATGAAAGGCATTAGACAAGGGCAGCCAGTAACGTCTGGATCTGCACAGGTGAATCAACAGACTAGGTAAGCAAGCAAGAACAATAGCGAAAAATGGCAGATGGAGCAATAATAACTGACATGATCCATGATATCATGATATTTTTAGTGATATTTGTAAATTGTCTTTCTAAATGTTTCGTTAGCATGTTGCTAATGTACTGTTAAATGTGGTTAAAGTTACCATCGTTTCTTACTGTATTCACGGAGACAAGAGCCGTCGCTATTTTCATTATTAAACACTTGCAGTCTGTATAATGCATAAACACAACTTCATTCTTTATAAATCTCTCCAAGAGTGTAGCTTTAGTCTTTAGCCACGGAGCACAGCCTCAAATTCATTCAGAATCAAATGTAAACAATATAACAGTATACAATACTAACATAATCCGACGCATGCATGCCGCATGCATGACGAACACTTTGTAAAGATCCATTTGATGGTTATATTAGCTGTGTAAACTTTGTTTATGCACTGTTCAAGGCAAGCGCAAGCTCCGTGGGCGTGGAGCACAAGAATTAAAGGGCCAGTAGCCCTGAATCGGCTCATTTATAATGATGCCCCAAAATAGGCAGTTAAAAAATTAATTTAAAAAAATCTATGGGGTATTTTGAGCTGAAACTTCACAGACACATTCAGGGGACACCTTAGACTTATATTACATCTTTTTTTTAAAAAGTTCTAGGGCACCTTTAATGATTACATACCTGAATACTACAGTTAGATCTTACTTTATTTGTAACTTTGTTATATTGTATTTAACCGTGCTTGTAATTTGCGTATCCGAAAAATGATCCAATCCGTGACTCAAAAACCGTAATATGATTTTTTTTTGTGATCCGTCGCACCATTAATTGTAATTATTATGATCACAAATTGTAATAATTGCTTTAATTACCTCATTGTTTCTGCCTAAATGAATACACAGTGTTAGATAACTGCATGATTTGTATTATCTTAGAACTGTACATTTTTGACATATGGACATTACTTTGACACAGATTACTCTAAATTATAATGTAGAAACATGCATTTTGAAACAATATATTTTGTGAAAAGCACTTTACAAATAAATGTGAAATGAATTGAATATAAAATCACAATTGTGAGATATAAACAATTGTGAGATATAAAGTCGCAATTACAATTCCATACACATCACAATAAGGCAGCTATAAAAAGGATAATTGAAAATAGTGAAAACACGTACATTTGGTTTGCCCCTTCTTCACAGCCTTCTTCTTAGTTTTCTTTCCATCTGCTTGGCCCTCTGTGTCTAAAGTGCATTTATCGCTGAGCTGCGGGCTGATCTCTAGATCAATTTTCTTAGTGATGACTGGAACAGAAAGAGCTGCCTCTTCCGATATCTCTTCTGCCCTGGATGAAATGTTCAGTTCTCCTAAACAAATTTCTTCCACTGTGTTTTCATAAATCTGCTCAGATTGTGTGTCTGATAAGAAAAATGCAGGGTGTTATTTTCTGTAAGGCTCTACAAAATGAAAATAATTACTAATAAACAAATATATGTTAACAACGAGATTCTGGTTAGTGTACGAACCATTGAGGGAAGTGTTGCTCTGAGATTGGCTTATCAATAAAGCTGTATCATCAGCCTCAGCTTTCTGTTTACGTGTCTTGGGACGAATGTCATGATTCGCTGTGACCATCCGGGCATCTGCTCTTCTTCTTTGTTGTTTCTTGATTAAAAGCGAACGCTATGAGAGATGACATGATAAAAACATCCAGTTATTATATTATAGAGCATCTGCAATGCCATTAAGTATAGATACATATCCTCAAAACATAATGAAGTAGAAATAGTTTCATAATATATTATGTGGATTAGTGTAAAAAAAAATTTTTGTATTTGTTTTCATTATTTAACTTTTAATTTGACAATAATGTCATAGGTAAAATAATACTGAAAAACATATAAGTGAACGTCTAATCAAAACATACTAATTTCTGACACTCACCTGATTGTCCAGCTTCTGCTGTCGGACCTCTGCGTCCTCCATTTCTTTTGTGAAAAAGAACAAATTTCAACATTTTGGCAGTACTAAATAATTTATACAAATGACCCAATATGTTGTTATTGTCAGAAACTCACCAGCTCGAATACACGCTCAAAGCAGCTATCAAATGAAATAAACTTCTCATTGTCACTGTCTGTCTCAGCAGCTCCATATGACATCCCCACCTGCATGCAACAGAAGCTAAAGAAGATTACAGCGGATAAAGTTCTTACGCTCAACGCTCCACTGAGACGCCACGTAGAATGGATCCTTCAGCATCATTGACATCAGAGACTATTTAATGACTCTTAAGTGCTGAAAACACAATCAATATCATAATATTACAAGATATCGGTTGTATAATACCATATGAATATGCACCCTTGAGTAAAAATAAGTCTTTTATGCAAGACTAAGTGTTTTCTTTTTATGCATGTTTATCCCACATTACAATTGCAAATTCTAATGATATAAGGATTTAAAATGCACAATATTGCAGGAAATTAGGCCTATTTCTTTATATAAGGTTCTTGCAGCTATGGCAAGACACTACAGGGAAAACAGGAAAGAAAGTAAAAAAAATGTATCAAGATTTGTTTGCCTAGTGTTCATTGTATTGTAGTTGTAGATACAATTATTTGACTTACATAACCTGAAGAAGCTGTTTAATTTGATGCTTTGCTTGCATGCTAACTTCAAACCCACATGCTAAAACAGTTAGCTATTTTATGGTTTGTTTGGGGTTGGGGATAGTTGTAACAGTTCATTAAAAATTTTACAATCAACCCCTCATGATGATTTCAATGAAACTAGTTATCAGTCATATCCTCTGTTAAAGGTGCTCTAAGTGATGTCACGCGTTTTTAGGCCAAAAATTTTTTTGTCACATACAGCAAACATCTCCTCACTATCCGCTAGCTGCCTGTCCCCTGAACACACTGTAAAAAACGCGGTCTCTGTAGTCGCCACAAGCTCCTGAAAATGGCAATAAAAACAAACTGGTGCAGCCTGGACCACAAAACATAATAAACATGCTCCAGCCAATAACCGACAAGAATGATTTTAAATGCGCGTTCATGACTGTTTCAGGAAGCACGGAGGGGAGGGGGAGGAGGAGGAGGGAGGGTCTAGCTAGCCTCTGTTTTGTTTGACAAAACTTCGAACGACAACAGGAAGTTACTCCACCCAGGATCGCTTAGAGCACCTTTAAGGCAAAGTCACATGAGTTTTGTTTTTTGTTTGTTTGTTTTGTTTTATTTGCTAGGGTTTTATGTGGTAAATGTGTTCCCAATGTAGTTTATGTGCATGTCTTGTCGGATTAAAAAAATCTGCTAAATTGAGTACATAAGTTTTTTTGTGCACATTTTTAGAATTTATGCACATCTCTGCGTTTCCATCCAGCATGTTTTTTATGTGCTATCCCAAATGTCACATAAAAATAGGTGGGTGGCAACATACTGTAGCTAGTGACTAAACACTTATGTCACAGGAATACAGTACACACACACACACACAAACACATACGAGGTAGAAGAGATGAAGTAGAAGGAGAAGCAGAAGAAGAAGCAGCAGAAGTAGAAAGAGAAGCAGTAAGAGTAGAAGCAGAAGGCAAAAGCAAGAAGTGAAGAGCAAAATAAGAGCACTTACACCCCCTTAAACTTGTATTTTGGTATTTTGAAACATACTTATCCTTTATGTCAATAGTGTAACGACTAGGTCAGAGTGACTGGTCAAATGTCAAAGAATAGACACAGAAGGTGATGTTTTGACACCTTTAAGAGAATATTGCAGATCTTGCATTATCTCATGTCTGCAGAGATGGAAACAGACATATTTTGATATGAAGGTACATCACACTCAATCTTACAGCTCAGAAGAGACACCAAAAGATCTTACATTTGGAAATATTCAAACATAGCAGAGAATATAGTAGAAAATATATAATACGATTAACGAAATCAATAACATGTCAGAGAATAATAATATATAAATAATAATTAATAAAACAAATAATATGAATAAATACATATCATAAACATTGACCAATTTGAATCAAGCCTGCCACACAAGTCCTGAAAAGTGAAGCCAAAGCGTCTCGATCACCCCCAGGAGGCTGGAAGAGGTATAGATCATAAACCCCGCCCACTCTATGAAACGTAATGGAACGCGAGACAAACTAAACAAGCAAATTACACTTTAAACATTTTTTTTTCTCCCCCAAAAATGGTTTCTGACATTTTATGCAGTTTTTATCATGCTGATGTTAGTTCAAGTGTTCGTTCTTTAAATAAATTTGGTTTTAGTTGATGCTATAAAAACGGGGGTGAGGCGTCATGATTGACAGCTGAGGTTGACAGCTTTTCTAAGTGTCACTGAGGCGCCAACCGACTTTTTTTCTGAGGTGAGGAGATTGGAGCTTTAAAGGTGCTAAAGAGGATGTTTTGTTTTATACATTTTTGCAATATTACTTGAAACTGTCTTTATTAACTGATAAAAGACTATTTATTAGGTGCACTGAAAGGAATAATATTAATATACATCATCTGTGCACGAGGTAGGGCCTTAAAAACATCAGCCAATCGTTTACGCGATCATCGCATAAACGATTGGCCCTCTGGCTTGTCAATCACTGCCGTGACGTTCCTTGTGAGAGACGAGCGCGGCTGCGTGCTCCAGTAACTTTCCACACTCCACAGGCGCCGCATGCAATGTTTTTGTCAGGAGACAGGAGTAACAACTGCAGATTATGAGTTACCTGCGGTGAGTCCGACATAATGAATCCACTAACACGACACAGCGAATGCCGGTGGTAAACACTCGTGTTCCAATAGACACCTTAAAAGTTTGTAAACATTTCAATGTTTCTTAGTGGGCGGGGCTTAGCTGGAGGCAAAAAGAGACGCTGGACTCAATGTTGACAAGCGTAAGCGAGCATGTTTTAGGAGGGATTTATTAAACATAGATGCAGAAGAAGGTTCAGAACTGTCCGAATATGTACAGTCACTGACTCTGCGGGACCGTGACATCTATTTTTGTAAATTAACTTAACTTTTGGATATTTCCTAGACAACATATGAATTACTTTCGGGTGGTTCAGGGAATTTTGTCAAGGATTATTGTCTAATGTAACCTAACGCTGGGCTAACTATGATCTATTGCTGTATGTTTGTTTAACATTTAAGCTAGCTAGTGCGCTGAAAGTTGGCGACTTTTCACCTATAAAACAGAAACTTGCTGATTTGTACTAGATAAAACCAACACACCATTACATATGCATCGATTATTTTACCTGATATGAAGTGTGCACTGCAAACACGAGTATTATTTATGATCGTCTCCGTCCAGTCTGTACACCGTATTGCATTCAACCACAATTATCTTTTTGATTTCTGTGAAGGAATGTCTGCCGGGATCTGGTAAAACTTTAGTTTTGAACCAAAAGTCCTGTTCCTTCTCTTCTGGCAGCCAAAAACACAACAAGACGACATTTTAAAGTCAAAACCTCAAACTTTTAGCGCGCCTGCTATGAGTTCTTATTTATGTTTTGCCTCCAGCTAGAGCGGTGACGTCACAGTGACGTAGGCGATTAAGGGGTCTATACTCTATCACCTTTAACTTTAATTTCAGCTGTTTATTTCACACCAAAACGATGAGTTGTTCTGAGCGTGGGTGGGGCCTTGATATCGCGGCTCCACTTCACGCTCACTACTGCGCAGACTCGGGCTCCAAGTTCACTATGCGCAGACTCGAGACTCAAGATGTCAGCGCCATATTGGCACATTGGCGGCTTCACTTACTACAATGGAAGAGAGTGAGGATGCGTCGTCCATTTTTTTTTTTACAGTCTATGTTTTGGATACACCAAAACTCATACAGGTTTGGAACAACTAGAGGGTGATTAAGTGATGACAATTTTTATTTTTTATTTTTGAGTGAACTATCCCTTTAAGGGAGGAGAGGGTGCTTGAGTTCTCCCCAGCTCTACAGCGCCCCCGAATTTTCCCACTGTGGTTAAAAATGTAACTGCAGCGCGCTCTTATTTTCACGTCACCTATGGTGTATATTAGTCTGGCATCAGATCAGCAACTAATTGGCATGTCTGCTCTTTCTATGGGAGTAGCGTATCAAATTAATGAAAGTATAAATCCTTTAGTTTAAACGTAAACTGTGTTTCCTTCATTGGTTAGACTCTACACATTACTTTCTTTTCCTCTCTGGAATTCCTACACAACTTGTAATATTTTAAAACAACATTAGGAGGCAAAGCATGCTAATATTTCATAAGCAGACTAACTACCCGAACACTAGACGGCAGTATCTCACCCCAGCTTGTTTACATCACAGCTGAAGAAAAAGGAAACTGGTCACGTTACTCGCTTACTCTCAGTAATGATTTGGACGTGTTTTTCTTATCTCTTATCTGTTTTATTTGTGTATGTAGTACAATCTAAGTGAAATAACATACATTTTTTTTTACGATCGGATGGGGTGAAGGTAACTTAATGGTTTTACTTTATTTTTTTGACGTTCGTATCTATTAGCTCATTAACGCGCGCTAGCTGTATTACAACCTGGAAATAAAGCACTACTACAGTAAGTATCATACTTAACAACATAAATATAAAGCGAAAACGTCTCTTCTAACTAGAGTAAGAAGTGTTGTGATTGATAACAGACAAGAAGTTATCGAGTACATTAATGCCAAAGTGTTCCTCTTAACAGGACTGCTAAAATTAACATGTTCAGTTTCTATGCATTTACCCTGTAATCACGAGTAAATCACATTATTGACGACAGAACTGAAGAATAGTAATGATTAATGGCTTTTTAGAGGAAGAGGAGTGGCAGATGATTCATCGCAACGGTTAAAAGAGTGAGTCAGGAGACGTTTGTCCCCTAGATACTCAAAATCAACAATTTCTGATGGTTTTGGAGAGTAGACCGCACCAAGTCCGAGAAATCTATTGATTTCAACCTTTATGGATTTGTAAATAAATTTGCTTTTTTCAAATTACGGAAAGCTAAAGACAAAATAATGTGAGTAAATATACTTAGTAAAACATGCATGATAAGGGATGGTTGTTGTTGTTGTTGTTGTTGTTATTGTGGTGGTTGTGGTTGAAGACTCATGTTCACTGTTTTTCCACAGATGTCCATTGTGCCGTGTTACCTCTGGTAGGATGATCAAAAGTCAAGAGCAAGATGTAAGATCTCTTATTCTTTCCAGTTTGGCTGTGTTATGGGCAATGACAGATCTGAATATTGTACTAAAATTCCTAAGCAATGAGATCTTATGGGTCAAAGATATTGAAGTCGTACAGATATTGAGGCTTAGACGATGGGCTGCAGGATTTTCTTTTTAAAGGTATAAAATGTCATAAATGTTTGATAACTGTACGTTTTGATATTAAAATGTTCCTTAATTTTTTCTTTAGGAATTCATTGCAGTGAGAGTTCAGGATCCTCGTGTTCAGAACGAAGGGTCGTGGAACTCATATGTGGACTTCAAAATTTTCCTTCATGTGAGTATTTCTGTCTCAAGGATTTCTAATAATATAACCAAATTACAATCTAATAATGTGACTCTAACCATGTTCCTAAGACTTTTTAATATTTCATTGAGCAGTTTTACTTAAAAACAGTGGTCAGTTGCTTAAACGTCTTAGACTAGTCTTAAAAGTTAAAAGACTTAAAAATTTTTAAAGTCATTACATAAAAAGGTAGATCAGTCTAATTTGAATTGGAAAAGACTGATTACCGCTTGATAGTTCACCCAAAAATGAAAATTCTCTCATCATTTACTCAAACCTGTATAAATTTCTTTGTTCTTCTGAACACAAAGGAAGATATTTGAAAGAATTTCAGTAACTAAACAGATCTCACCCCCCCATTGACTATCATAGTAGGAAAAATAAGTACTGTGGTAGTCAGTGGGGGGCAAGATCTGTTTGGTTTCTGACATTCTTCCAAAAAGATATTTTAGAATATATATATATATATATATATATATATATATATATATATATATATATATATATATATGTATATGTAATAGAATATTTTAGAACTTCTGATATTAGAAGGAAGATGCCTTTGTGTTCAGCAGAACAAAGAAATTCATACAGGTTTGTAACACCTTGAGGGTGAGTAAATGATGAGAGAATTTTCATTTTTGGGTGAATTATCCCTTTAACTGCTAGTTGGTCAAACTAGTTCTTAAGACACAGTCTTAATAACATAGTGGCTGAGTTTATGCATCTGGCCCCAAATTTAGATGTTACGATGACAATGTTATAAAGAATTTCTTAACAAAAACTTTATATGTATACAAATGATTGGTAGTTCTGTATTGTTTACAGTAGTGGTGTTGACTGATTCAGTCACAGCTGTGTCCTCGTTTCATTATTTGTGGAGTTTGATGGGAGTTTCTGCCTCATTGTTTTTTATTATCTTTACCCTTTTAATGACATTCTAGAGAGCAGGCTGTGCTAAGTCTGAAATACTGTACATAATGCAATTTAATGAACAGCAAATAAGATGCATGCTGCTTAAGTGAAAAGTTTGATGCGTAATACTTCTGTTAATAAGAAGACGGTAATTTCAAAATGACCAAATATTGGCAGATATGTTGTTCTTATGTTATTCTTCTGTTGTTCAGCAGTTGTTTTTGTCAGGTCTCATGTTAACTGTATCAGTGATCTGATTTGGTTACTTGGTTTCATTTATCAGACAAACAGTAAAGCATTCACTGCCAAAACATCCTGTGTGAGGCGAAGATACAGCGAGTTTGTGTGGTTGAAGAAAAAGCTACAAAAGAACACTGGTCTCGTGTAAGTTCCTTTGCACAAACGCTGTCTCAGCCAATGTGCTTCATTAAAAAAATGTTTTTAAATATATACTTATTGGAAATCATTTGTCAGATATGCCAATTAGAAATTCAAATAATTCAGTTTAAATGGACTGTAAGCAATGTTACTGTACTGCCATGTCATAGGGATGTTTTCTATTCCAATAAAAAATAAAATAAAGCAGTGCCTTTTAATCTTTAAAATTTTCCAGTTACCCATAATGCATTGCGGTATTTTTCCCAGGCCTGTTCCTGATCTTCCCAAAAAGTCTATCTTCTCATTTATTAACGATGACTTCATTGAAAGAAGGAGAAAAGGTCTTCAGAGCTTCTTGGATAGGTCAGTCTAGCTCTTTAGTCAATCTTCTAGTGTTTTCTGGTGTTAACAAATGAAAGAAACAAAAATAGCATTACAGAAATATTATTTGAATGTTAAACACACAGTTTCTGGCATTTCGTCTTCATCTACAGGGTGCTGCACATGACGGTATGCCTGTCAGATAGCCAACTCCATCTTTTCCTGCAGACTCAGCTTCCTGTCAAGCACATTGAGGACTGTGTGCAGGGTCACACCCCTTACACTGTGACAGAGGCCATTCTGAATTATGCTTCCTCCAACCTCGGCTGGGTCCAGGAGGAAGAGGGCGGGGCCCAAGAATTATGGCCCACCCCTGTTCCATATGAATCTGTAGAGAGGTAAAAAACGGTCGTAATGACATAAAGCATGTGATGTTGTAACATCAAGGGTGTTTTCAGACCTGTAGATCATTTGCTTTGTTTCCGAAACAGGGACTGTTGCATTTTCTTCTTGGTTCGGTTCGCTTTCACAAGGCAACGTTTCAAGAGCGTACCAAAATGTGTTTATGCAAGTCTACGTCATCCATCAAGATGGATTGACAAACACATGTCAATCAAGACACATACAAACACTTATACGAATGTAGCAATCATTCTCTCTCTAACTTATAAATTATTTATATTTAATTATATTAATATACATTCAGCCTATATAATAAGACAAAAGTCTTTGAGGTCTAAACAACTATATTCTGACCTAAAAAATCTTAAAACTATATTCCGTCACACAATAATAAAATGGAGAAGTCTATATTCCGTGACACAATAACAGTAATAATATTAATTGGGTTAAGTGGGTTTGCTCTTCTGCTGTTGACGCTCACTGTGACAGATGCTTCCAGCATAGATCCAACAACAAGCGAAATGATACAAGTTGTGAAAAAACGGTTAGCGTGATGATACTGGGGGAATGTCGCATGGCTGAAGGAGGCTCTCAGCCAATCAAATTCAAGTTCCAGAATAAACTGCTGCTGCTATTTATATAACACATTTCCCGTTATGAATTATGATACCGTTTGGTTCGTTGGTCCGTTGGTCCGTTGGGTATGATTGCTTTCCTGAACCTCCCCAGAGTTAGTTTTATATCAGGCTGAGACCCCCTCGTTCAGGCGATCTCGGAGTGATTGTTTTGGTTCAGATCCAAACATGCCTAAACGAACCGACCTAATGAATAAAACACACCAGGCTCCAAAAAAAAAAATGCTCCAAACAAGCCAGGTGTGAAAATGCCCTAAAAACACTTAATTCCTAATGATATACTTCTCTCCGCAGCCCAGCTCCACACCTCCCTTCATTACAGAGTCCAGGAAGCCACATTCAGTGGACCTCCAAATGAACTTACAGACGTTTCAGACGCCGAGTCAAGACTGAGTGATACAGACCAAACTGCACATGACCTGAAGCAGGTTATTGTCCATGAACAGCTGCCTCAGGAGGGAAAGAGTTGCATTAAACTAGTAGTTGAAGTCCATCCGAACCTTGTTGGTTCTGTAGATACTGAGGAAGAGGGTGGAATCATTGGATCAAATGAGGTCACCAAAGATCTACAAGGGTATGATTGTGAATATCCTGCTCCACAGATAGACGGACACCTTGAAGACAAGCCTTGGCAAAAAGATACAAGCAATGAAGAGGATCTTGATCAAGAAATGTCTGCTGGCGAAGATGTTGTTGACATTACCTCAGTAGATGGAGTCATTGAGGAAAAGACTCTTGGTGTTCTCAATGAGGCAAAGAAGGGAGGTCAAGACGTTGGACTTGAACAGGACAGCACTGAGAGACAAACCCCTAAAAACGACCTTTATGAAGAAGATCCAAGAGTAAGGATCCATAATAATGAAGTAACTCTGGATCTCAGTGCTGTCAATGAAGACAGTGCTGAGAATCACAGAGAGACCGTACTAGAAAGTGCAGCTATTACTGTAGATGTTGCACTCCATGATGTTGCTTGTGAGGAGAACATGCCAGATACTAAAGATCATGATAAACCAGAGATAACGGAGAACCATACAGTCCAAGAGAATGGACTCAGTGATGAAGACTACAGCGAAGATGCTGCTGTCCAGGAAGAGGCCATGAATGTGAATGAGGAGCATGTTGGTGAAGTGAACAAGCTCAATGCAAAATGTCATCAGCCTAGCAGTGGCATTTTGATACTTGAGGGAATTGAGGAAGCAGTGAGCACACAAACCGCCTCCGTGACAGAGAACGTCAGCAACCTTGATGCAAATACTGCTGATGACAACATGTTTATTTTAAAAGCCATAGAGACTGATTCAAAGCAATGTCAGGAGATGGACAGTCATATGATCATCACTACCCACCAACCAGATACTAACTAATTCTTATGGGAATTATTACAGTCATAGACTGGACCTATAGTGTTCAAAGAGCCCGTTCTTTCTCAGTCAACATACAAGACTGTTCTCTCAAAATGAGTGAGTGAATGTAATTAGAAACGGAAGAACACATCACGTTTTTCTGCATTGATCCACAGTTGATGTTGCAGACTGTTTACAGAAGATACACTGAATGATTAGACAGGCTGTTTTTCCCAACAAACAATGTGAACAAACAGAGATAATGCACTTACTAATGTGCCATTCAGGATTGTGAGCAAATTGCACATGCAACACATAATTCTGAATCCATGGTAGCGGGTGTGAAAGGGAACTGTATAAAGAGCAGCATACATCACTATGGCACCTTGATTCTAATTTTCATCAGAGATTTTTGTGGTTGTATGATTTTTTTTTGCTACTTTATCATCGACCAAGATGAAGATCTATTGTAGCATTTTCAAAACCCAATTTTGATTGACTTGTCACTTTCTAAAGCACTTCCCTTTTTTCACCAATGGTAAAAACATGTTTGCTCAGCTGGAACTTTGGGTACTTTAAGGGAAAGTTCGCCCAAAAATGAAAATTCTGTCATCATTTACTCACCCTCATGTTGTTCCAAACCTGAAGGACTTCCTTCGGTGAAACACAAGAAGATATTTGGAAAAATGTCTGTTTTTCTGTCCAATGTTGTTTTGGACCCCATTGAAATTTATTGTATAAACAAAACAAAAAAACAGTATTTCAAAATATCTTCTTTTGTGTTTCACTGAATAGAGAAAGTCATAGAGGTTTTGGAACTCCATCAGGGTGAGTAAATGATGACAGAATTAGCTACTATCAGTTTGGAATCAGTGTGGTTGTTCAGAGTGTTTATTATTTCAGGGTCTTTGGTATTTAATTTCCTTGTTGCTTAATTTATGGTCAGAACACTAATTTCCATACAAAAACTTTATGAGCTAAGAAAAAAACCCAGATACATATAAATTACAGTGCACCTTGTTTGCAATGAAAATGTATTTTATTTTCCTCTTCCTAACTTAACGTTACACAAGGTTGTTAGTACACTGCTCATTGACTGTTTGTCTGTATTCTGCTGTGATGTTACAATGGCTGCCTATAATGCTAATATGGGAACAGAAATGTACTCAAAAGGGACTTATTGTTGATTAACAGGAAAGAGAACTTCTTTATTTCCTTAAATAAGGTAATCTCTTATCACACACAGGTGTTTTTTGCAAATCAGCACAGTACGATTAGGAACGCACAATAGCATTAACAAAAAAAAAAATGAAGCTAAGTTATAATTTTATGTTTTAAAGGATTTTTAAGTTACAGTTTTTAACAGTTTGAATTTTTACATTTTATTCATAGTTGTGAAGAGTGTAAGAACATCTCAATCGACCTCACGCCACGTGGAATGTGGTTTTACATTCATTTGAAGAGCCACCACACCTGTCAGTCTTGACTACATTTTACAGATGCTCAACACTGTATGTTTGGATTGTGTTTACTAACAGCAAACCAATAAAGAAAATGTGGCTAAAATGAAACTGAATGTCCTCTGATCCATGAGAGAACACAACAGAACCATGAGCACATTCACTATACCAACCAATACCAGTATGTTTACTGACCAAGCAAGTTTAAAAAATGCCATTGGACAGACACTCATAGAAGCAGCCAATGCATTTTCAACTAAAGGCTGGAATAAACTACAGATTTTGCCCAGATTTTCAGTCTGGACAAGGTAACGCTAGTTGCTGAAAGTCAGAGCTAGTCTGCATAACTGAGTTGACAGATTTCGACAAAATCACAGTGTATGATGGTCACAGATTATTTTAGCTTCAAATTTTGATTCCATTCCATCCATTCGGAGGATATCGAACACGTTTGATATTTTGAGCCAAATTTAGATTCGTCATTTGTCTCCAAGAAACAAGGCATGTGTTTGTTTTATTCGTAATGGTTAGAAAGTGTGGTTAGTGTGTGATCCTCAGTCGTTTAGTGTATGATGCCCAGTTTTTTCTTTGTAACTATTTACAAAGTTGGCAAGTGTATAATGCCTAGTGTTTTAAAAGTTGCATTTCAAATTGAGTTAATGTATTATTTTATGTGAAATTTTGTGAAAGCATGAAATGGATACAGTGGTGTGTATTATATTTTATTTAAAATACATTTTTAGATTCATGTTTTGTTTTGTTTTGTCAGTAATCCTGGGAATATAATGAAGTTGTTTGTGGTCCTATCAATCAATTGACAGAGTTTATATATAAAAATATAGATTTTAAAGTAATCAACAAAACACAATACCATTAATCTCTTAAATATTAATTGTAGTTATGCGGTCACAGTTATGGCAACAGTATTACCACAAGATGGAGACATGATATCAAACTAGTCAAAGAGAAAGCCAGTTCTGACATTTATGACACTATTACTGTAAAGTTGCTACTACGATGTACTAGTCATTTATATAAAACTGATATGATTAAGTAAATTACTTCAACATACATACTAAGTATGTTTATGCATACACATATCTAACATAATAATATTTTTGAAATGTCAAGCTTTTTCAAACTTTTTGATGCAAATAACTCCCTAAAATATAAAGGCAGTTAGAAAATCATAAAACAACATGTTTCCAAAATGAAATAATTATTATAAATAATTTTTATTGTCAAATTAAATTATAAAATATTATATGGAGAATATTTACTTGGTATTCGGGTTACAGTGTCTTGTTATATTCACTTTTACAGTAATGCAAGATGTGTAAACTTTAAAATTAAAATTAAATTAAATTATAAAAGGATATTTCTTACTGCTGAAAAATAGAGATGTCAAAAGTGTTGTGATTGATCTCATGATTTCTGACCAGTTTTTAGAAAGCACAATCAAACAATAATATAAAAATCGGTAACTGTGTTAAAAAGCTCTAATTTGAAACCCCCTGGTCTAGCTCATGATTAAATAGCAGGATAAAAAAGTATTACAACATCTTGCACAGCTATAGTTTCCTGTTACGCAGACTTAACTTTACTCATCAACATACTTAGTAAACCGGTGTGGTTTTCTGTGAAATTGGACTCAATATTTGAACTATGCTCTTCTCAGTGTATGAAAAGACAGTGCTTTCAATATGTTGATACGATCTAACACACTGATAAACAGTGCTGAGTTCAAGGCTGAATCAACTGACCTCATTTCAAACTGTGACATCGGCAGGCGGGGTTGTGTGGCTGGCAGCAGGGGACTGCAGCCGGAATCATGGTGTAGTCAGCTGACGATACCCTGTCTGTGGCGATGTCCCACAGCAGAGCCTCCCTCTCTCTCTCCACTTCTTTCAGGACAGATCTGTACTCTTCACTCTCAGGGTTCAGAGGGGTCTCTTCTGCCTCGTCCTTTGAGAGGTCAAATATCAGAGGGGGGTCGTGATACTGCTGTTGTCCACTTCCTCCACCGCACGCCACTGATCCACCTGAGGGAGAACCAGTACCAGTATATTAACGGACCTACGGATTTAAAAAAAAAAAAAAAAAAAAAAACTCTGGAGAGTACATAAACGGGAGCAGCCAAAATAAATGATTAATATACTGTTAATTATTGTAACATTTTATACATTAAGTAAACAGTTTTAAATGTGTACTCATTTATTCATTTAAAAATCATTTATTGTTTTACTGTAATTTATTATTTTACATTTACATTTCTACATTTAAAGATGCTAAAGAGGATGTTTTGTTTTATACATTTTTGCAATATTACTTGAAACTGTCTTTACTAACTGATAAAAGACTATTTATTAGGTGCACTGAAAGGAATAATATTAATATACATCATCTGTGCACGAGGTAGGGCCTTAAAAACATCAGCCAATCATTTACGCGATCATCGCAAAAACGATTGGCCCTCTGGCTTGTCAATCGCTGCCGTGACATTCCTTGTGAGAGACGTGCGCGGATTGGCCCTCTGGCTTGTCAATCACTGCCGTGACGTTCCTTTTGAGAGACTAGCGCGGCTGCGCTCTCCAGTAACTTTCCACACTCCACAGGCGCCGCATGCAATGTTTTTGTCAGGAGACAGGAGTAACAACTGCAGATTATGAGTTACCTGCGGTGAGTCCGACATAATGAATTCAAAAAACATGACACAGTGAATGCCGTTGGTAAACACTCGTGTTCCAATACGAGTGTTTGCGAGTTTTGGGAGGCGTTCCTTTGAAATGAGTTGTGAAGGAGGGGGGTTGTTCTTACGCATGCGCTCATTTCAAAAACTCAGTAACAGTCTTTGGATTCTCAGTCGACGAAAAAAATCCTCTCTATCACGTTTAAACATGAAATCATTTAAATTGTTATTTTTTAGAAATTATATTTGTTAATTTATTATTTCACTGTTACATTTAACTACATTTTAAATATAAATTAAACAAATTCATCAATTAAGAAAATGTGATTTAAATAATTTTTTCACTGTTTTAAATAATTGTAAATTTTAAAATGTGACATTTATTATTAATTTACTGTTACATTTAATTGCATTTTAACGTGATTTAAAGTTTAAAACTGTCTACTTATCAAAAAAATGATTTCATTTATAATTTTTAAACGTGAATTAAATAAAAAGTTCATAATATCTATTTATCAATTTATAAATGTAACAGTAAATAATAAATAAATTAAACAAATATTTAAAAAATATCTATTTATTAATCAATTTAAAATGTGATTTATTCGTTTATTATTTTACTAAATTTTTAAACAAATTAATTAGTTTAAAATAAGTATTTGTCAAACATGAATTAATAAATTGATTCTTTCATTTTTTTTTTTTAATTAATAGAAACCTGTGATGTAAAAGGCCTTGTGATGTTTCAGTCTGATGGTTTGAAGGTCCCCAAATTGTCCTGCAGCGCCGCTGTTTGGATGCATGAGACTCTGATAATGGGAACAAGAAAAGAAAAAAAAAAAAACAGTCAGAGCAAATATCACAGTTTTTGTTTTGGTCTATAAAGTGGTGTGTCATTCAAACTTACTGTACCTTATGCCCTGTGTCAGAGTCGTTGAGCAGAATGTATGTTATATCAATGCCGTCATACCGTCGATCCGATGGTGCTTTTACGCCAGCCAGGGAGAGGATGGTTGGAAAGATATCCAAACCACTAAGGAATAAAAGCCAGTCATCATGGTGAAAACAAAAACAATCAAGTTATACAATGCTCAAAATCTTCCAGTACCTCAGCAGGGCGCTGCTGGTGCTGTTGGGTTTGATCTTTTTAGGCCATGTGACCACTGTGGGAACTCTATGACCTCCTTCCCATGTGGTTCTCTTGGCTGAGCCACCACCTGCTCAAAAGAATGAAAACAGACTATAATATGATAATTTAATTAGTGTGTTTGTTATCTGAAACAACTGAAGAGAATCACTGAAATCTGCACCCACAGAAAACTCTTGGATGTTCGTTCATTTAAGATCTTCTATTTATGGTAGGTTAAAAGTATGACACCTTACAAAAACAGAAAAAGGCATTTGTTTTTAATAAATAAATGGAGAGAGGCTTTTATATGGCAGCTTCTGCATTACCTCTGCTTGTCTGCCATCTTCCAGCAAAAGGCCCAACATGCCCAGCAAACTGGCATTTCTGCTCCCACGGGCCATTGTCACCTTAGAAACAGATGCATTTCATAAATTTGCAATCAGAGCCTTTAGGAAAATGACTAATCCCACTGAATACACTGAGTGAAATATGTGTAAAATAACTCACCAGTGAACCATATCAATGTGTTTTCCAGCTGCTCGGTGCTGACCGCCTGCATGATTGTCCCCACCAAGGAGTCCATGTCACTGAGGCTGGCTGTGTAAGGGTCTTGTGTCGTAACGTTTAGGAAGGTGTTATGGAACAGTGGGACATGCATATGAGCAAGAGCCACATACAGCAGGAACGGCTGCTGCTTAGAAATGCTATACAGACACAAAACAAATTATATTATTCAAATTGTACACTAACAGAAGGATAATTTTGATACACAGAGGCACAATTTAGCGGTACCATACTGCTTATCAGCTGATATTAGAGTTGCATTTATTTGATCATAAATTCTGTAATATTGTGAAATAGCTATTTTCTATTTTAATATATTTTAAAATGTAATTTATTACTTTGATGGCGAAGCTGACTTTTTAGCAGCATTACTCCAGCCTGTCAAATGATCCTTTAGAAATCATTCTATTTTTGTGGAAACAGTGATATTTTTTTCAGAATTCTTTGATAAATACAGTCCAAAAGAACAGCAATTATTTGAAATAGAAATATTTCAGAAATATTTTTTGATCAATTTAATGCATCCTTGCTTAATAAAAGTAAGTTTTTACTTAAATTTAATCTCACTGACCTCAAACATATGAACTGTAGTGTACTGTATCAGTTTCTACTATTTAAATGTGCATGCTCGTTAACTTTTTAGTTAGATTACATCTCTCGTCATCCATTGTTTAAATTTATTATTTAAAAACATTCATAATTTAATACCACTGTTAAATGTTCTTTGCAAATCTTAAAATGAATATGCATGTTTCACACAGTACATTATAATATTGTGATGCCAAAAAATCACTTGTAGAATTTAAAACAATTTATTTAAATACATTATTCCCATGTCAGTGTGGGTTTCCTCTGGGTGTTCCGTTTCCCCCACACAGTCCAAAGACATACAGGTTAGGTGGATTGGACATGCCAAAAAATTGGCCATAAGTGTGAAGTGTGAGTCCAAAGCCATGTAATGGGGAGGATTGTGGAAAGTCTCTCGCATCTGGCGAAAGATAATTATAGAATCACCAAGAGTTAGATACGGCTGGAAAGGAAACCCGATTCCAAAAATGTTGGGACACTGTACAAATTGTGAATAAAAAAGGAATGCAATAATTTACAAATATCATAAACTTATATTTTATTCACAATAGAATATAGATAACATATCAAATGTTGAAAGTGAGACATTTTGAAATGTCATGCCAAATATTGGCTCATTTTGGATTTCATGAGAGCTACACATTCCAAAAAAGTTGGGACAGGTAGCAATAAGAGGCCAGAAAAGTTAAATGTACATATAAGGAACAGCTGGAGGACCAATTTGCAACTTATTAGGTCAATTGGCAACATGATTGGGTATAAAAAGAGCCTCTCAGAGTGGCAGTGTCTCTCAGAAGCCAATTCCCCCAATGCTGCGGCGAAAAATAGTGGAGCAATATCAGAAAGGAGTTTCTCAGAGAAACACTGCAAGGAGTTTGAAGTTATCATCATCTACAGTGCATAATATCATCCAAAGATTCAGAGAATCTGGAACAATCTCTGTGCGTAAGGGTCAAGGCCGGAAAACCATACTGGATGTCCGTGATCTTCGGGCCCTTAGACGTCACTGCATCACATACAGGAATGCTACTGTAATGGAAATCACAACATGGGCTCAGGAATAATTCCAGAAAACATTGTCGATGAACACAATCCACCGTGCCATTCGCCGTTGCCGGTTAAAACTCTATAGGTCAAAAAAGAAGCCGTATCTAAACATGATCCAGAAGCGCAGGTGTTTTCTCTGGGCCAAGGCTCGTTTAAAATGGACTGTGGCAAAGTGGAAAACTGTTCTGTGGTCAGACCAATCAAAATTTGAAGTTCTTTTTGGAAAACTGGGACGCCATGTCATCCGGACTAAAGAGGACAAGGACAACCCAAGTTGTTATCAGCGCTCAGTTCAGAAGCCTGCATCTCTGATGGTATGGGGTTGCATGAGTGCGTGTGGCATGGGCAGCTTACACATCTGGAAAGGCACCATCAATGCTGAAAGGTATATCCAAGTTCTAGAACAACATATGCTCCCATCCAGACGTCGTCTCTTTCAGGGAAGACCTTGCATTTTCCAACATGACAATGCCAGACCACATACTACATCAATTACAACATCATGGCCAGCCTGCAGTCCAGATCTTTCACCCATAGAAAACATTTGGCGGCTCATAAAGAGGAAGATGCGACAAAGAAGACCTAAGACAGATGAGCAACTAGAAGCCTGTATTAGACAAGAATGGGACAACATTCCTATTCCTAAACTTGAGCAACTTGTCTCCTCAGTCCCCAGGCGTTTGCAGACTGTTATAAAAAGAAGAGGGGATGCCACACAGTGGTAAACATGGCCTTGTCCCAACTTTTTTGAGATGTGAGATGTGTTGGTGCCATGAAATTTAAAATCAACTTATTTTTCCCTTAAAATTATACTTATTTTCTCAGTTTAAACATTTGATATGTCATCTATGTTGTATTCTGAATAAAATATTGAAATTTGAAACTTCCACATCATTGCATTCTGTTTTTATTCACAATTTGTACAGTGTCCCAACTTTTTGAAAAATCGGGTTTGTATATCATGACAACTCTCAGAAGAGTTTAGAATGGTAATATGTATGACAATGTAAATGTATTTGGTCTTGGAAAAATAGATTTGCTACAGTTGATGATATTGCTGCTTCTATTGATTATTGCTGCTGCTGCTGCAGAGCAATACAGGGAACTGCTACTGCTAAAACATACACAGACATGCTGCACAAATAGCATATATGAAATTATCCGTAGAAGATCTATACAAGCGGAGCTGGGGAAGGTGGAGGGATTCAGAGGAACACTGAATGTACGCTGCAAAATGCTACAGCAAACGTTGACCAATTTTTTAAATGTTAGCAGCAAGCTCATTGGCTGCAGATGCAACAGGAACCAATCAGATTGTGCTATGTGCGACTGGATTGTAAGCAGGTTGCATTAAGGACCAAACTATGGTATATATGTATATATATATATATATATATATATATATATATATATATATATATATATATATATATATATATATATATATATATACACACACACACAAAATATTATATAATATTAGAATCTGCCATCTATTGCTATTTGCCATAACATGAAAACTATTTATTGAATTTTAATGTCAATACAATTTATTGATTCAAATAAATTTAGGTGAGGAACTAAGTGAAGTGATTTTGGCTTTAAAACAGTCACAGGTCTCGATTCTCTGTGCGAGTGCACAGCTGAAATGAGAAATAAATGAGACTTGGCTGTGTACACCCCAACAGATGATGATCTATCCTTAGACTGTGTCAAAGGTCAATACTGCAACTTTCGCCTGACCAGTAAACTTGTTTACAGACCAGACCAGACCTACATATTGACTGATCAAAGTCCATAAACAATTGCCCCTGTGAGTAGCAAAACTGTTTTTATAATCCGTTTTTAATCAAGAATGTTTTTGGTTTCACCATAAGTACTAAGACCTTTTTAATTCACATATTCAGTATTTTACCAAGAAGTTCAAGAGGTTTAATAACCTTTAATAACAATAATGATATCAATAAAAATATCATTAATAAAAAGTGCAATAGAAAGTAATAATTATTAATAGTAATACTGAAAAGCACAATTTGTCAGGAAGGCAGACCATTGTGGAAATGAGCTCAGGTCAGTATCCAAATCAGAATATATGACTGTATATAATCACAGTCAGAAGCAGTGAACATACCTGGCTGTGAATATCTGCTTGACTGCCACTCTGGCATATCTGTCTTTAAGGCTCCATGTGTCCAAGGGTTGTTCAATTATTGTCTCATTTTCATACAGAGGTAATGCCACTTGAGTGTAGCATCCTTCATGCTTCCTGTAGAGTCAACATTTTACATACTTCAGTAAAGCATGAGAGTGAGACAAACACAAAACCTCAGGCTATATGGCATCTGATGTGTGTTTTGATAATGATGACATGGATAGTAACACACACCTAGTAGTATATTGATTAAGGATGCAGGGAGGGCAGCTGGGAAGGTCGAGGCCTGGTTTGTCAGTGCAGCCCATATCATTACTATAAGGAATACCGAAGTAATAGTCAAAACCTGTAGGGTAAACCCACAAAAATAAGCATATCCACATGAAATAGCTCAAAATAAAATATAATATATATATAGCTTTAGCTTTGCCATCATAGGAATAAATTGCATTTTAAAATATATTCAAATAGAAATCTGCCATTTTAAGTTGTAAAAAAAACATTTCACAATATTACAGTTTTTGCTGTTTTTTGGATCAAATAAATGCAAATATATATATATTTTTGCATTGATTTGATCCAAAAAACAGCAAACAGTAATATTGTGCAATATTTTTTTACAACTTAAAATGGCAGATGTCTATTTGAACATATTTTTATTATATATATTTTTAATATATATATATATATATAAATATATATTTTTAATATATATATATATATATATATATATATATATATATATATATATATATATATATATATATATATATATAATTTATTGTTTATTAATACATTTTTATTTAACAGTGATTCATCTTTTAAAATATCATGCATAATTAAAACATTAAAATTTTACCTCTATGAACAGGATTATAGGAACCATTGTGTCCAAGATGCCATTTTCCTGTTTTAAAATCAATATAAGTGTTATTAATACTTGGAAAAGAAATATTACGACATATAAGTTCAGATTAGGAGGCTTATTAGCTGCCATGGCGACAATGAGCATTTGTTAATCAGGAACTAACACAGCACAGTGTTGAGTTCATTGCTCTCAGGACGTTAATCGTGTTGTTCTCAGCACGTTCTTAGAGTTTCTGTGCTTACCGATCATGGCTGTATAATAACCTGCGTCATGCAGGAGCTGAGCAAACGTTGTCTCATTGAGTGGCAGTCCTGCGACTGACCCCACTGCAAAATTATGAGTGACCCCGTTGCGCAGCCCGTGTCTGCCGGTCAGGAGGGCAGCGCGTGAACGGTGAGCATGTGGAGGCAGGAGAGTGGAAGTCTGTGAATCTGCAAATCACCACACACAAGCACATATAATTAGACATGATCAGACACAAAACTGTGGCATTCATGGCCAAATTATAATGACAACACTACCTTTTGCCCTTCAGCATTAATGAGTCGAGCCAGGGTGTTGGTGTGGAGTTATCAGGCCTGTTCACCCAGAGGTCACCCCATCCAATATCATCGGCTAAGATAATGATGAAATTGGGTCGTTCCTTCTCACCTGTTTTGTTCTCCTTTCTAATATGGCTTTTGATGTGATGAACCAGTCCAGAGAACAGAAGCAATGCACATAATCCAAACTGTGCCATTTTTAAATGCTAAATCTAAAAAAGAGAGAATAAAACAGTCATTTAAATTATGATATATCTGAGAGAGAAAAACTAACACTCTGATTGCTACTTCAGCGTAATTAGACCAGGGGGAAAAACATTATAAAATACAGTGTGATTAATGAATTAGGCCAATCAGAGATCTTCAGCAGGGTTCTGTGGCAGGGTTATTATAGTTCACTAATACTAAAACTATTTAAAAAAAAAATGTCATTAGTTAAAATAAAATACTGAAAAAACTACTGAATGAAAAACTGAATTAATTTTATTTCAGTTTGTTGCCAAGGCACCATTTCTTATTTTCATTTAGTTTAATTTGATATACTAAAATAACTAAAGCTACAACTGAATAAAAAATAACTGAATAAAAATTAATAAGAACATATTTTAAAAACAAAATTAATTCAAATAAATTATAAAAATGATAAAATTATAAAAAATAAAAACTAATTCAAATAAATAAAATATTAATAAACACTATAATAGAATTTCAATGATACTAAAACAACTGGTATGCAGTGGCACCTTTTTATCTCAAAATCAAACAAAAAAATGTTTAAATATGCAATAAACAAAAATACAATACTGTCAACTTCAATCAAAGTTAAAGTTAAGAAACTAAAGTTCATTTTAATGTTAATTTAAATTAATACGGAGAGGTATATGACTCTGTACATCATTAAATTATTTTAATGAATTTGCAATGTAAAGAATCATAAATATATGTAAATACATTGATATGGTACTATATGTATTATATTTTAGGTGTTTGATAGAATGTGTAATGTGCTATGCTCTATACCTGGTAAACACCTCTGAATTACATAAATGTGCATCTATTAGATTTCATTAATGACATATAGTGTACAAACTAATAGTAGGCTACATTATAAAGTAACATCTAAATTAACTAGTTTTATTCAAGTCAAAAAATATTATTTAACATCACTGAATGAACCTAATACATTAATTTATACCAACAAATTTGTATGGGTTAAATTAGGTATAGCACTTTGAGGTTGCCACTTTTTACAGTGTAGGAACCATCTGAGGTTGCTGTTTTTCACAGCATAAAGCCCTCTGGATGTCTCTGAGGAGAGTCTTTTCACTGTCAGGTTTGAGCAGATCTTACTGGCTGTTATGTAACAAACTTTACCTAATGCACAGGTCCTTTTAAAACATTCAGTACAGTCACTCCTGCGGTTCCCACTTTACACTATAGCGAGAAGAAGAGACATAGGCACACAGCATGTTCCTTTGACATTCCAGCTCAAGGGAAAGGGGGGTTGTTGGTGTGGCCTTTCATTCAACATTGACTGTAAACCAATCCTCAACTCACTCAACAGCTGAAACCTCCCACCATAGAGGAGCTCAGTGTTTGAGACAGTGGAAGCACCACATGGACTCTTGGCCGTGGACACACACCACACCACAGCACAGCAGAAGAGCAGCAACATTCCCCTCACTGATAGGAACAGGTAAGCACTCTTTCTTGTTTTGGTTGTTAAATGTTACAATGGTTGAGTGACCATTTCTACTAAACTCCTATTGACATTGGTCAGTTAAGTGCCTCAGACACTAATATATGCAGGAAGACTCAAGGGCACACATATATATTTGTATAGTGTTCTTTATCATAGAAACGACCACGTGGCAAAGAGCTGAGAAAACATATATTCATGCTGAAATCTAATGGAGCAGCTGGTGGTTGGGAAAATTTGCCAACTCACCTTATGGTTGATAAATTGCAAAGTGATTTAGAAAATAATAAACGTGATAAAACATGAACAATTCATTTTTTTATTAATTATAAGTTTAACAAATGTCTGTTTGGGACAATGTCATGCCACACAGGAGTTGTTAAAGATGCTTTTGAAGTTACCGCAATAACGTTATGGAGGAAGTTTAGCGGTCTGAATATGATGGGAATGGAGCTGTCCTACAGTGTTAGCTGTAAAAACATTGGAAAAACTACAAACTTCAGCTTTAAACTGCATAGAAACTGGGATATTAAAAAGCGATAATATAATATTATGAGACTCATTACTGCTCACCTAATGCTAAGCGATGGCTTCATTGAAAGTGTTTCAAATGTTGTTCTGCTCTGCTCTGCTGCCTTAAAGCGCATCAGTTTGTTGACACTCGAGTCCCGCCCCTCTCGTGACGTACATCCCTCTAGTAACGCCACTCGCGCTACTTGCCTACTACTCCACTGGGTGCTTCTCAAACGGAAAGCAGCATCCTGTGTCCTTCCTAGTGCAGTCCTTCGGAGGCTAGAGTCCTCCTCAGCATTAAACGCTAGAATGACACGGTGTAGTAAGTGCGCATGGCTACATCACACATGTTTTTTTAGTATTACTTAAATAAATGCTCGGAAAATACATGTAATTTAACCTGTCCTCAGTATGAGGTAACAATGTAAAATTGCCAAATAAAGTGTTTAAAAATGCAACAAATTCAAAAATATACATTTAAATTGAAAGGCAGAGATATGTACACTGCCCTCCAGAAGTTTGGAAACACCCCTGGCAAAGTGTGGTTTTGGATGATATCAGCATCTTTTTTTATGGTGCAAGTACATTAAAGTAACTTGACATTATCATTGAAGACCAGCAATAATAATTTTCATTTTGATTACATAATAATGGCAATATATACAGTTGTAAGAAAAAGTATGTGATCCACTTGCAGAATCTGTGAAAATGTGAAAAATTTTAACAAAACAAGAGAGATCATATAAAATGCATGTTATTTTTTGTTTAGTACTGTCCTGAGTAAGATATTTTACATAAGATGTTTACATATAATCCACAAGAAAAAAAAAGCTGAATTTATTCAAATGGCCCTATTCAAAAGTATGTGAACCATTGGTTCTTAATACTGTGTGTGGTTACCTGGGTGACCTATGACTGTTTTTTTTGTCTTGTGATGGTTGTTCATGAGTCTCTTGTTTGTTCTGAGCAGTTAAACTGAGTTCTGTTCTTCAGAAAAATCCTCCAGGTCCTGCAGATTCTTCAGTTTTTAAGCATTTTTTGCATATTTGAACCCTTTCCAGCAGTGACTGTATGATTTTCAGATCCATTTTATCACGCTGAGGACAACTGAGGGACTCAAACACAACTATTAAAAAAGGTTTAATCATTCACTGATGCTCCAGAAGGAAACATGATGCATTAAGACTTGGGGGGTGAAAACTTTTGAATTTGAATATCAAGGTAAATTGTACTTATTTTTTCTTCGGGGAAACATGCAAGTATCTTCTGTTGCTTCCGGAGGGGCAGTACTAAATGAAAAGCAATGATATTTCAATAAAATAAGAAAAATTTGAACATCTTCGTCCTGTTCAAAAGTTTTCACCCCCCAACTCTTAATGCATCGTGTTTTCTTCTGGAGCATCAATGAATGTTTAAACCTTTTTTAATAGTTGTGTTTGAGTCCCTCAGTTGTCCTCAGCGTGATAAAATGGATCTGAAAATCATACAGTCACTGCTGGAAAGGGTTCAAATTTGCAAAAAATGCTTAAAAACTGAAGAATCTGTTTTCATAGTTTGTGTTGTCCCTTATCAGTGCAAAATTTTATCACAAATTAACAAGGATTCATGCCAATATTGTCCAAAACCCCACTTTTCTAGGGCGTTTCCAAACTTTTGGAGGGCAGTGTACATGTCATCAGAGAAAGAGAAGAGATGTCAGTGCAAGAGGGAGGGGAAGTTATTTTGATTAAATATTACAGGGGCACAGTTTTTAATTTCATGGTAACAGTAAGTTTAGTCATTTAATATTTATTTTTCATTTTATTTCACACTTTAAGTAAACATTAACAACACTGGTCTCTAGCATACATCAGATGTTCAACTGAACAGAAATCTGTACTGTAAAACCTGATACAAGAAATAGTTCAATTTTAAAGCTAATATTGCAGTTGTTTTGAGTATTAAGTATAAAAGTTGTTTATAGCATTATCAACCATGTACACTTAAGTTAACTCATCAACAGTGTTTAAAATTAAACATTGTTTGGTTGCATTGTGGAGATGTCTCTTTATAAGGGTGAATGATCATAGATGTGTTTAAATACAGTTTACTGATGGATGTGAGCGGCTGTAAAAGTTGATAGACTTATAAACTTAAAATAGCTTAAATTTGTCTTTGTCACATTCACAGGTCAAAATGGCACAGTGGATTTTCCGACTGAAAGGTTGCCTCGGCTCTAAAGTGTACTCAGAGGTTCCAGATGGTGGTTGGGGTTGGATTGTGGCTGTGGCCTTTTTCCTGGTGGAGATGTTTACTTATGGGGTTATCAAAAGTTTCGGGATTTTCCTCAAGGACCTAATGAGTGATTTTGAGGAGAGCAACAGTCGAGTATCATGGATCATTTCAATATGTGTCTTTGTTATGACTTTTACAGGTAAAAACCATCACTTTTACTTTAAATTTTAAAATTCTGCTTAGCTGCATGTTGACTCTTTTCTTTATCTGTTCATTTCTGTGACTTTGGCATCCATTTCTATGCCCCTTTAGCACCTTTATCATCAGTGCTGAGTAATCGATTCGGCTTCCAGCCAGTTGTGATGTTAGGAGGATTTCTCGTATCTCTGGGCACAATCTCAACTGCATTCACCAGCTCCATCAATCAGATGTACCTCAGTATTGGGATTGTGACTGGTAGGTAAAGCCTTGCACTATACATACACTACCGTTTAAAAGTTTAGGGTTAGTATGATTTTTTCAAAGAGATTAATACTTTTATTGAGAGAAAAAAGTACTGTATATACTTTCAAATGTTGCAAAAGATTTCTATTTCAAATAAATTCTGTTCTTTTGAACTTTCTATTCATCGAATTGAGCACAAAAATATTATCAACATTGATAATAAGAAATGTTTTATAAGCACCTAATCAGCATATTATAATGATTTCTGAAAGATCATGTGACACTGAAAAGTGGAGTAATGGCTGCTGTAAATTCAGCTTTGCCATCATAGGAATAAATTATATTATAAAATACATTCAAATAGAAAAGTTATTTTAAATTGTAATAATACTTTATTACTGTTTTTACTGTATGTTTGATTGAATAAATCGAACAAAGCCTTGGGAACATCAGAGATTTTATTTAAAAACATTAAAAAAAATCTTACCAGACCTAAACTTTTAAAAGGTAGTGTAAACAGAAATTAATTTTTAGAGAGTAGGAAGAGAAATTTATGCAAAAAAAAAAAAAAATGTCTGAAACATTGAATTCATTTCATTAAAGTATGTGTGTTCATATTCAAACTGTACTATGTTCATATCCAGTTTTAGGGAAAGTTACTTTTAAAAGTAATGCATTACAATATTGCAATATTCTATAAAAAGGTAACTAATTGAGTTCTTTTTATGGAAAGCAATGTGTTATGTTACTTTTACGTTACTTTTTCTCACACACAAGTTCTATTTTTGGCAAATGTAAAGACCCTTTCACACCAAAAGTGCAAATGAAGAAGCCTCATGGCTGAAGGAAATGCAAATTCACACATAGTGGGCGCAGCTCAAACAAACTATTCAGATGTGCTGTCATTCTGGATTGCAGAAGAATAGGACACAGGAGAAGAACGTTCAACACTCTTACTCAACAATAAAAACAAAAAATTAAACACAATTGTGATGTTTATCTAAAGTAATTTTTGCTTATTAGTATGGTTGAATTGGTCATTGAAGGTTATTTAATAAAGTGAAATTAAATACATAAATGCCCGGTTTTACAGACAGGGCTTAGATTAAGCCAGGATTAGGCCTTATTTCAGTTAAAACATTTAAGTAGCTTTTATAAACATGCCTTAGAAAAAAATAAATACTGGTGTGTATCTTGAGACAAAACAATGGCACTTACATATTAAGATATGTCAGTGCAAGTTGCATTCAGTTAAAACAGCTCAAACATGCATTTTAGTCTGGGACTAAGCTTAAGCCTTGTCTGTGAAATCAAGGGAATGTATATTTGTGTTTAACATATTCAATTATTGCAGGTTTGCAAATTATTCAGAGTTTGCATTTCACTGTTTTTATTTAGAGAAATACCGAACCTGTTTTTGTGCAAATGAGATGTGTAAGAGCATGCTCACATTTAGTCTAGAACTACAATAAGCATCATGTTTACACAGCGACACAACGCCTCTGCCCTTACTCCCGATTTTTCTCAAAATGGGGACAGGAGAGGTATCCGTTAATAAATGGGAAAACAAAGTAACTTGCATTATTTATTTGAAAAAGTAACTCAGATAATTAAAAGTAATGCATTACTTTACTAGTTACTTTTAAAAGTAATCTGATTACATAACTCGCATTACTTGTGATGCGTTACCCCCAACACTGTTCATATCTGTTATGTTTATACTTGAGAAGTAGAACAACTAAACTGCTCCAGAATTGTCTGCAAATAAAGACATTTTACAATAAAATCTAATAATATATATGTTTGATTGAAAAGATTAATTTATCAGCTATAAGCAAAACAAAGCCTCTAATGATTTTCAGATGTCCTTTCCTCTCTGTAGGACTGGGTTACTGTTTGACATTTCTGCCAACCGTCACAATCTTGTCCCAGTACTTCAGCAAGCGTCGATCTGTGGTCACAGCCATGGCCTCCACTGGAGAATCATTTGCTATATTTGCTTTTGCTCCAGGTAAGGGAAGGCGTACTCAACTGCAATATAACATGATCAAATTTTATGTACCACTATTTTGAAACAAGTGTTTTATTATTGCAACATAAAGAGTCGCACATATCGCTTCATTGTTTCTGCAGCGTTCACAGCTCTCAAGAATTGCATTGGCTGGAGGTACACAATGGTGGTGATTGGCACGTTGCAGGGCATCATTATTGTCTGTGGGGCTCTGCTCTGTCCTATAGTCATCAAACCAAAGACTTCTCTGACAGAAACTGAGCAGAAGATCACATACTCTCTCCCTGAAGAACAAATGCAAGGTTCTGTGTGCTCTGGAGATTCAGGTGTACAGTCACTTGACGAGCTGGAACGGAGCCTCAAATTTAGGAAGGAACAGGAAGAAGCGGAACCACTTCCAGATCCTCTCAAAACAACAGGACACTACGAGTAAAAATAAGCTCTTGGATTTGACTGTACTAAAAGAAGGTAGTTTTTTGTGTTATTCAGCATTTGGACTTTTTGCAACACTGGGCTTTTTTCGCCCCACAGCTGTATGTGGTGGAGCTCAGCGCCAGTTTGGGTACTGAGAGGGACAAGGCTGCCTATATGCTGTCAACAATGGCCATCGCTGAGATCTTTGGACGTCTCTCTATAGGATGGGTCCTGAACTGGGGGCACATTAGGAAGATCTTCGTACTTCTCGTATGTGTGTCACTGATGTGCCTAGTCCTGTTGTTGTTCACTGTGGTAAATGGCTTCTGGGGACTAGCAGTGTGCTGTGTGCTTTATGGCTTCTTACTCGGGAACATCGCATCCACGCACATCCCAATGTTGGCCGAGGATGATGTTGTAGGGATCCAGAGGATGCCCTTAGCTGTTGGCGTCTATGTCTGTATTCAGAGCTTTGCAGGACTGGCTGGTCCACCTTTAGGCGGTAAGAACAACTGAATTTCTTTTTATTATCAATGTCGAAAACAGTACAGTTTTTCAGGATTCAGAAAGAACAGTATTTATTTAAAATAGAAGACTTTTGTAACATTTTAAATGTGTTTACTGTCACTTTTGATCAATTTAAAGCATCCTTGCTGAATAAAAATATTCATTCTGACCCCAAACTTTTGAACAATAGTGTATATAAAATGCAAACCTAAACAAATAACTTACTGCATTTTCCCCAAATATTCTAGGTGTCCTTGTGGATATTACACAAAAGTACAGTGCTGCATTCTATTCGTGCGCTGTGGGAATGGGACTAGGTGCCGTCTTCCTTGGGCTTGTACGTCCTGCTAAGACAGGTCATCTGTGCACAAGGAGGAATACTGGACGGAATAAACCCATGGGGGAGCAAGTGGCCAAAGACAAAGAGGAAATCCAAGAATTGGATAACCAAGATATCAAGTCTTGAAAATAAAAAAGGCTGTGAATTTAACTGAACGTTAGGAACTATCAGACTTATTGAAAACTTTTACAAATGAATGTATCTGCAGTACAACTACATTATGATTCGTAATAATTGCTTAAGGGGTTAGTTCACCCAAAAATGAAAATTCAGTCATCATTGACAAACATGAACTAGAGGTTTGTTCTTACGAGTCAACCAAGTACGGTTTAGCTACCGTTTATAATATTTTATTTGCTTTACGTGTGTGCGTTAATCAGTGTTTGTATGGGAATAAAAGCTTAAATCAAATCTGTTCATCATATAAAGCGTGTTCCTTCAGAAAACTTGGATTAAACAGTTCGATTCATATGGATTTCTTTTATATCTCTCTATGAACTCGTGTTAAAGTTTTGGTGGAATGGATGTTCAAAGGAGAGAAATCTCTTGGGTTGTCAGCACCGATAGCCTCGTGGGCAGCACGCCGACATATAGCGGCGTTGCGCTTCAGACCTTTCCCAATCCCGCCCCCCTCTTTTTCTCCCACCTTGCTTCCTGATACTATCCTATCACAATAAAGGCAAAAATTTCTCGGGTTTCATTAAAAGTATCTTCATTTGAGATTCGAAGATGAACTACAGTTTAATGGGATTGGAACAACATGAGGGTGAAATGATGATGACAGAATGGTCATTTCTGGGTGAACTGTCCCTTTAAGATGTGAAATTGTTGTTTATACACTGAGATCATAAATGTAATTATTATAATACATTATATTAGCAGTAGCTGTCTTGAAAAACTATTATTAGACTTGAAAGTAAACACTGGGACTTTTGTTGATTAGAGTCCTAGATACAAAAGAAATGAACATAATCTTGTAACAGGAAACCACATTTTCGTGGTTTTAGCGATTATAGGCAATGACTCAATGGGTGACTACCAGGCACTGATGGGTAAAGCAATGCTGAATTCAGCAACTTAAAACTCATATAATATAAAATCTAAATGTGGTAGAAAAGCCATGAGGTATTTGATGCTTTATTTTAAAAAGGAACCTATCTATATAATTTTGTTTCCTAATATTCTTTTTTGAATATTTGCAGGAGGGTGATGGGTTGGACTTCAGTACTTCATATTCAGCCATATTCAGCTGAGTACTAAAACCAGATGAACAACTTTATTAATGCTAATAGTGTCTGTTTAGGGTGTTGTTTGGTATTCCAATGCTCATGACAGTGTTTTCAACTGTGAATAACATTTACATATGTATTAAATAGAGATTACTGTGAATTCAATGCTTTACAGAACTCATGCAAAGCCAAATTCAAATGTGAAAGTGTCTTATATGACTACTTCATTACTTACCTCTTTAGGTAAAACTGTATTTGTTGTTATCGAACAACTGTCACATGACTTGAATTTTATAACTGGAAAGGAATTATTTGCTGTATGTTCAGTGGAATGTGAATGTGCAATGATCTCTTCTCTTTCTGCACAATAGACAATCTTTAAATCAGATTAAAAAATAAATACATACTTTTTTAGACTGCTGTCTGAAAATTGTTTTCCGATTTGACAGATATCTTAAAAAGCAAAAACAAAGGAAAGAGATAAATAAAATTTTATTTAGTTTGATCCATACATACAAATCAAAAGCCCTATTTTGCATATACATTTACCAGTATTTTCTCAGCAGAAGCTTTCTTGCAAAGCTCTTTTCAAGAATGTGCATATAGCATGTTTCAACTTGCCTTGACATTGCTTGTCGGCAGGTAGCAAAATATAATACTTGCTGGTTCATGATGTTTCACTTTCCAATATTCGTAAGCACTTATAGAACCAGTCTTTATACTCTTGGAAGGCTTGTGTGGGTTTTGAATGTTGTCCATTGCTGTCAGCTCCATCTTCAATCCAGTGCAGTAAGGCCTGTAGAGTACATATTATCTATATTAACATTCCGTAACATTCTATGTTACTGTATATTGATCTTATTGTATATTGATTACATTAGTGAGCCAGTACACTAAAGTGCAAAATAGTCAGTTTTGGCAGGATTTGGGCTTACCTTGTATCTGTCAGCTATTTTGAATCCAATGGCAGACTGTAGTTTACGCAAACAGATGGGGCAGAGGACAAGTGTCCGACGGTCAGACTCCTGTAAGTGATTGGAGCCCTGCATGACACAGTTTAGCCACTGGCAGTGCTCCATCCCGAATATATGTCCAATCTCATGAGTCAGGGTCTAAAAGTGATGCACAATAACAGTTTTGATTGAAAGAGCTCAAATAAAAAGTTTAGTGCACTTACGGACAGCCACACGTTTTCAACCACAAAATGACCTAGATCAGTGTTTCTCAACCCGTGGGTTGCAACCAAAAAGTGGGTTGAAAGACCATTGTGAGTGGGTAGACAAAGAATGTGAAAGTAAAAGAAACAATTTGAATTGTTTTTAGGGTGCAAGACTTTTATTTTGATATACAAGCATGAAAGCTTTTGACTCTTCTGTCAGACGCTATTTAAAGCTTTAGTCCGTAAATTTTTTTGGGTTAAAAATGTTCCTAAATCAATTTTTGAGCAAGTACATAACCAGCCAGTGTTTAAAACTATCTCCTCACCTTAGCCCAATTCACAACGGTAAGCTTGTAATAATGTTTTTTTTAATTTAGGTGGTACTGGTAGGTTTTCGTGGGAAATACGAGTTTGCCTTTGCGTCATTACGTCACATCTGTACTATACATAAAGAAGGAGTCCCAGACGCTGCAGGTGACGGATCATTTATAGCCTTTTCTCACATTAGCTAGAAACTTGTCATTTTAATGGCGGATTGTAATCCAGAGAGGTCCAAACGACAACCATAAGTGACAACTGGAGATTCACCCGTAGTCAAAAGCAAAAGACTTCGGACAATAATACACACTAAATACACGTAGTCACGCAATGCTGGTGTTGTTAACATTAACAATTTGAGAACAAAGTATAACGATAATAATAATTTGCACGGTTTGATGTGATCCGAGCTAAGCGATCGTTAAGATTTAATCACCACTGGTAGCGCGATTTATTGTAATGCTTTTTTTCTCAGTTGGTCAGAACAAAATTGGCAGATTTGTTACTTGCTTGTTCAGATGACATTCTCCTGTGAAAATTCTTATTTTGGTCATACTTCCAAGACATAGAATCTGTGATTCCGGAGTACAGTATCACCGGTGCAGTGACTGACAGACCACACCCCTCAAAACATTAGACTTATGCTCGATGAGGAGCCGTGCCGATGCAAAACCCATGTAAATATGGTAATTCTGCAAATAACTGCAATTGCAGGTTTCAAACAGAGATGGCGACAAAGAGGCAAAACTTACAGACTGCAACTTTAAGTAGAGTGGTTGAGAAAAACGTGTTGCCCTGATTCAATATCTGCTGTCAGATGAGATTTTGTCAGGCTTTATATCAGTGTCATTACTTTCGTAACTTGGTACAAAATTAAAAGTCTCTCACCTTTCCTGTCCTGTCAGACATTATACTGTGCTCACAGTGCACGCTCCTCAACACAAATGTGGAAGCAAGCGCTGTAAATCACTATATATAAAGAGCAATTGTAATTATGAGCATGTAAGTCATGTCATGAAAGTCATGAAATTACCAAAAAAGTACCAATACATTACATAACTGGTACATCATGCATTTGCTGGGAAAGATTTGCATGCAGTTATGATGTAAATTCATCAGGATCAGTGTCCATATGTTTCATTAACAGCTCATGTTAGTATTGTGTATTTACCATGACAACTTTACTTTCTGCAACCTTAAAGGGATAGTTCACCCAAAAATGAAAATTTGATGTTTATCTGCTTACCCCCAGAGCATCCAAGATGTAGGTGACTTTGTTTCTTCAGTAGAACACAAATGATGATTTTTAAGTCCAACTGTTGCCGTCTGTCAGTCTAATAATGCGAGTGGATGGGAACTCGAACAATAAGAGTCGAAAAAACTTGCATAGACAAGTCCAAATTAAACCCTGCGGCTCGTGACGACACATTGATGTCCTAAGACACGAAACGATCGGTTTGTGCGAGAAACCGAACAGTATTTATATCATTTTTACCTCTAATACACCACTATGTCCAACTGCGTTCAGCACTCGGTTAGTGTGATCTGATCGCGCTCTGACAACGGCAGTGATGTCTCGCGCTTATACATCAATGAGTGTCAGACATCACTGCCATTGTCAGAGCACGATCAGACCTCACTAACCGAATGCTGAACGCAGGTGGACATATTGGTGTTTTAGAGGTAAAAAATGATATAAATACTGTTCAGTTTCTCGCACAAACCGATCGTTTCGTGTCTTAGGACATCAATGTGTCGTCTCGAGCCATAGGGTTTAATTTGGATTTGTTTGTGCATGTTTTTTTGACTCTTATTGTTCGAGTTCCCATCCACTCGCATTATACGACTGACAGACCTCAACAGTTGGAGTTAAAAATCATCATTTGTGTTCTACTGAAGAAATCAAAGTCACCTACATCTTGGATGCGCTGGGGGTAAGCAGATAAACATCAAATTTTCATTTTTGGGTGAACTATCCCTTTAACCCAAAATACCACTTCATTTTCTATATTTTTGACAACTATGGTGGCGCATAACAACTTGCTGCTATTTAATAGAATTACCTTATACAGTTTATTCATCATTGTTAGTTATATTATTCAATTTATGTGTATGTAAAGTGAGATGGTACTGTGTGTGTCAGTCATTTTTGAGAAATAAATTTGCTTGTTTCAAATTCCGAAAAATTTGGGTCGCAGCTTAATGACCATGGAAAAATGTGGGTACCATGGCCAAAGCAGTTGAGTACCACTGACCTAGATAGCATCCTTTCATCTATAAAAACCTTTCTGTAAAAATATCCGTTCACTGGTTTTGTGTTTAAATAATTATGAGAATATTAAAAACATTTATGAACTTTTTTCTGTGTAAGGGTTGGGGAGTTTGAAGCACAGACTTCTCATTTCACCTTGCAGGACCGGAGGAGGAGAACGCTGGTGATTGGAGGAGTGTAGTAATTCTCAAACACAGAATAATCTCCTTGCTTCAGCTCTATTTTCTTCTTCAGTCGTCCTGTATAGCTTCTCTCATAAAAATGATCATCGTATCGGGCAAAGCTGAAGACTCCCATTCCTACAGTGGCAAAAACATTCAAACTTAATAGACGTGCTAAAATGACAAAAGGATAATTTACTCAAAAAGCACACTGGGCTACAATGACAACTTTGATTTCAAATCACAATAACATTTGAAGGGCAAGTTTATAAGACCTCTGCAACTGAATCAAAAAATCACCTTTAGTTAGAGAAGCCTGGCCAAAAACAAAATTCCATGACTCTTTGGGGTACAAGTCGATCATGGTGATCCCCACAATGCAAAAAGCATCACTGGGCTTTCTCTGTTTCAAGAAGTTCAACAGCTCTCCTGTAAATATAAAGAAAGCATTACATTTACATAAAAGTCAAAGTGAACTGCTGTTTGCAACCCATTTGCAATCATCGTAATGTATAGTTCAGTGACAACAGATTTTATCCATCGGAGATTGGACTGGATAGAGAAAAAGAGGTGTTACACCTCCTAAATAGCTATCTGGCTATTAGTTAACAGGGATTTCAACAAGTAATTTTGTTTTAAATCAAAGATTATGAATGAAATTTTTTATATATGACATATATACACTAGTGTTCAAACATTTGGGGTCAACATTTTTTAAATGTTTTTGAAAGATATCTCTTATGCTCACCAAGGTGGCATTTATTTGATCAAAAATACAGTAAAACAGTAATATTATGAAATATTTAAAATGACTAAATTTTCAGCAGCATTACTCGATCCCTTAGAAATCACTCTAATATGCTGATTTGGTGCTCAAGAAACATTTCTTCTTATGTTTAGTTGTCCTGCTTAATATTTTTTGTGAAAACTGTTATACATTTTTGTGAATATTTCTGTGAAATCTGCCTTTATGAATAAATTATTATAAAGGTATTCATAATGTACATTATAATGCATTATATATTTTCAGAAATAATTGTAACAAAAGTTAAAATTAATATATAACATTATAATATTCACAGATTCCTTGTTACATCTGAAATTGGTTGTTTGTCATGTTTTAATGCATTAAGCTTAGTAAAGGTGTATTATAACTGGGGTTACAATTATTCATGAGGCAATACAATGCATTATAAGGTGCATTACAAGGCATAATTAATGCATTAAAAATATTTTTTATAATGCATTATACATAAAGGCTTTAAGTAAGGCAGCGGCTATTTGCACTAAGTGCAAATAGCAATTAGATGCTATTTACACTAAGTGAAAATTGCATATTTCTTAGCAATAGCTGCTATTTACGCTAAGTGAAAATAGCAATATATTATATGTATTATAGTGACAATATAATATATATATTATAGTGACAACGGCAGCACTTTCTTAGCATTATGCTATTTACACTAGGTGAAAATATTGATAAATTCTATTTACACCATGTAAAAGTATCAGTTCTTTGCAATAAGAGTAAATAGTAATTAGACGCTATCTATACTTTATATTGGCAGATACTATTTGCACCTCAGTATTTTTGTACATTATCAGGATGCAATAATATCATAGATTGTAAATTATAATATTTATTAAAATGATTAAATGAATGCTGCCTTATTGGGAGAATAAAAACCCTCCCTACACCTTCCCCTAACCCTACCCAATAAACACTTTTAATATTATTAAACACTCGTTCGCAGTTTATTTCCACTTTTAGACCATCATTTTCATTTTAGACCATCATTTTCATCTGAAGATAAATGTGAGCTTGGCAAAAGCTGGATTTGAACCCACGTCGATCATGTTAAAAGCCAGATCTGTGAGCCTTACTCCCTACTGCTGCGCCACAGAAAATGTTAAATTCTGTGCGTCGTTTTTAAAACTTGAGTGGACAAACCAGATATTGGTGGGCGGAGCTAGTGTAAATAGCGTTTGCCAACAAGGGACGCTATTTGCACTTAGCGTAAATAGACAATCCGTGTAAAGAAAGTGTTACTAAAAACATCTCATTGACCCTAATGTTTTGAACGGTAGTGTATATAAAAACAAACAAAAATAATTTGTTGTTTTTGTTGAAAATAAGACCATAAAAAGCATTAAGAAAGTAAATAAATTCAGTAAATTCAGTGCCAATTTTGATGTCATGCTGACTAACCTTTTTACAAATGTGGCTAAAAGCCTCAACGACTATATTCTGGTTGTGTTGTTGCAGCAGTACTAACCAGCATGAAGCTGAAGGTTATGTGTGTTGTTGTTGACCCGAAATGAACAGGCTGTTGAAGCAACTGTTACTGGTGGTAAAAGCTTGACCACTAGTCCGTAAAAGAAGGCCTGACAGTAGTCCTTCAGCCATTCAACATACTGCTCTGCCACAACTGCTCCTTCCCCAAAAGAGCCTGTGCATTCATCAACATGATAAAATTATAATTTACAAATGTAAACATGATAATAAATGATACATTTAAGCAGTTTTAAATACTAAGTGCACTAACCAATAGTTTGAATATAGATGGTGTTATGTCCACGGTTTGGAGAACGGCGGTATGGGTTGATGTAAAAACTCTGAAAGTCTTGAGGATCTTCTGGATGTGCAGGAATCCAGTCTGAGTCTGAGTGAATGGTGATGGGGCTGAAAAGTGAATTGTCAGGCAGAAGTCCATCTTCTAGAAGTTTCTTCTCAGCTCTGCTGAATTTTTGAAATGTTTTTATTAAATCTTTCCGTGTGGACAGGAGAGCAGTATGCAGTCTCTCAACAGGATGCTGAATAACCTGCATCTGTCCATAGAAATGCATACACACACAGTCACACTACTGACATCCACAAGCAAGGTAAGGTAAAATATTAATCAAGCTTGTTAAAAACACCTCCAAAAGAGTATGAATGTATATATATATATATATATATATATATATATATATATATATATATATATATATATATATATCACAATTACACATTAAAGTTCAACGTTTGAGGTAAGATTTTTACAGTTTTTTTTAAACAAGTCACCAAGACTGCATTTATTTGAGCAAAAATACAGTAAAAAAAACCAGCAATATTGTGACTTTTCAGCACCATTACTCCAGTCTTCAGCATTACATGAAATAATTCTAAATAATATGCTAATTTAGTGCTCAAGAAACATTTCTCATTATTATCAGTTGTGCTGCTTATGAAATCAATATTTTTCAGGATTCTTTGATGAAAAGAATTTTTTGTAACATTATAAATGTCTTCTCTGTCACTTTTGATCAATTTAAAGGTGCAGTATATAATAATTCTATCTGCAAGAGGTCGCTAGAAGACTATTCAAAACAAAGGCGTAACTTGATGACGCCAAGTTTGAGAGCAGAATCTTGGGACGTGTGGTCTCCACCTCAACCGACGGTGCAAAAGAATAGGGATAGGAATAGGAAGAAATCATGTTCACGGATGCGATTATTGCGCATAGTGATAACGTTACTGTAGTATGAAGCAGAGCAGGACTTTTATTATGACACAGTCGCCAGCGCCGCTTCTGCTATCCGCTTGTTAAGTCGTGACGTAAGGAACGCCGTTTCCGGGTCCAAGCCTCGACTCGTTTCACTTGAGAATGCCATCGACGGCCGTTTATGAGCGCTATTTATTCATATTAAACATCAATCATTTAAAAAAGTTAAACATTTTAAATACTTACAGTCTACACAACAGTCTCCGTGCTCACAACGTCACATACATTAATATTTTAACGATTTATAAAAGATGAATCATTGTCTGGCCATCTGGAATTTTGGTATGGAGATAAAGGTTATGATTATATATTTTTTTGTAGTATTACACCACATCGTGTGTGTATATTAGCACCATTTGTTGTTTTCTTATGGTATGAAATAGAGCGTTAGGACCCGGAAGCGCTGCCGCGTGACGTCAGACTTAACAACCGAATTCCAGTCATGAGTATGAGGTAACGCAGCTCCGTTTATCATATTAGATACATTTGAGTGTTTTGAAAATGATGTTATAACGTTACTCTGTGCATTCACTCGGCGGCTGCTGTGAGACACTGTTGCACGCTGCAGTAAGCTAGATCGATTTTAGAATATATTAAATGCTGGATGGCTTGTGTTGATAAATGGCATGCAATTAATTTTGAAACGTATTGTATGATGGAGTAAATGATGTATTACTGTTACTAAAAATAAAGCTGCATCTGATCTGATTATGCTATGTTAGCTACTTGACAAAATAGTGTTTTTCTCTGAGGCATGGTAAAGCATGGTACTCGCAAACAATCAAGAAAATTAGATTTAAACAATAAGACTAAACATGTTGAGCTATTTAACAACAATTGGTTTTCTGTCTATAAAAATATCAAAACAGTTGTTCCCTTGTCTATTATAATGTGTAATATATTAAAGCGCCTTTGGTGTTTCCATGGTTTCTACAAAATAAAACTGGACATCGAGGGTAACGCGGGTATGACAGGCGACTCCTCACACGTCCCGGAGCCTTGGTTAAAATTGCAATTTTCTCACGATTTACAAATAGTTGGAAACATTTGGGATATTATAAGTACTCAAGTTAACAAAATATATAACACTGGTCTAGTGGTTTTTGGATATTTTACTGCAAAAATATTACATATTGCACCTTTAATACACACATGCTGAATGAAAGCTGCTTAAATGCTAATGCTTATTTTAAAAATCATTTAAATGGTAATGTAAAAAAAAATACAGAAATATTTTTGCTGAAAATGAGACCAAAACATGCATTAAGAAAGTAAATAAATGTAAATTCAGTGTCAATTTTCATTTCATGTTGACTAACTTTTCACAAATGTTACCTATAAATATTATATCACATACTATGTGTGTGTGTATATATAGTCAGGTAGCCTACATACATAAAATATCAAACCTAAAATGCATGTTCTGAGTATACAGGTGTGGTAATGTGACTTACTGTATTGTGTCTATTGTTTACTTCCACACTTGCACTGTATGCTACACTGTTAGTGGAAGGTACACAGTCACACACACGACTGAATGACAACACAGTTCGACTTGACTTGGAATTCGTTGTGATTACATAAAATAAATGGATAGCGATAACAGATAAAAAGCACGTCAACACATATTAATGAAGCTAAAGCTACCTTTAAAATGTGTTCCAGAATGAACGGCGAAGACTGGATGTTTCAGGTAAAATCGAAACGAAACGGAAATCATAAACGGGAAACCTAGTTTGCTGAGCCTGCCTACGCAGACATCAAACGAGCTCAGAACACAACTCAAACTTTACATTGGATGCCTGTGTGTTTTTCAAACGTGAAGTCCCTGTAATAAGCTTTTTAGTATTTTTTTAACAAGCTTTATAAAGTCCCTGTCCCCGTAATATGTTTTTTTTGTATTTTTTTTAACAAGATTTTTTTTTTTTTTATATTTTTGAGAAACGTCACAATAAATAATAATTCATATATTTTAATTACAACCTGGGAAATCAATCCCATTTATAATTAGTGATATTTCAAACATAATTCAACAACAAAACAGCAGCACATAAACGTGTTACAAACTGAAAGACATCTTAAACACGTCTTTAGAAAAGTGGCATGTTGTTAAATGATAGAATGAAATTTCATGATTTCTAAATAAAATCTAAACAGGAAATACAATTTTATTGAGAAATGGCAGAATGTGAGATTAGTGGGATGCTGGTCGACATAACCTCTTTTATTCAGTCACCAGAAAAAAGAATATACAACCATTCTGGTAAAATAATCAGATTTAATAAACAGAATTAGACAAACGTGATCAACAAAAAACATTAAGAAAACACTATACAAAAAGCAAGTGATTATGGCCATGACAAAGATACACAGCATTGTATAAGCAAATTCCTTTACAGATTTTATACATAAAGACCTTAATTCAGGCAATCAGTAAATATAATTTCCTACCAACAGTCAGATTACAGTGCTTGTTTTCATTAAGATTACATTAAGACTTAGTCTCTCCATCAACACATTTCTATTTGTCTTAGCAAATCAGCTTTGGTTTATCTACAGACATTTAAGACCGACTTTATTTGGCCTGTAAAAAAAAAAAAAAACCTAATGTCTGTAGTAACCAATACACAGAAAGGCACCTGGACTGCTTTAACAGTTATTTTATAAAACCCTGAGCTAAAGCTGTCCACTTTAACCTACACAGGAGCAAAGACACAAGGCCACTTTCTGTTTTTTTATATCTAATAAATCTAATTTCAAATTTTCAGGGCTTTTAGAAAAATATGGTAAAAGTATGGTATTACTTTAGTGTGTAAAATATAAAGCTTGGGAGGAAAAAAAAAACTGTCAGAGTAAAAAAAAATAAAATAAAAAAAATTGTATGTACAGAGACTCTGTACAGGCTTGAACGGCAAAGACACTTTCCCTTTACATATAAATGACAAATAAGTACTTCATACAAAAGTACCTTAATTGTACTACTTTACTGTCATGATCTGAGTGCAACAAAAAAGGCATTTTGAGTGTGGGAAGACAAAGGCAGTGAAGAAAAAAAAAGACAATGGGGCCTTTAAGAATATAACCAGACTCACTGGTAGAGAAGAGCTCTTTGAATTAAATAGCCCTGAGTTCTAACATTTATTTTTGAAAAAAGCTTTATCCAAAACTAGGTGTTAAGCCTAGGGGCTACAGGAGTGTTGACTGTTCCATTACACGAAACTATGTGCTCATAAACATACAGTAAATGATCACAATTACAGCATTTTGGTGAATAACTGAGGACCATTCCTTGGCATATTTGATATGGCTACAAGCAGCTGAAAAAGGTTGCTTTTATATCAAAATCTTTGCATATATATGACGTAATATTATGCAAAAAAGAAAATGTTTGCATAGTTATCCTATCCATTTTTCTTCAACCACAATATGTATTGAACCACTTCTACTTTGTATTAAATAAAGTAAAAACCTAATTAAAATGGAATGTTCTTAAAGGCCAATCAGTGCCTTTCATTGTAACATAAGCTGTTTGAGGTTGTCGTGCAAGATGGTGTCTTTGACATCACGGAAGACGAGACGAATGTTCTCTGTGTTGATGGCGGTGGTGAAGTGATGGTAAAGAGGCTTCTGCTGCTGTTCTCGGCGCTTGTTACGGAAGCACTCGACCAGGAACTTCTGCACATCCTGCAGATCGTGGGGCTCCCCTGTGAACTCGGGGAAGTAGTCCTTGATGTTCACATTCTTGACTTTATCTTCCAGCAAGTCTGTCTTATTGAGGAAGAGAATGATGGAGACATTGGCAAAGACACGGTTGTTGACGATAGTCTCGAAGATATTGAGCGACTCCGTGAGCCTGTTGGTCTGACGGTCTTCCATGAGCACCTGATCGTACTCGCTGGACGAAACTAGGAAGAGGATGGAGGTCACCGAGTCAAAGCACTCGAACCATCGCTTGCGCTCCGACCGCTGCCCACCCACATCCACCATCGTGAAAGGTACATTCTTGATCTCAAAGTTGTACTCGTGAATACCCTTGGTGGGCTTTCGTGCCAGCAGTATATCCTTTTGGCTGGGCAAGTAGTCCTGAAGATTAAATAGAAATAAAAATCAGATAGGCATAATAATAATAAACATACTAAAACACATTTTTAAAAAATGTATTGAATCTCTACCTGTATATTGTGTACCGGTATATCGCTCACCCCTAATACAGGTAGTATTAGGGGTGAGCGATATACCGGTAAACAATATACAGGTAGAGATTCAATACAGACACAATAAAAAGGTATTAATTTACGGATCATGGTGGTGGCAGTGCTGCATTTTCAAGAAAGTTTATTTGCAATAGGGATGCAATGAAATTTCAGCTGCTGAAAATTATCGATCAAAAATGTAATTTTCGTTTTTTGTCCAAAAGAGAAAAACGCTGGTAAAATGACCCTACCCTCTTGTTCACTGGCCCACTCCAAGCTACGCACTGCTCACATGCTAATAATCAATATATAGATAATAGCTTTGTAGCACTAAACTTTATTTTGATAATTGGTCCAAAAATAAATTGGTTAAATGATTAGTTCACTTCAGAATTCAAATTTCCTGATAATTTACTCACTCAAGATGTTTATGTCTTTCTTTCTTCAGTTGAAATGAAGGTTTTCAAGGAAAACATTTTTAGGATTTTTCTCCATATAATGGACTTCACTGGGGTACAACGAGTTGAAGGTCCAAATTGCAGTTTCAGTGCAGCTTCAAAGGGCTCTACAAGATCCCAGCCGAGGAATAAGGGTCTTATCTATCGAAACGATCTGTCATTTTCGAAAAAAATTTAACTTTATATACTTTATCCACAAATGTGCGTCTTGCACTAGCTTGTGATGTAGACTTAAGTACCGCGGTAGTGTGAAAACCTCCATCTCATTTTTTCCACCAAATTCAAAATTGTCCAACTTCGTTGTTTTACCTCTTTTTTTGTAATGGCTGTTTGACTTGAAAACTTGCTTGGTACTCATCATCTACGTCATGCGTGACCTTTCCAACATGATTACGTAATGTGTGGTGCATCGCAGAGCAGTACAAGATGAGCATTTGCAGTTAATTTTTTTTTTTTTTTTTTTGGGAAAATGACATTGTTTCTCTAGATAAGACCCTTATTCATCAGCTGGAATCGTGTAGAGCCCTTTGAAGCTGCACTGAAACTGCAATTTGGACCTTCAACCCATTGTGCCATGGTCAAGTCCACTGTATGGAGAAAAATCCTGGAATGTTTCCTCAAAAACCTTAATTTCTTTTCGACTGAAGAAAGACAGACAAACATCTGGGATGAGTAAATTATCAGGAAATTTTAATTCTGAAGTGAACTAATCCATTAAATCTGATGCATAGAACTGAATGAAGAATAGATTGATATTTAATATTATTATAATATATTTTCTGCTTAATTTTGGTGTGTTACTTTAAATAAAAGTGTGGTTATTTTATTGGCTTGTATTTTTTAAATTCAGATTCAATAAAATTATTGAATTTAATATAAAAAAAACTCTAATATTAATACAATTATACAACAACAACAACAAAAAAAGAAATTAACTATTAAAAAAAGGTCATTTTCAGTTTCGGTTTTTGACCAAGTGCATCCAGAATTTTCATTTCAGTGCATCTCTAATTTGCATGTGTTTTTAAGCCTGCCAAGTTTAAAGGTGCAGTAAGCAATTTCTGAGAAATGCTATTGAAAACTGAAAACAATTTGCGCTAGAGCGTCTGTACACGCTCATGATGGGGAGGAGAGAGTGAGCAAAAAAAACAAAACAAAAAAAAAAAACTGTAGAAATAGAGATGGCTGAGATATTACCAAAGAGGAAAAGGTTAGAGGAATATAACTAGGGAAAAAAAAAAAAAAGTGTTACGATCAGGCAAGATTTAGGACCCGCGTTAATATTGGAAAAGCTTTCCAGCGCTGGAGAGATGTTAGAGAGTGGGAAGGCCTGAAAACATAAGCCGAAATTGCTTTGTTTCTGCTCAATATATATGAGTAACATAGGTTTTGCTGTTTCACAGAACCAAGATATGCTGTTGTTGGTTAGAGAAATATATCTCAGAAATCACTTTTTCTTCATGCGGCTTGGGGTAGTTTTATAACAATAAAGGATGTTTACATGAGAAAGGCTAAGCTAAGGTGCTAGTGCTAAGGTGTAGAATTCGGTCCATTATAAAACACTACACTCCATTATATAATCAAAATCCACTTTAGATTGCAATCGCAAGTTATTACAAGCACTCAATGACTGTTTAAAGTGGGTTTTGAGCAAAAACAGTAATAATCTCATTAATAGTGATGTGTATCTTGATGCTAATTGTAGCTCTAATCTACCCGTTACCTAGCTCCGATTTTATGAGGTTTTTAGTCAAAAGAATTCTTTTAAGGTCTTGTAAGCATTATAGATTGTGTACCAGACTTTATTTATCTTAATTTACTGTTTTGCAGCAGATGAGGTTAAAGCCAAATGGAAAAACCTACGATACACATACATGAGGAAAAATGCATTCTTGGTCAGCACCACCAAGTGTGAATTAGCCAAAGGCGTTCAATCGTTTCACATTCTGTGTAAAAGCACCATTCATTGGCTATTCGCTTCACTTTATCTAGTGATAACCTTGCCAATCAAAAAAAAAACAAAAAAAAAAAACCTGCTCTTTATGTTAATTGTAAGAAGTGTCATTAAATTGTATCATGTACATACTGGCATAATACCAACTACCCTGTGCTCTGGATACCGGTACATGATGACATTAACATTTAAGAAATGCTATTTTTTTTACCGATTGTCCAAGTTTATCCACATTGTCCAGGAAATATTTCACAGATTCACCCTAAAGAGAAAAAAGACACACACAATCATAATTAGGTCTCTGGTATGTGAACTGTGGTGCAGAAAGTGAAACCTTTAATTTGTATTATGCTGTTCTCCAATTGCCATATTTTTTCCCCTTCCCTTTTCTGACACTATATAATCCAATGAAAACCCCTATCAAAAAAAACAAAAAAAACTTTAAAATATAGTACACACACACAAAAAGCCATACATTTTCCACCACATTTGCTGGTCCAAGGCAGACACTTTTACGTCATACTAATTTGCTAGATTACTCTGGCCCTAGTTCCTAAGTGAGTTTGCAGGAAAATAAAGCTCAGCAGTGTGGCCTCTATTGGCTTGCTTTGTGGGGTATGTAAATCAGCCTTAGGTAGAGAAAGTGACTTAGTCACTGGCTTAAATGTACCAAAATGAATGTTTATCACTGAATAAATACGGATAAACGTGCTAATCACAACCTGTACAACACTGGAGATTTTAGTTGGAACATGAGCTAAATCCTAATCTAAGTCACAAGGGTTCTACCCCTGAACATGAATGGATCTTATCTTCATAACTGACATGCAAAATAAACTCACGCGCAGCTGCAGACAAAACACCCTCACTGACTAACTCACCTGATTTGTGTTCTCATACCTGTGCATTACTCTCAGGTTTCAATCACTGTCTGCAAACACAAACTTAAGTTTCTTGAGCATCATCATTCCAATAAAATCCAGAATGGCCCCTAAACTACATTCCAAATGTATGAAAAATATAAGTAGGCATTAGACCATTGATTAATGCTTGCGTATGGAGTGTACTGCTGGTGGCACACAAGCTTGATAGGAGTAATTATGCAAGTACACTGTGCTTATCTGCCATGATTTATAATACCAAGCTATTTAACAACAGATCAACATTCCTTCAAGATCACGGCCCCTACAATTACACAAATTCTATGAAAAAGATTGAGTGGACTCTATATCCAAAACTTTACTTCTCTGTGACCAAGAACAAATGAAACAATCAGATCAAAAGAAAGTTTAATAATAAATATAAAAATATGAGCGATCATTTCATATTTACCAGCTGAAACTCTCTTCGTCTGTCATAAGCATTCTGAATGCCAGTGTCTTTCCACAGGGCACGGATGGCGGGCAGGTAGTTTAGAAAGACTTTGGTCTCCACCATCCCTTTGGCCATCAAGGATGAGCGGGTGTCAAAGGCCATCACCATCTCCCCGTGAACCTGATTCTCAGGGTCTCCCCAAGGGATGTGCAGCTTCTCACGGGCATCCACTAGCACCCGGATACCTAAACAGGACCCCCATAAGAGATTCACTTTTTGCAGTAATCAGGTTACTATAAAAATAAACTTGAGGTTGCTGACATGATGAGCTTAAAAAAGAAAATGAAATGATTATGTATCCTCTGACCATAATGTCTTATTTTGTCAACATGATCAAATTTATGAAAAATCATAGTCTGTCTCCATCCTGAAAAGCTTTTGTTTCATATTTCCCCTTTTTATGAGGTCAAAAAGGTCATATCAGTTCTATAATTAAAGAACGAATTATACAAAACAGACATAATTATTAAAAGTAATGTCAACGTCATCACTTAAATTGTTAGATAATTTTAAGTAGCTAATTTTAGTAGCTCTACATTTAATATATGGTGTATTTTTTGACTGTACATATCACAATCGATTTACTATCAACCTTTTATCCATTCATGTAAATGAATATACCTATAATAAATGTTATGTTTGTATTTAATGGTGTTGACTCATATTGAGGCAATGGAAAAATCATTTTGTCTGAAAATGGAAGCAGAAGAAAAAACCTAAACATGACTGAAAATGTTAACCAAAATATTTCCTTCATACACAAGCTTTTTTGGGGTTTTGTAGCCTGTTTTATCATGTATGTCTCAGGGATCAGCGATATATTAAAGTAGTCTTATCAGAATGTCATAAAACAATCACATTCAGATGACAAGCCCAGACCAAAAGTAGGCGCTGTACTCTGCACTTTCTCTATGAGGCGCCAAGTTTACTGAAAGGTTTTATGTGAAATTTGAGCATAGGCTACATACACAAATGTTTTTTAAAACAGGCGTTTCCTTTTCCTTAGTCCAAATCTGTTACCTGACCATCTCAAACTGGGGTTTAACCATACCAATATTTGAAACCACTGGCCTTCGCGTCGTCTATGGGCTGGGTGAGCAATCGAAAGTTTGCGCAAGTTAAGTGAAAGAAATCGATAAACGCTTCCACCTGCCGCTGAAATCACAATGACCTTTCATTTTTAATAATGAACTTGTATCTCTCGATTTCAAGTTTTTGTCGTGGTACCTTTGATAACATTGCTGTAGATTGTAGCCCGGAACTCTTCTTTGGCCCGCTGATCGAAGTCCTGCCCATGAATTATGCGCATTTGTTTGAGGAAAGTTGACTTGCCACTTTCGCCTGCTCCTAACAGCAAGATCTTCACCAGTTTCTTCACATAAGTCTTCTCTCGAGACAGGCTTTTGTCGATCTCTTTAGACTTTCTAATTTGATCAATTTCGCCGCTGGAGAGAAGACAATTGGGAATACAAACTATAGCAGTCCGGGAGGGCAGGAAATCCGCCATCTTTGTAGTAACGACTTCATGGATACATCACTCGCACTGCCGCGCGCAGCGCGTTCACATGTTCTGCACGAATGGGCGGATACCACGGGTGTGGTTTAATGTTTGCGAGTATTAATAAAATATTAATATTTAATTATATATATATAAATATTTAATATTTTAAAAAAATAATAAAATACATTGACAGCTATTTATGTTTTATAATTTATATTTTTTGTCCACGTCATGGATAAATATAGAAAACAGTGTTCTTTTAACACAGTTTACAAAGTGAACATGGTGAATTTCATTACTTTGGTTTGAGTGGATATTGCCATGTTACCATGTAGGCTACCTAACGCCACTTCTGGCATGGAAAACGGACAAATTATTTAAAATTATTTACAAACCTGTAGGTATTACAGGTTTTGTTTTTATTTTTTTATTTTCTGTAATTAAAAAAATGCTAACAATTGTATTATTTTTACATAGGCTATGCATATCATTCCATCCTATTAATATTAATATCAATTTAACTAACAAAAGTTAGTTATTCAATGACATATTTCAGAAAGTGACAATTTTGGTGGGAAAACATCAGTGAGTATTAGCAATGGATTTGATAAAGTCAATGATATTTTGTGGTTGGTTGGTCTTACTCAGTCCTATATTTGGTAAAATTCCGGTGATCAATATTTCTAAAGATGTTTATATCGATTCTCGTGTAAACACTCAATCCCTCACCGAGCAGTGGCTGACTTTAGCTTTTTTATTTCCATCCTGTCAGGATCCTGTTCATTTTGCACTGCCATTGTGTAAATAGACAAATTGATTTATAATTGCTGAAATAAAGTTTTAGTGTCTGAACTTGGCATTAAGCCAAGATCATATTTCTGAAAGTCTGCTACATACCTTTATAGAAATATATCCTCAAATTAGCTTACAACACAAGCATATACAATAATCTTTTTTATTATTATTACAAAGTTAAAAAGGTACTGCATAATAATGAATGCCCCAGCCAGTTGGTCAAACAATTAATGTAGGCCTAAACATTTTCACAAATCTTACTTTTTCTTCTCAGTAAAACTTTTTATAGGCCATAGAAGATACGCATAATAACATGGTTTATGGACCGTAATTATAAATCCAGCTCAGAGGCTTTTGTTTTTCTTTCAATTTTGATCGTGTCCAGTTTGTGTGCACATCATCCGATCCCTCAGGTGCCTTCATGTGAAAACAACGACACCAGCGCCATCTACTGGACGTGTTAGTGTAATCACTGCTTTCTGTATACAGGTTTACCTACACGAGCAGAGCTGTTACCTGATTGGCGCACACAGTCATCGTCTTTGTGTGCATCAGTGATGATTATAGATTAGACATATCCAAAACGATAGTACGATTAGCTACCGAGTATTTCCCATTTCATTCCCTCATCTACGACCGTCGAGAGACTGTGGCGTGAAGAAGCGAATATGACCATAAGGAATGTACGGGACCATGGGCAGCGTTACAGACCGCGTATGGCATGCCTGAAGAAGGTGGGTTGAGAGCTCCATCCATGGCTCATCACCATCTGTGTTATTTACATTCTCGCGAATGAGATAATAATAATATTACATGAATTCTTTCAAGCCTTGAGTCTAATTATATTTTTGCTGGTCCTGTAAAGTGTAATTGAGCTCACCAATATTAGACTACTTAAATCCAAAATACCGTGTAGTATTAAGACTGTCAATTTCACTTTCATTGGTGATTTCCATCAATTCCTCCCATTCAGAATTTCAAAGCATCTTTTTCTCATCTTTATCACAAATTAGCCATAATTTTTTGAAAAGTATTCAAACACTGTCAATGTTTTGGTCACGGAGGAACTTTTTAATTAAATAGATTCATTAAATTTGCAAATTACATTGCGTTTGTCATGTTTGTTTGGATTTATTTATAGATTTATTTGCCTTTATTACATTGTTTTCAAGTCAGGATTTTTTATTGATGATTTCATTTGACACTCCATGTAAACTGATTCAGATTTTTTGAGTTTTCTTTTTTTTTGTGCGCGCTTCCTAGATTTTGTTTTTAAAAATGTTTTCCAGTTACAAAATAGATGTTATTATTACTTTAAATTATACATATTATTCATTAAAATTGCTGTATTACAATAACTGAAATCAAAGTACTTTTAAATTGACTACTTTGAGTTCATGAAAAAAAAATCAATTTAGAAATGAAAGACATTGTTACAATTGAAATGGATTTTAAAGACGTTATGACCTAACAATGAAAACACATTTTTTACATTGATAGGTGTTAATTGCTTATTAGCAGCTTACTCTCAGATAAGGTCACTGTGTGCTAATGGTATTAGTCTAGCTTTGCCATGAGCCTCTGGTATAATTCAGTCCCTCTTCTATCACTATGATACTTCAAACCTTCAAACCCGACAGTATGATCCACTAGACCATATATTGTTGTTGCACTACTTTGCTCTTTGCCAATGCACTGATAATGACCCAATAACTCGGTCAAGAGCTTTCTGTGATCCAGACCAGGGTGTAGCATGAGTTCACAAACAGTCTTCAAAAGCCAGAGACCCTGACAAAGCAAGAAAAACTTCAAACAGCTGAGTCACAAATCAATCACTGAGTATATTTCAAAGGGGTCAGCCGCAGCCCCTTCAGACCTTAAATCAGCAGGGAGGACTTCACAGCGGAATAATTTAGTGAGATGTGCACGCAGGCTGCCACAAGGTAAAAAGGCTTGGATTTAACATTTGTCATCATGGATTTTGTATTCTCAAGACGTTCTTATGTTGCACATTCCATTTTTCGCATGTTAGGTGGAGGCTGTGGTGTTGGAGATGCAAGACCCCAAAACTGGTGTGAAATCTCAGACCCAGAGGCTTGTTATCACAACCATCCCACATGCTATAACAGGTGAGATCATCAAAAATGGCTGCCGCTTACATTAGTTGGTACTATTACTCAAGAGGGAATCTTTACAAAAGGCAAGAAGAAAAATGTGAGAAGCAGCATCTATAGTGAAAGATCGTGGGCTCACCTACTCATTTGCATTGATTTCTGCAGTTGGATCACTCCTCGGGAGTGCTAGTCATCTGTGCGGCACATGCATTTAGAGTCTGCTTATGTGGGTCTGAGACTGAAGAATCTATTGCCATGACAACCTTTGAGCAGCTGGCTGCAATGACTCTCTACTCTAAGCTGCATGGTTTCAGGGAGGAGAGCTCTTGTAATCTCCACTCTTGGTCTTAAAGGGTTAGTTCACCCAAAAATGAAAATGCTGACATTAATTACTCATCCTGATGTCGTTCCACACCCGTAAGATCTTCGTTCATCTTTGGAATACAAATTAAGATATTTTTGATGAAATCTGTAAGCCTTCTGGCCTCCGAATTACTGCAACACAGTTACCACTTTCAAGGCCCAGAGAGGTAAAATAGTCCATGTGACCACAGTGGTTCATCTTTAAAGGTGCCGTAGAACGTCATTTTAAAAGATGTAATATAAGTCTAAGGTGTCCCTTGAATGTGTCTGTGAAGTTTCAGCTCAAAATACCCCATAGATTTTTTTTAATTAATTTTTTTAACTGCCTATTTTGGGGCATCATTAAATATGAGCTGATTTAGACTGCGGCCCCTTTAAATGCTCACGCTCCCCGCCCACGGAGCTCGCGCTTGCCTTTAACAGCATAAACAAAGTTCACACAGCTAATATAACCCTCAAAATGGATCTTTACAAAGTGTCCGTCATGCAACATGTCTAATCGCGTAAGTACAGTGTTTATTTGGATGTTTACATTTGATTCTGAATGAGTTTGAGGCTGTGCTCCGTGGCTAAAGCTAACATTACACACTGTTGGAGAGATTTATAAAGAATGAAGTTGTGTTTATGCATTATGCAGACTGCGAGTGTTTAAAAAATGAAAATAACGACAGTCTTGACTTCGCGAATACAGTAATAAACGATGGTAACTTTAACCACATTTAACAGTACATTAGCAACATGCTAACGAAACATTTAGAAAGACAATTTACAAATATCACTAAAAATATCATGTAATCATGGATCGTGTCAGTTATTATTGCTCCATCTGCCATTTTTCGCTGTTGTCCTTGCTTGCTTACCTAGTCTGATGATTCAGCTGTGCACAGATCCAGACGTCCTGCCCTTGTCTAATGCTTGAACATGAGCTGGCATATGCAAATATTGGGGGCGTACATATTAATGATCCCGACTGTTACGTAACAGTCGGTGTTATGTTGAGATTTGCCTGTTCGTTGGAGGTCTTTTAAACAAATGAGATTTATATAAGAAGGAGGAAACAATGGTGTTTTGAGACTCAGTGTATGTCATTTCCATGTACTGAACTCTTGTTATTTAACTATGCCAAGATAAATTCAATTTTTAATTCTAGAGCACCTTTAATGTTATGAAGCGACAAGAATACTAAAAACAACACAAAAATAACGACTTTATTCAACAATTTCTTCTCTTCCATGTCAGTCTCCTACACTGATCATTTAGTAAACAGTGCAGCTCTTCCATGTTTACGTCCAAATGCCGGCTCAGTATTGGCCGACACTGTTCACGTGATCAGCACGACGCATGCGTGTGATGCTGACGCAGGAGCTGGCCAATAATGAGTCGGCGTTCTGGCGTAGAACCCGGAAGCGCTGCACTGTGTTTGAACGATGTCTTTACTACCTTTCTGGGCCTTGAAAGTTGTAATTGTGTCTATCGGAGGCCAGAAGGCTCTCGAATTTCATTAAAAATATCTTAATTTGTGTTCCGAAGATGAACGAAGGTCTTATGGGTTTGGAACGACATGAGGATGAGTAATTAATGATAGAATTTTCATTTTTGGGTGAACTAACCCTTTAGTGCTGCCAGCTAACTACATAACATAAACAATATTACTTAAAATTAATTGGAGGCTGTGATTATTCACAGCATTTTTTTGTATATAATTGATGTAATGGAAAGACACCTGAGGTTTTTATTTAAAAATTTATTGAAATGATATGGTATGCTCCTCAGGCTAGCAGGCACTAATGAAGCCACTCAGATTCACTCCTGCAGAGATCTTCTCATTAGTCTCCTATCACGAGTGCCTCAGCGGGACACACAGTGGTGGATCAAGTCATAGTGCGATACCTATTTTGAGAATGCACCTTTGTTTTGTGTCTAATACTTACTGTTGTTTTCCCTGTAATGCTTTTGATGAATCTCTTATTTGAAAGCCTACTAAATTAATAAATATAAATTATACTTATAAATTGTATATAAATTATATACTTCGTAATTGTTACGTGTATAGTAATCTAAATGCATGTTGCAGAAATAAGAATGCGTTTAATCAAACTCCTGGTGGGCACATTCAATCTGAAGGTCAACTTTCCCACCCACTGATATTCTTATTGCTTTAAAATGTTGTTTATTGCATACATTGTTCTTTCAGGGGAAGATATTGTTGCATGGATCGCTAATCGATTCAAAATAGATGCTATGGGTAAGTCTAGTAGTACATTGTTTTTTGTGTTTAGTAATATAATAATGATAAGAACATCTCATCATCATGCTTAGATGAATTAAGGAACTTTCTCACACTTAATGCTTAGAGGCCCGAGCTATGGGGACCATGATGGTGGCGTTTGGGTACATCTATCCACTACAAGATCATAAGAGACTTATACTTAAACCAGACACATCCCTGTATCGCTTTCAGGTAACTTAAAACATTATATACAGCAAAAGTGACAGTAAAGACATTTATAACATAACAAAAAATGATATTTGTAATAAATTCTGTTCTTTTAAACATTCTATTCATCAAAGAAAACAGAAAAAATTTATCACGGTTTCCACAAAAATATTAAGCAGCACAACTGTTTTCAACATTGATTACAAGAAATGTTTGTAAAGCACCAAATCAGCATATTAGAATTATTTCTGAACGATCATGAAGACTGGCGTAACGGCTGCTGAAAATTCAGCTTTGCCATCACAGGAATAAATTACATTTTAAAATATATTACGATAGAAAGCAGTTGTAATTGTGTTAATTTTTCACAATATTACTGTTTTTATTATATTTTGATTAAATAAATGCAGCTTTTGTGAGAATAAGAGAAAACATTAAAAACGTACCAACATTTTGAAGAGTAGTATGTGTGTAAGTGAAGCATTTTCACAAATTTTATTAACCCAGTGCCTTATGACTAGACAGTATAAATGCTTCTTTTTACTAATCTTTTACATTTCTTCTTCCAGACACCATATTTTTGGCCTGCACAGCAATGGCCAGTGGAAGACACAGACTATGGTGTGTAATAATCTTTTATTTTCCATGCATGCTGATAGGTTGCCATAGCAATAAATCACAGTGAGGTTATTTGTTATGCTTTTAAACAGCTGTCTGAGATAAAGAATTTGATAAATTGTTTTCTTGTTGAGTCACATCACATCTTTCAATTGACTTTTACTGGCAAGGTCAGATGTTTTTATGTGCATTTCCAGCAATCTATTTGGCAAAGAGAAATATACGCAAGAAAGGGATGTTGGAGCTGTATGAACAGGTAATACGACATCATATTCTTCATTGTCTTAATAATCATATATATTAATTTCTCTGAAGTCTTTTGCTAAAATAAAAACATATTATGTTGTAATGCATAGTATATTTAATTGACTATAATAAATTGCATGACAAATTACTAAACTTAGAAAGTAAAACACACATAAAATACATATGACATAAAATGTGTGTGTTTCTCAACCCAGGAAGAGTACAACAATCTTTACAAATGGATGAATCACAAGTGGGATTTTATTGTAATGCAGGCCAAAGAGCAGTACAGGTGGGTCACATGTGCTTTACTTAAAATATTGGAGAATATTTAGGATTTATCATGGAACAATCCAAGAATGGGTCTCATTCACTAATGATTGCGTGAATTATTTGTACGCATAGGAGAGCTTCGCACAAAACATTTCCACAAAATTCACAACAGGTGCGTACGCACGTAAATTTGTTCTTAAAGGGACAGTTCACCCAAAAATGAAAATTCTGTCATCATTTACTCCCCCTCAAGTAGTTCCAAACCTGTATGAATTTCTTTGTTCTGCTGAACACAAAGGAAGATATTTGGAAGAATGTTTGTAACCTCGCCCCCCATTGATAGTAAGTAAAAATAATACTATGGCAGTCAATGGGGGGTGAGATCTGCTTGGTTACAAACATTCTTCCAAATATCTTCCTTTGTGTTCAGCAGAACAAAGAAATCTGGTGACACTTTACAATAAGGTTCATCAGTTAAACATTAGTTAAAGGGATAGTTGACCCAAAAATGAAAATTCTGTCATCATTTACTCACCCTCAAGTTGTTCCAAACCTGTATAAATTTCTGCTGAACGCAAAGGAAGATATTTTGAAGAAAGTTTGTAACCAGGCTTCTTTGGGCCACCATTGACTTCCATAGTAGGAAAAAAAAATACTATGGAAGTCAATGGTGGCCCAAAGCGACCGGGTTACAAACTTTTTTTTAAAATAACTTGCTTTGTTTTCAACAGAACAAAGAAATTCATACAGGTTTGGAACAAACTGAGGGTGAGTAAATGATGACAGAATTTTCATTTTTCATTCACATTTACTAATCTTCGTTAACGTTAGTTAAAGGTGCCCTAGATTCAAAATTTGAATTTACCTTGGCATAGTTGAATAACAAGAGTTCAGTACATGGAAAAGACATACATTGAGTTTCAAACTCCATTGCTTTCTCTTTCTTATGTAAATCTCATTTGTTTAAAAGACTTCCGGAAAACATGCGGATCTCAACATAACACCGACTGTTACGTAACAGTCGGGGTGTACGCCCCAATATTTGCATATGCCAGCCCATGTTCCCAACATTATGAAAGGTATTAGACAAGGGCAGCCAGTAACGTCTGGATCTGCACAGGTGAATCATCAGACTAGGTAAGCAAGAACAACAGCGAAAACGGCAGATGGAGCAATAATAACTGACATGATCCATGATAACATGATATTTTTAGTGATATTTGTAAATTGTCTTTCTAAATGTTTCGTTAGCATGTTGCTAATGTACTGTTAAATGAGGTTAAAGTTACCATCGTTTCTTACTGTATTCACGGAGACAAGAGCCGTCGCTATTTTCATTTTTAAACACTTGCAGTCTGTATAATTCATAAACACAACTTCATTCTTTATAAATCTCTCCAACAGTGTAGCATTAGCCGTTAGCCACGGAGCACAGCCTCAAACTCATTCAGAATCAAATATAAACATCAAAATAAATACTTTACTCACATAATTCGAAGCATGCATACAGCATGCATGACGAACATCTTGTAAAGATCCATTTGAGGGTTATATTAGCTGTGTGAACTTTGTAAATGTGCTGTAATATAATCGAGAGCTCGTGTGGCAGGGAGCACGCAAATTAAAGGGGCGGCGCACTGAAAAAATCAGTGCAGAGTTAATGATGCCCCAAAATAGGCAGTTAAAAAAATGTATTTAAAAAAATCTATGGGGTATTTTGAGCTGAAACTTCACAGACACATTCAGGGGACACCTTAGACTTATATTACATCTTGTGAAAAAGCATTCTTGGGCACCTTTAATGAAAATACAGTTGTTGCGATCATCGCGTAAACGATTGGCTGATGTTTTTAAGGCCCTACCTCGTGCACAGATGATGTATATTAATATTGTTACTTTCAGTGCACCTAATAAATAGTCTTTTATCAGTTAGTAAAGACAGTTTCAAGTAATATTGCAAAAATGTATAAAACAAAACATCCTCTTTAGCACCTTTAACTAATGTAGTTAACTAATGTTAACTAATGAACCTCACTGTTTGTATGAAAGCAGGTTAGTGAATTAGACCCAATGATTCAATGTTTATTTTATTTGTATAGTCAAACTATTTGTGTCAGTATATAACAAGACCTATTGCTTATTTGTGCAGGGCGGGTAAGGAGAGGAAGAAGCCGGACCGTGTGGTTTTTGATTGTCAGGAACGGGCCTACTGGGTTGTGCATCGGCCACCGGTAAGTTACCTCTGGACTGGACTGAGTGTTTGTGAAGGTTCTCCTAATTTTGCAGTTAGGCTCCTGTTAAACAAAGCTTCAGAACTTTAGAAAGGCATTATAGTATAACTGTATTATTTGCATTCAACAGCCAGGAACAGTTAGTGCCATGGACTATGGCCGCGAGAGGATGGTTGACCCCAATTTGAAGGAGGTAAAGGTATGTGTGACAATTATTTATAACTTCTATATAAATAAAAAGTAGAAACAAAAAATTAAGTCAATTTTTTAAAGAAATGGCACAATTATGACAACTAGGCTTTCAAATTATAATGTGTCTGATGAAGAATCTTGTAATGAAACAGTGGACTGTATAACCAACATTAACAGATATCACTGTTGAGATTATCAAGGCTTGGCTTATCAAGGATATTTCTAGTATGTCAGCTTATATCCAATAGGATTTAAATGATCATAATCTCACTGCTCAGCACTTCAAATGTCTCATTGTGTTCAATAAAATAGGCTTGACTTACACCCGTTCTCACTTTCTTTTCTACAGATTTGATTCCTAAACTTATATGTGGAAGCACATGACAAGAAAAATCAGATGACTTCAAAATGAAAGCACATACTCAATGGATCATAAATCGGGCTCTGTGTAATAGAAATATGAGTACCTGCAGTTTAAAATGACATTGCAATTCTACAAAGCAACAATATTCACTCTCTCTTCAGCATGAACATGCTCAAATGTCAATCTTTTGCTTTCAACTCTATCCTTTATAGTATCACAATTCCCTTTCTTTGCACTTAAACTGCTTCTAAAATTGTTTTTCAGAAAAAAACACCTGACTACTACAGAAGAATTGTAAGTACCAAAGAACGGCACAAATATTCAGTTGTAAAATACAGTGATCAAACATAAAATTAGTTAGATCTTGACCAACAAATCATTTTGTTTTCTTGCAGATTATGTTCATTCAGCAGTCTATCATGAGACCAAGGGTGAAGTCATCTGTGTCGATTGGAGCGTATGTTACTGTTATAACAATTCCAGTTGTGACTTCCATTAGATCAAGAAAACCATATTTTTTATCATTTAAATAAATATATTTTAATAGATACACTACCGAATGTTAAGATTTTGTTAAGTCTCTTCATTTATTTGATCCAAAATACAGCAAAAACAGCAATATTGTGAAATATTTTTACAATTTAAAAAACATGTTTTCTATTTGAATATATTTTAAAATGTGTAAAATATATATATATTAAATATCTTTAATATATTTTAATAATATTTTAACAATGTATTTTCATCCATTGAATTCTAATCTTTTGCAGAATTGTTAAGTACGCAACAACATGCAGAGAGCATGACCCCTTTCTATACCCCTGCCTCCCAAGCAACCCCTGGTTAACAGATGATATTACATACTGGAACCTGAACATGCCAAAGTGAGCTACAAGATACAAACATTTTTATTTGAAATGATAGCACGTTTTAAAAATGTGATGATAATGTACTCTGTGCATTTGGTTCAAACAGTGTTGAGATCCCTACTAAAATGAGAGTGGAGCGCTGGACTTTCAGCTTTGGAGAATTGCTTACTGACCCTCGGGGAAGGGCTGACTTTCGCCTCTTCCTTAAAAAGGAGTTCAGTGGTATGTATTATTCAAAACTTGCACCAGATGTTGGCTTTAGAATTATTAGGTGACTTGTTGGGTCAGTTCTGCCTATTTTAAGAATGGAATTAAATGGTTGATGTTCATATTCAAAACTGGAATAATTGTCATTTATTAGGGGAGGTTGTGACTATAATCTGATTGGTGAATAGGTGAGAATCTTGCCTTCTGGGAGGCATGTGAGGATCTGAAATGGGGTACTGCAGCGACAATGAAAGAAAAAGCTCAGCAAATATACAAGTAAGTATCACATTTTGGACTTTTGGCACAATAATATACAATTATATTATATTATATTATATTATTAGTGCACTACTGTTTGGGATCAATAAGATTTTTTAGTGTTTTCATAAGGAATCCTTTATGCTTACCTAGGTTGCATTTATTTGATCAAAAATAGAGTAAAAGAATAATATTGTAAAATTGTATAACAATTTACATTTTTTTTTATTATTTTAACGTATTTAATGAAATGAAATTAAATTGTAATTTATTAATGAGATGGCAAAGCTGAATTTTCAGCATCATTACTCCAGTCTTCACAGTGTCACATGGTCCTTCATAAATCATTTTAATATGCTGATTTGGTGCATCTTTATCATTTTTTTCAATGTTAAAAACAGTTGTGCTTCAGAAGAACTCATTTATAATATATATATATATATATATATATATATATATATATATATATATATATATATATATATATAGTTTTATGCAATATATATACATAGTTCAGTCATGAAACTCTAGATGGCGCAGGCTGATGGGTCCTTAACACAAGCTGATGATAATTATAGCATTAACTACTTGGCACAAGCTGATTGGTCCATGTCACTTCTACAGCCAATGAGCTTGTTGCTCACACATTTCAATGGCTGGTTTCATTCACTATTTCAGAGTTCCTCTAAAACCCTCCAACTTCCCCAGCTCCACCTGTATAGATCTGCTATGGGTTGCTCTGCAGCAGCAGCAATAATCAACAACAGCAATAATCTACAGCAGCAGCAAATTCAGCAGATCTGTTCTGCCAAGAGCAAATACATTAACACTGTCATATCCATTACATGCTAAAAATCTTTCGAGAGTTGTCATGATTGAAATATATATAATGTTTCTCTCTCTCTCTCTCTCTCTCTCTCTCTACTTGTTTTAATCATTAATTAAACTAAATGCATTAGCATTTAAACCAGTGGTCGGCAACAAGCAATAATATCTGGCCCGCGCCCACAAGCCAGATTATTTTGATAGCAGCTGGTTCTGAAATAGATCTTCGTCTTGTGGTGCCTTCTAATATTATCATCGTGTCTACACTAGACGCGACTGTCTACACTGAATGCGACAAACCATCCGTTGCAAAGCACTTGGACTACGTCAGAAATAGAACGGGGAATCCGTTTACTGTCAGGAATTTGTTGTGTCGCTTCGCACTGCATCCAGTGTAGACAATATCAAGGATTATATTGTGTTCTATTATCTTTTGATGTGTTCGCTTTGCGCCGCTCGCGTCCCGTGTACACGGTGTTGTATTCTTTGCAAACAGCGACAACTTTGTTGCATATAAGACACACCGGCTTGGCGTTCGCAAAACTAGGTAGGATGAATGCATAGTTGTCTTTCCATCCTTCTTTGTATGCCCTATTTTTGCTATCAACTTTCCTCTTTAGGCTCTTTGATTGTGCCATTTTATCTCACCAGCTAGCTTAAAATGCAATTTAAAAAAAATGAAGTTTAGTACGTGAGGATGCCAAGGAAAATTCTAAGTGTAAAAGTAGGCTACGTCAAATAATTATTACAATAGGCTCCATTGTGTAACAAGTAAATTGATGCACATTTATTATTCACAATATGGAAAGAGGAAATAAAACAGTTTGTTAAGAGCATGACTCAAACATGCCATTAATGGGCTTATTCAAGTCCTCTTTTATTTTTTGAATTATTTTTATCCATTCCACTTATCTCGAATATGTGTGTTTTAGCAAGGCGGTCTGTGTTGCAAGTTAGTGAATGAAGATACTTGCCAGGTTACGTGTCACTACTCTGCTTTATTAATTTATCCAGTTGTAAAACCCGGACACCAGTCATTGTTAATGACTGTCCTACAGGATTTAACACAGAGTAACAGCTCACTAGCCCTTACAAAAGACACTGTAACAGTCTGTCACAGGCAATTCTAGTTGAATTTTTCATCAATTTATTTCTTAAATTATCCTTTGACTGTGTTCTGGCCCGCCATCTAGTGGCGCAAATTTTTTTTGTGCCCAATGCCAAACTTACTTGCTGACCCTTGATTTCAACCAATCATTTTTACTCTTTGTTTAGGACCTTTTTGGCTCGCGGAGCTCCACGTTGGATCAACATTGATGGCAAAACAATGGACGTAACAGTGAAAGGTTTGGCACATCCTCATCGTTATGTACTGGATGCTGCCCAGACTCACATTTATATGCTCATGAAAAAGGTATCTGATCTCTTGTAAAACTTTGCAACTCAAATGCGTGTGGCCTTTACAAACATGAAATTAATGTTAGCTATGATCTGGCATTTAAGGATTCATATGGGCGATATCTCAAGTCCCCGGTGTTCAAGGAAACTCAGAAGAAGGCCATTGCTCCCGAAGCACACAGATTCAGGTTAGATGTGCCTTTCTGTTAGTTCCTCTTTATATATAAAAGTGCTTTATAATACATTAGTAACATTAAAACATGATCTTTATTCCTTTCTAATGTTTCGTAGTGATGCACAGTTGGAGCAGAATGCCAAGAGAAGGCGGCCCAGTCTGAGTCCCATCATCCTGAGACAGCAGGAGGAAGAACAGAAGGCCAAACTTGCAGCAACTGGACCAGTGGACATCACACAGGTCATGAGCAAACTGGAAAAGAAAAAGAAAAACTGAAAGGAGAGAATAGATTTTAGCAAATATTTATGGTAAACAAAAAGGAAAACCACCATTCTGGTCAACAGTTTTGCAAGCCAATATTTTTATATAGGGAGCAATAGAGATTTTGTTGCTATGTTATTACTCTGTCTGCACAGATATTTCTAGTTTTTGAAAGTTTGCTTGATATATTTTTAAAATGTCATCAATTCATGCAATCTATTTTGCCTATTTATCAGGTCATTGTGTGTTACTCTGTCCCAGACTTGTTAACTCATTCACAATCATTTTTAACCTTTATGTCATATTTACATGTTTATACATGTATAATACATGTACAAACATTATCAGATGTTGTCCTCCTCATTGCTGTTTTTGTCTCATGTTTGTCCCATTTTTGTTGCAATTTCCTTGTAAATCATGAATTTATTGAAATGCATAGTAAAACCATTTATGCCATCTGTGGTCTCATCATGTGTCTTTGTCATTCATGATTGTTTTTGAGTGAAATGTAATATGTATGTCATCATGTATCTCATCGAATTGTGCATAGTTTCCACTTGTCTAAAATAACTGGCCATTAACTGAGAGGAAATGAACATGACATTTGTTTGTGTGTGAATTCTGAAATATTCAGTCATAATTTACTTACTTTCCTGTGTTTTGAAACCGGCCTGACTTGCTTTATTTTGAGACCACATAAGAAGATATGTGCTGCTTAATTCCAAACAATGAAAGTGAATGGTGACCTTGGCTATGAAGCAAGACTTTCAAGGCAACAGTATCAGTGCAGCACAAGTCATTGTGTCTACTTTTAAAGACTGACAGCCTCTGGTCCCCATTCACTTACACTGTATGGAAAAAGCAGCATACATATTCTGCTAAACCTGTCCTGTTGTGTATGACAGAAGAAATAAAGTCATAATATGGGTTTGGTACAACATGAGGGTGCGTAAATGAAAATAATAATAATAATAAATAAAATCTGTTGAGAAAGTCACCAAAAAATACTAAAAAGCTAAATTAGGTAAGCTGAGAGTTTGTTAGGTACAAAGAATTAAAAATTCAGTAAGATTTGCACCCAAAAATGAAATTTCTGTCATTAATTACTCACCCTCATGTCGTTCCAAACCCGTAAGACCTTTGTTCATCTTCAGAACACAAATTTAGAACACAAAAGATATTTTTGATTAAATCGGAGGGTATCTGATCCACACATAGACAGCAACGTCATTGTCAACTTTTGACATCCAGTAACGTAAGTTAAAAACATGGTTAAAAAATGTTACTACAGTGGTTCAACCTTAATGTTATGAAGTGACGAGAACAAAAATAACGACTTTATTCAAAAATTTGAACCGTTGTCATACGTAGTGGAACTCAGTGAAGGCTTCCTTGTTTATGTCCAAATGCCAGCTCATTATTGGCCGGATCCTGTGTCAGCATCACATGCATGCATCGTGCTGAGTTCTCTATGTATGACAACGGTTCAAATTGTTGAATAAAGTCGTTATTTTTGTTTTGTTTTTGCACACAAAAAGTATTCTTGTCACTTCATAACATTCAGGTTGAATCACTGTAGTCACGTTGACTATTTTAACAATATTTTTAACTACCTTTCTGGACGTCAAAAGGTGCAATGACGTTGCTGCCTATGTGTGGATCAGATAACCTTTTTATCAAAAATATCTTAATTTGTGTTCCAAAGATGAATGAAGGTCTTACGGGTTTGGAACAACATGAGGGTGAGTAATTAATGACAGAAAATTCATTTTTGGGTGAACTAACCCTTTAAATACAATTCATTGAATTTAAAGGTGCCCTAGATTCAAAAATTGAATTTACCTTGGCAAAGTTGAATAACAAGAGTTCAGTACATGGAAAAGACATACACTGAGATTCAAACTCCATCTTTTCCTCCTTCTTATATAAATCTCATTTGTTTAAAAGACCTCAGAAGAACAGGCGAATCTCAACATAATACCGACTGTTACGTAACAGTCGGGGTGTACGCCCCCAATATTTGCATATGCCAGCCCATGTTCCCAACATTATGAAAGGCATTAGACAAGGGCAGCCAGTAACGTCTGGATCTGTGCACAGCTGAATCATCAGACTAGGTAAGCAAGTAATAACAACAGCGAAAAATGGCAGATGGAGCAATAATAACTGACATGATCCATGATATCATGATATTTTTAGTGATATTTGTAAATTGTCTTTCTAAATATTTCGTTAGCATGTTGCTAATGTAGGCTACTGTTGGTTAAAGTTACCATCGTTTCTTACTGTATTCATGGAGACAAGAGCCGTCGCTATTTTCATTTTTTAAACACTTACAGTCTGTATAATTCATAAACACATCTTCAGTCTTTATAAATCTCTCCAACAGTGTGTAATGTTAGCTTTAGCCACGGAGTACTATCAAACTCGTTCAGAATCAAATATAAACACCCAAATAAATACTATACTCACATGACCCGAAGCATGCATGCAGCATACATGACGAACATCTTGTAAAGATCCATTTGAGGGTTATATTAGCTGTGTGAACTTTGTAAATGCACTGTATTATAGAGTCGCGAGCTCGATGGGCAGGGAGCATGAGATTTAAAGGGCCAGCAGCCCCTGAATCGGTGCATAGTTAATGATGCCCCAAAATAGGCAGTTAAAAAAATTAATTTAAAAAAATCTATGGGGTATTTTGAGCTGAAACTTCACAGACACATTCAGGGGACACCTTAGACTTATATTACATCTTGTAAAAAAATGTTCGATGGCACCTTTAGAAAATAAATTACTGTATCACATTAAAAATACACAAGGCTTAAGTCTAATCCCAGACTAAAATGCATGTTTGAGCTGATTTAACTTAAAGCAACTTACAATAACATATCTTAAATTATGTTAGTGCCTTTGTTTTGTCGAAGGCCGAAATGTTTTGTTAGGCCGAAATGTCTTATGGTAAAAACAGTGCCTTGAAAATATTTCCAGAAAAATTGTTGACATACTTGGTATTGTGATTACTAGATGTCATGCTTATGTTGCTCTCATACTAATTCAATTATTTTATTAGCAGTAGTTTGTATTTTTCAAATGGATTAAAATGATCCAAAACATGATTAGAAAAACAGATCATGGTGAATTTCACAAACTACTCCTATAACAGCACATAAATGGGAATAAGTATTGGGACACACTGTGAAAGGATGTCACCTATAAGTCAGTCTATGAAATTTCATCAATGCTAGATATTCCACGGTCAAGTGTAAGTGGTATTATTGGAAAGTGGAAGCCACAAAGTGGACTCTCTGCAGATTCCATAGCAGAAGAGTTCCAACACTGGCATTACAATCAGTACAAAAACTGTGCTTCATGGAATGGGTTTCCATGGACGAGCAGCTGCAAGCAAGCCTCTAATCACTACGTACAAATCTGTCAGATGGTGTGGTGTAAACCCTGCCACCACTGGACTCTGGAGCAGTGGAAATGTGTTCTGAGGAGTGACGAATCACGCTTCTCTGTTTGGCAGTCTGATGGGCGAGTCTGGGTTTGGCGGTTGCCAGGAGAACATTACCTGCCTGACTGCATTGTGCCAACTGTAAAGTTTGGAGGAGGCGGGATAATGGTATGGGGCTGTTTTTCATGGGTTGGGATAGGCTTCTTACTTCCAGTGAAGGGAAATCTTAATGCTTCAGCATACCAAGACATGGACAATGCTATGCTTCCTTGTGGGGACAGTTTGGGGAAGACCCTTTACTGTGCCCCAGTACACAAACCACAAAGCAAGGTCCATAAAGACAAGGTTGGTTGAGTCTTGTGTAGAAGAACTTGCACAGAGCCCTGACCTCAACCCCATCTAAACCCCCTTTAGGATGAACAGGAATGCAGATTGCAAACCAGGACTTCTTGTCCAACATCAGTGCCTGACCTCACATATGCTCTACTTGATGAATGGGCAAAAATGCCCACAGAAACACTCCAACATATTGTGAAAAGCCTTCACAGAAGAGTGGAAGCAGTTACAGCTGTAAAGGGGTGACCACCTCCATATTAATGTCTATATATTTAGAATGCAATGTCATTACAGTCCTTATTTCCTTGTTGGTGTACAGGGGCCTGTTTCAGAAAGAAGGTTAATTGAAAACTCTGAGTATGTTAACCCTGAAATGAGGGAAACTCTGGGTGTTCTGTTTCAGAATGTTCTCAGAGTCAACCTACTCAAGAGTTGATTGAACTAACTCAATACAGCTGTTCTGAAACAGAAAACCTAGAGTTTCCCATCTCAGGGTAAGTCAACTCAGAGTTCAAGTTTTAACTCAGAGTTGGTTGAACCTCCTTATTGAAACGGGCCCCAGGTCAGGTGTCCCAATACTTTTGTCTATATATAACATATATAAAGAGATGTGCACACTTTTTTACATCACACAAACCAGCTGTTTCAACAGGGGTGTGTAGACTTTTTATATCAATTGCATATTACATGTTTCATTGATTTCTTGGATGTATAGGGAAGAGGCCAAGAGCAAAATCTGTCAGGAATGGACTATATTTTATAGAGTCCAGGTTGCTTGATTCTGATGGTATTTAATACTATTGCTAATACATACATTGCGTGAACTGTGCCCTACAGCTCTGCCGGTTCACAGCACCTGTGCCTCATCTGGCCGTGTATACAGGCTTTTGTGAAGCTCAATCTACTGCCTCCCCTGGGCTCATGACACTGCCCAACAGTGCCGCCTGCCCGTCTCCCATCAGCGTCGCCATCGACAGTACTCCAGCCTCAGAGAGGAGGTTTGATGGCAACGGGGGGCCTTCCTCCTCCCATTTCCCATCTATTGCAGAGGCATCAGTGTCAGAGGAAGATAACCAGCCACCTGCCCCTAAGTCTCGAATGGCTCTGTCACTGAGCAGATTCCTCCGCAGAGGATGCAACGCTCCGTCTGTCTTTGCCAGCCTATCCCCGAAATGTGGTGTGGCTTCAGGGGGAGGCAAAGTACAACCGTTAGGAGTGGAGCCCCTCACACAACCCCAGCCCAGAAGAATTGCAAAGTAAGTACGCACTTTTTGATTTTATTTTGGTCTGATTGATTTTACTAAATATGAAAAATAACCAATCTATTTTCACAGCTTTTTTCAAATCAAAGTTGACATCCCACCTGAATGCCGCATCTACCCCATTGATTCAGAAGATGAGGAGGATGACAGTCCTGATACAGCAAGAGGAGGTGTGAAAGAAATCATATGCCCATGGGAAACTGTCACCAAACAAGATGGAGCTGGATAGAAGAGCCGTAGACGATTTAGTACACTCTTAAAAATAAAGGTTCCAATAGAGGGTTTTTGCAGCAATGCCATTAAAGAACCATTTTTAATGAACCTTTCAGTGATCAGTTCTTAAAAGAACCCCTTTTTTTAGTTTGAAGAACATGCATTTTAAAAATCTAAAGAACCTTTTTCCACTATAAAGAACCTTTTGCGGAATGAAAAGTTTCCATGGGTGTCACAGGTACTTCATGGAACCATGGATGCCAATAAAGAACATTTATTTTTAAGAGTGTAGAGAGGAAGTAAATACACTGAACCAACACTTGTGTCATTAATATTTTGTCTTACAATCCCGAGAAGGCTGTGGTTAGTAATGTATGAAGTAACCTCATCTCTAACTGACTCGTCTGTTATTTTTGATAGCTTTTAGGTAGTGCCTACATGTTATTGTAGCCAATGAAATGATTTGGTTATGATGTTTAAATGTTAGTTTTATATACATAAATTCGTATTCTGATGTCACTGTTCTTTTATGACTGAAGGGGCCTTATTTTAAGAGATTTTGTTTATTTAACTGTCATCAGTTTGGTTAGTGGTGAAAACAAAAGATTTTGTACTTGGCTTGTTCACTGTTTTATATAGCTGCAAAACATGCATAAATGTGAATCGCTTTTAAAAATGTTATTTTCATAGGAGTAAATCTAGTAAGGCAGTAAAACAGAATGTGGATGCACATTTGCTGTCTGAATGTTTAACCTTCAAAATGTTTACAGAATGTAAATTTGTTCATGACTCATGTTTAAATTGTGTAAGTGCCTCAATAAATCATTTCAAAGTTAGTTATTTTGATGTGCAGTTGGTACATGTACTGCATATATTTAGCATTCAGTATAATTAGTATTTTATTTTTATATTTTCTGATAAAAATGTCCTGAGGAAATTGGTCATGGGAACTTTTATTTTTACACAAAGCCCTTTTTATAGTATTGCAAACACAAGAATGTTATAATTGCTTGACTACACATTAACGAATGTCTCTGTTATTTTATTTTTGTATTTTTGTTCATTAAACTATTTTATTAATTGTTTGTTTGCTTATTATCATCATTATTATTGTTTTTATTATTTATTTAATGTAAAGTTGTTTTGTTTTACGAGTTTTTTTTATTTTTTTATTATTATTTTATGTTTCCCGATAGACAATTGATACATTTTTGCAGTCATATCCTGATCTGAAGATCGTGATGTTATTATTTCAAGCGGACTTTTATCTACAGGAAGTGCTGGGATTGCGTTGACTGGCTTCACAGTCCTCTGCGGTTGAACAGCAGAGAGTAGTCGGATGCCTCAGTACAGTTTTTTGAGTACATGAATACCTTTGTAAAGCTGAACGGTTGTTGCGTTTCACTTTGCGATTCGGTAAGTTGCTCAAATCAAACGGGTTCGCATGTAAGTCCCCCTTTGAGCGGTGAAAGTTTTAAAATAGTAATAACAAGCAGTGGAATGTGACAATTCATCCGCTTCTCATGTATTGTTGCTCAGCGTACATTTCACTTGATCCACTAGTGTCTGTTACTACATTCATGCAGCTGTCGCGACGAGGATCTGGCCTGCCATATCTGGCCTGTTTACGCGTTTTTAAAATGTTATATTTGATGATTTTTAGTTGTATAAGCTTCTTAACAGGATTCTCATTTCCTGCCATGTCGCATCAGAACATGAATATGTAACAACAAGCGATAATGAAAGTGTTGTAAAGAAATGTGTATCTTGGTTTAGTTATTATTTAAGTCAAATCTCTGTCATAATGCTGTAGGTGTATGATTATACTATTTGTGCAGGGATATATGAAGTATTTGTTGAGCTAGTGCTGGGACACACCTACTAATCATCATCAGCACATGCGGATCTGTCCCTTTTCCACTTGATGGACACAGACAAACCATCAAGGGGCTTATTATATATTAATAAAATCTCTATGGCCAAATTTAGATCATATCTTCTATCTGCATGCTCATGAACTAGTATCACAGATGAGATGCACAACTGATTATTACATAAGCATCTGCATTGACTGCTATGCCAACTCGAGAATATAACCTCAAGGCACGATTTGGGTATTGTATGGTGATTAAATATTTGTATCTTTACATTTTTTTTCATTACAAATGATGGTCCTCTCTTTCATCAGATGTTCAAGATGCTCTCAAACTGTGAGTGGAAATGATGCTGAAATCTATTATTGTGGATCTCATAATTAAGGTATTGTGCTCTTTAAAGTCACCATGAAATAAAAATTGTCATTTTTTTTTTCTTGGAATATTGCAGTATTTATTATAAATGATTTATCTGTGGACATCATTTTAAAAAAATTAATGTGCCCTTATAATATTTAATCAAAATAGCTTCCCTCCCTCTTGTAACAACATATTTTCTCTGAAGTTTTTGGCATGAGGGTGGGACAACCTGTCACTCACATGAGATCACAGCAATAGCAAACAACAACAATCCAATCAATTCCCAATGGACAAAATTAAGTCCCGCCCTACTTTTTTTTTTTTTTCAAGAAGCCGTTTCACTTGGATATACATCACAATAGGGAAGAAAAGACTATCGCAACTTCCGTTTCATTCCGACTTTAAGATTGATGTTTGAATAAAGCTTTGGTTAAGAAACCATCTGTCATTGACTTACCAGCTTGGCTAATTCAGAATGGCTGATCTCTTCCAGAAGGTCATATCTATCTATATTATGTAATTCTGTCTGGTTAATGGGGTATGGGGTTACCTGCATCACTTGTGAATTGCTCGGGTGATGTATTTGTTTTTAGAATTATTTCTGTGGCTGATGGTTAAAGGCAGGTGTGGACGTGCACAATGAGGAATGTCAGACAGCTTTTATGTTGTACCCTTGTCAGTGCACTAAACCTGAACATTGCATGTCTGAACACTGTTTCTCAAGTAAAGTAGGAATGTTCTTGCAAGATAATCTCACTATTTGATATATAAGAGATGGTGTGCAGCCAGTCTGTCATTTTTACAAATACAGCCCAGCAGGGTGATTGAGACCACCACATGAATTATATTTATTTGTCTAATAAATATATACAAAGGCATGTAATATTGATTCAGTTATGAATTTTTTATTGAATTATTTTATCTTACTTGTAGATTTGTTTAAATATTTTACTAAGAAAAATAGTCCATTATGTATTAAACCAATGATTCTACAGCTTTTTGACCTGAAGGCCTCTTGTTGTCCAACACCATATTCAAAGCCTCCCCCAAACCCCATAAGCTAAGATATTTTCAGTATTTCTGCTGTAATTATGACAAAGCTGCTTATTTGATTATTTAATTAACAAAAACTGGGAGTGTTGATAATTATCCACGATTCATTTTGGGATTCCAGAAGTTTCAAGAACTTTGTTCTTTAATAAAAACAATAGTTATTAAAGGGAAAATATATTGATTTTATGTGGGGTATTTTTGGCATTTAAATTTAGATTAGGGTTATATTATTTTTATATATTAATATCAATTGTTTAATTTAAATACTTTTAAAGGCACAATATGTACTATATTTAGATTAAAATATACAAAAACCACTAGAACAATGTTGTATATTTTGTTGACTTTTGTACTTTATCCCAAACGTTTCCAACAGTGTTTAAATCCAGAGAAATCAGCCATTTTAACCAGGACACAAACCGTGTCATTGCGTCGCCTGTCAATGACGACATATCTTCGATTTCCAGTTTTACTAATATCGATCTAGATTACTGCAAAGTGCAACAAGTATCTCATAAGGGCCACTGAGTGAACGCACAGAGTAACGTTATAACATAACTTTCAACACACTCAAATGTATTTAGTATGATTGTTTTTACTGTGTAAAACAGTGCTGTGTTACCTCACGTACGCAACGAAAAGAGCGGAAATGGCTGACTGCAGCAAAAACATAATAAAAGCTCTGCTGAACTCAAGATGAGTGTGCGTCGCAGGTGTCTATAATTAGCATCCTCTCCAGCGGCCTCATCCCGCTCCCACGGCTCTCAACCCATCCTGCTTCATACCACCGTAACGTTAGTAAAACTTTAATACTTTAGCTCATCCATGAACATGATTTCTACGGTTCATTAGGCTACACCTTTGTTTTGAATAAGTGACCTCTAGTGGCGAAAATTACATATTGTGCCTTTAAGTCATCCTGTGCCCCCCTTGGAAGTTTACTGAGGCCTCCTGGTTGAGAACCATTGAATTAAACAAGCCGCTACAATAAAACTATTTATGCTAACCATAAAAATACTGATTTACTATATTTCAACTACTTAGTTGCACAGTGCTGCAAATTAGCTGTTGTGGGGCGCGTTTCCTGGAGCGAACTATGGTCGTAAGTTTGGTCGTTACCAGTAGAGTTCAATGGGACTTACGACCATGGTTCACCAACGATGCTTTCGGGAAACGCACCCTTGACTTGCCATGAGATATCATGTCATGATATGAAAGTAGAACTGGTATGTTGCCATGAACAGCTGTGAAATGTACAGCTTAGCATCATTATTAAAAAAAAAAAAGACCTCTCAGTCACACTATTGACCAATCAGAATCAGGTATTTCTGAGAGCATGAGTATGATAAGCCAGCCAGGTTTTAGTGTTAACACGTGTTATTGAATTTTTTATTTTTTTTTTTTTTTTTTTTTTTCCTATAGCTGGCAGGATACAGTGTAATCTAATAGTACTTCTCCAAGAAAAGGGCAACTTGCCTTGGGTCTTGAAACTCTGCTGTAATGGTTAGGCTTACAGCAATAGGGAAAACATTTAAATAGTCTCAAAAGGCTTGTCAAATATTAGGTAACCATTCAAAAGAAAATAATTTCTTCTTTCTACTCCACCTCTCTTCTCATGGGACGTCAGGGTGGGATTGCCATGTCAATAGACTCTGGATGCTGATGAGCTCATAATGAAGAATGCATTAGCTAACAAGATGGACGACGCTTGGGCTACACAAAGCAAAAACTCAAACATGCAGTTGGACATTGATTTTGGTCGCTTAGAACAGCATTCAGCATTTACTTTTCTAATATTTGGATTTCTAGCCCACCATTGAGTTAAAGTGTTAGTTCACCCAAAAATGAATATTCTGTCATTATTTACTTACCCTCATGTTGCTCCAAACCTGTATGATTAACTCTCTTCTGTGGAACATAAAAGAAGATATTCTAAAGAATGCTGGTAACTAAATTTTTTTTTTTTGCATTGACTTTCATTATATGAACAAAAATACAATGGAAGTCAATAGAAACCAAAACCGTGTGGTTACCAACATTCTTCAAAATCTCTTTTCTTTTGCGTTTCACAGAAAATTATGACAGAATTTTAACTTGTTGGAATATCCCTTTAATTTCAGTAGAAGTACTACATTACCTCACCAATGGAGAGTTGCATGATATGTAATTGTGAATGCCTTCTCCACAGTTTCAAAGCTCAGAATGACCATTGCCATCACTGTGCTCCTAGTCAGATGATACTTTAAGTTGTTTTTAATGTCTCATTGGAAACTGTGTCTAATGCTCCATGTGGAGCCTTTACAGGGATTGTCCTAGACATCTTTTTAGGGCTTGTGCATTCTTAATGCATTCTACCAAACTGTTGGGATAAAAAATAAAAAGGACAATTATAGCAAGAAAAAAAAAAAAGGCTAAATGATAAAATTGGACGATAAAACCATGGATATGTGGACAGATGGGTGAATAAATTATTCAAATTAATCAACAATGGGCCAGATTTACTAACAAGTTGTTTTTGTGGCTGACCTTATTGCATATGCATTTGTAGGAGTTTCCCTTTCAGATGCAAAATTTATGGGAGGAGAGTATTTAAATGAATCACGTGACATGATTTACTAATATTTGCACTCGTCAATTTACTGGTATTTGCGGCATTTATTAATTTCCAAAAAAAAGAATGTCTTAACCCATTTTGCGACATGGCTGCAATTGTTGCTGCTAGGAGGAGACACGCAGAGAACAGAGAGCGCATGGTAGAAGAGAGAAAATATTTTCCACTCGTATTAATTTCTTTGGAATGCCAGAGGAAGACGTTATCCGAACATATAGTTTGCCTCGGCTTGGCAGACGATATATATATATGTGTACGTGTTTCTTATATTATACATGTAACAAGTTGTGCCTGTGTCGACCCGCACCTGATGAGAGCATCAGCTCTGCTTATTTGCATCCCAACGCTAATTTGCGCTGCTCTTGTTAGATTGCGTTGGTCATTATGTAAATGATTGCGACTGCGATTGTGATCTTTAATTTGCACGTCAGCAGTAGATTGCGCACAAAACTCGCCACTCCCATCGCCGCATTTGCGGAATTGTGCTCTCACGCTAATTCGCCCCGTTTAGTAAATCAGGCCCAATGTGTGTGTGCACCCTCTTCAACGGATAGTTCACCCAAAAATTGTCATTTACCTGTCCTCTTGTCATTATAAACAAAACATAAAGATATTTTGAAGAATGTACTGGTTGCTCATTTCAAGTTTTCTGAATTCATACATTAGCTTTGTGCAAGGAAAATACTTTTAAAGACATTCACCCCCAGTTTCACTGACAAGGCTTAAAATTTCTGTCATTAATTACTCACCCTCATGTCATTCCACACCTGTAAGACCTTCGTTCAACTTCAGAACACAAATTAAGATATTTTTGATGAAATCTGAGAGGTTTTTTTGTCCTCCATAGAAAGCAACGAAATTACCACATTCAAGGTCCAGAAAAGTAAAATAGTCAACGTGACTACAGTGGTTCAAACTTAATGTTAAGAAGCGACAATAATAGTTTTTGTGCGCAAAAACAAAACAAAAATAATTCAACAATTTAATTTCTCCCCTGTCAATCTCCTACACTGTTTACGTTGTTATAGACAGTGCAGTGTTCTATGTCAGAATACCGACTTATTATTGGCCGGTGCTCATGTGAGCAGCATCAGCCAATAATGAGCCGGCATTCTGACGTAGAACAGTGTAGGTGACTGACAGGGGAGACACGAAATTGTTGAATAAAGTTGCTATTTTTGTTTTGTTTTTGAGCACAAAAAGTATTCTTGTCGCTTCATTACATTAAGATTGAACCACTGCAGTCACGTTGACTATTTTAATGATGTCTTTACTACTTTTCTGCTTTCTATGAGGGATAAAAAAAAATTGAATTGGATCCTAAATTAAAGTGTTAGCAAATAAAATTTTAACTTTATAAATGTCTTAACTGTCATGTGATTAATTTAATGCATCCTTGCTGAATAAAAGTATTAATTGCTTTAAAAAAAAAATCATACTTACTCCACACTTTTGAACGAATTGAATAATTCAATTAGACTAAATGTTTAACAAATGAACATGGCATGCATTGGGCAGCAGATGTGTAGAACTGTGAATTATGGGCATTTGGATTGGTACTTTTCTTGCTCACAGATTAGATGGCCATACAATAGCTCTTTGTTCTGTTCGAAAAAAGTAAACCGAACAAAGTGTTTTCCAAAAATCTTTTAAATGAACTACCGCTGGAGGCTTTGAGTTCCCCACCTGATGATATTTTACATGCTTGTGTAAATCGCTGCCTCCAGTCATATTGGATGACATTGAGAATTTGTGAGTTGCACAATGCTTCACATGCCTGAACTTGTGGTGTTTGTGCTTTATAGAACATGTAACACACCCACAGTGGTTTCACTGGTTAAAGTAAGCGAGCAATAGAGTTTTTTTATATAGGTTAATGGGACATGGCACTATATGCAGATATTTTCTTTTCCTGTTGGCACAGACTGTGCTGCATGTAACTTTTTCTGTTGAAGATAAGGTTAAGATTTGACTCATAAATTTGTTAAAAGTGTGATGTCTTTAATTGTGCTCTTTGCAAAATAGAACACTGATGCACAGTGACAGAAATAATACCTTCAGTTCTCGCCCTTTATATCTGTGTTATGTCTGTCTGTGGTGTTTTCCCATTTCTAATTCACCCTTGTCTCTGTAATTAACCTGTCACAGGTCTGACTGCTTCACCCACCTGTCACCCTGGCAGCACAGGAAGCCAAACGTGGGGAGGAGCTAAGCCCTGGCAGCATGGTGTCTGCTGTGGGTAACGGCTCTGTGCCCAGTCCTCAGAGCGAGGCGGTGGCCAGTGAGCTGCAGGAACTCTCTCTGCAGTCTGTACCGAGCTTACTGCCCTCTGAAAGAACGCAAGAATGGTGAGTTAACGGGACACTGGTGCTAGTTCATTAGCAAAACTTCCTTTCCCTTTAAATGTCAGCCATGCAGACTGTCTGAGTATTCAGTATATTATCACCAACGATATAAATAAAACGTAAAAATTAACGTAAAATAAGTAATAGTAGTAGAATAAAATGTATCACGTTTTCCACAAAGATATTAAGCGGCACATCTGTTTTCAGCATTGAAAATTAGAAATGTTTCTTGAGCATCAAAACGGCATATTAGAATGATTTCTGAAGAATCATGTGACACTGAAGACTGGAGTAATGATGCTGAAAATTCAGATTTTCCACCATAGGGATAAATTACATTTTAAAATATATTCAAATAGAAAACATTTATTTTAAAGGTGCCATCGAACATTTTTTTACAAGATGTAATGTAAGTCTAAGGTGTCCCCTGAATGTGTCTGTGAAGTTTCAGCTCAAAATACCCCATAGATTTTTTTTAATTAATTTTTTTAACTGTCTATTTTGGGGCATCATTAAATATGAGCCGATTTATGCTGTGCGGCCCCTTTAAATCTCTTGCTCTCCGCCCAGGGAGCTCGCGCTTGCCAAACAAAGTTTATACAGCTAATATAACCCTCAAATGGATCTTTACAAAGTGTTCGTCATGCATGCAGCATGCATGCGTCAGATTATGTGAGTATTGTATAATGTTATATTGTTTACGTTTGATTCTGAATGAATTTGAGGCTGTGCTCCGTGGCTAATGGCTAATGCTACACTGTTAGAGAGATTTATAAATAATGAAGTTGTGTTTATGAATTATACAGACTGCAAGTGTTTAAAAATGAAAATAGCGACGGCTCTTGTCTCCGTGAATACAGTAAGAAACGATGGTAACTTTAACAGTACATTAGCAACATGCTAACGAAACATTTATAAAGACAATTTACAAATATCACTAAAAATATCATGTTATCATGGATCATGTCAGTTATTATTGCTCCATCTGCCATTTTTCGCTATTGTTCTTGCTTGCTTACCTAATCTACCTTGCTTCCAGACGTTAATACTGGCTGTTAATACTGTCTAATGCCTTTCATAATGTTGGGAACATGGGCTGGCATATGCAAATATTGGGGGCGTACACCCCGACTGTTACGTAACAGTCGGTGTTATGTTGAGATTCGCCTGTTCTTCGGAGGTCTTTATACAAATGAGATTTATATAAGAAGGAGGAAACAGTGGAGTTTGAGACTCACTGTATGTCATTTCCATGTACTGAACTCTTGTTATTTAACTATGCCAAGATAAATTCAATTTTTCATTCGAGGGCACCTTTAAATTGCAATAATATTCCAGATATTATTGTTTTCACTGTATTTTTGATCAAATAAATGCAGCCTTGGTGACATCTTTCAAAAACATTTTAAAATTTTACCAACCCCAAAATTTTGAAAAGTTATATACACATGGTATTTAATAATTGCCATATTCATTAGTGCTGGTTTAAATTTTTTCAATTAATCAGAGTCTTCATTTGAATCATTCTGATATCCCCGCTGATTCTACAGTGCCACAGCTAAAGAAATTACATTTTACCTGAGTGGTGAATGTGAGTTTGCAATCTGTATTTATTGTTATGTTATAAAATATCTACATACCATGAAATAATGGCAAGAAATATGTTTATATTGAGTTGCTATCACAGGCTGCATGCAAAAACAAACATACAACATGACCAGTGTAGTCTGCTTCAGGAACAAATCTTATGAGCCAGTTCTTTTACCGAACCATTAAAGTTCAAATTAGTTCAAATCAGTTTGAAACCCTGTTTAATATACAACATTTGCAAAGAGAGAGAATGTCTGATAACTGAAACATACCGATGAAATAAAATGGAATCAAATTGAATCAAAAGTTTGTGAATGAATTATGTACTACAGTACTATCCACCTTATTTTGCAATCTAATAGGTTTTGTAGTGGTAGAGTGCATTATATTAGCCACTAGGTAACTTGATACAGAAGATCAATGGTAGAATTCAGCGGTGTAGGGTTGTGATGTCTCTCACAACAACAGGATGCACAGCAGCATAATATGTTCATATGGATGTGCATATAGGATGATTTCCTAATTAGATTTAGCACACAGTAATGAAGTAATTAGATCATTTGCGATGTTACAGTTTTGTATGTGCAGAAACCTACAAGTCTCAACCGTGTTAAAGCAGGAGAACAACAGAGACAAAGAGAATGTCTTGCGCAGTTGTCTTTCTTTGCTTTCTTTCCTCTAAGAGATGGTTTGAGACAGTGGGTGTCTTGAGATTTTTTGGACCGTAATCGTTTACATTGAAAATATAGTGGGTGTTCAAAAAACATGGTGCTTTTTGGTACTTTTTGTTAGTGTGGGATGTTCATTCTCCTTCTCTCTGTTTCATGTGTCATTTGCAGTACTCAGTTAAAATTAATTATTTGTGTATTTTTTATAGGACATTCTGAAAAAGTCCAAGTCATAAGCATTGTACAGATCTCTGATTCATTAAGTTTTGTAATACAGGGATTTCTTTAAATAAAAGGATGAATATTCAGATCCTTTGAGAGAAGGGTGTCAAGGAAGTATACATTATTGAAAATTAAATGACCTGTTAAATCTTTGTGACATGCAGAAGGACACTTCAAAATGTGTCCATTCACCTCTCTGATATACAGCAGACACATTGTTTAGCTTCAGGAAGCTTAGAGGAAAGGACGATTTATGAAGATTAAACAGAACCAGCAGGAAGACAGACAGACACTGTAGCGTGCTGTGATTTCAATCCAAATGGAGATGTTATATTTTCATTCTGAAAAATCTGTGGGATGTTATTATGTAAGGTTTGCTGTGGTAGGGTGGTAAGTGGTGGGATGTTGTTGAATATTTTTTTTTTTTTTTTTGTGACTGCCATTCCAGAACTGCAGGAATGCCAATAAAGAGTTAAAGTCCCATGTAACAGCACCTTAGAAGCTCATGGCCTGCAGTCACCACTCCCTTCTTTCAGTCTTCTGCCCCTCGAGCTGCACTTCATTGAGGGTTAGATGATAGTAGCAGACATGTTAATGCAGGACCTTTCTCTTCTCCTGCACAAAACAGAAGTGATCGCTGTTAAGGATTTTGGAAAACAATGCTGGCATTTGCATACATTTGTTATTAGCAAGTTTATAGGGATGCACTGAAAGTTTTAGCCACTGAATATTTTCTGACAAAAATGCTGTACAATTATTTTTTTGTTACATTTTTTGTTTTGTTAACTGAAAATTAGCTTTTTTTTATTGGTATACTGTTAACAGTGTTAGATTTTGCTGTATTTGGCTGAGCAGTCGTTTGGGTGGCTCGCCAATGTATTAGATTCCTCTAATACATAAAATAAGTAAGCTTGACCAGAGTTCTTGTGGGGAGAAGAATTTATTGAAGGTAGTAATGTAGCACAGTTCTTCAGCAGCGATGTCAGCGTGTTGGCCTTCAAAACATCTTAACCCCAAATTCTGTCTGTGGGACAGAACTTTATACATGAAGACAAAAGGGCTACAAACAATAGAAAACTGTTAGGATTCGATCTACCTTGCAATCTACTCTGAGCAATGCTGTTTCTTTGTCATTCACACCCATCAGTTTCTGTGGGCCATACGTCTGTATGGGCCATTTGGTTCACACCTTTACAAACACATTGCGTCTTCATTGCATCTGAGGCACAGTTCTTTGCATCTGAGGACACAGTCACAAGTGTAAATGCATCTAACTAAAGATAATGAAAATACACATAATCTTTCAACAGCGACTTTGAGAAAAAAACAGAATGCAAGTGAAATGGTGCAGGTTTAATTAGATATAATGTAAATTACTTGTATGTTGATGGTAAAAGGTTACATTTACTGTTGATGGGCACATGTACCCTCTTGAGATTTAATTTTCTATGAGAAATTAAGACAGATGAGTGCAACTGCACAGCAAAATCACTGCCTGTGGAGGCATATTGTGGTAAGAATTTAAACGCGATTGAATATTTCCTAGGTGTGCATTCACAAAGTGTGACGAAATAAAAAAAAATTGTTGCATTCTAGATGTTTTTGTAAAAAACAGTATTACGTGGCATTCAGAATAGAATTGTTAAGTGTCTTTCCAATTCCTGAATTTGAATTGAATTGGAATTAGAACGCAGAATTTAAATTTAAATTTGAAGTAGAAGTAGAATTAAACTAAACTGAAATTCAAATAATTAATATAACTCATTATAAGCCAAAAAAGTAGTTTCAAACAGATTTTTTTAAATTTACAAAATAAAATTAGCATTTTTGTCAGTTTAGCACAGTTTGTCCAGAATTTTTAGTCAAGAATTTATATTTAATTGCATCACTTTTGGCGAGCCACATATAGCTGGAAAATTATTGAAAAGCAATATTATGTGGCATTCAGAATTGAATTGGAATTGAGGTAACAAATAGGATGCAGAATTGCAATTTGAATTTGAAGTAGAAAATTAAAATGAACTGAAATTCATCGGGGCTGATAGCCTTGTGTGCAGCGCCAAGTGTTGCCAAGTCTGCAGTTTTACCGCGGAATTGGGCTACTTTTACACTGTTGCCGCGGGATATTTTTCATGTCCGTGGGTTGAAGCGACCCCAAATAACATATTTAGCCCCAGGAATGCCACTTTTACTGTGAGACTGCCTGTGAAACGCGATTGGGCTAGTTTTGGACTAGTTTTGAGTAGCAATTGGGTGGGATTTGTTGTGAACCTGGCAACCCTGGGCAGCGCGTCGACATATAGCAATGTTACGCTTGGGTGACCCGAGTTCCAATCCCGTCCACCCCCTCTCTCTCACTTCGCTTCTTGTCTGCTTACTGTCCTATCATAATAGGCAAAAACGCCAAAAATAAATCTTTAAAAAAAAAACTGAAATTCAAATAAATTCACATTACTAGAAAAGCAAATTTCAGACAGATTTACTTTTTAATTTACAGTTTAAAAAAAAGAGTATTTTTTATCATTTTTATATTTAGCCTGTTATAAAGTTTCAGTTACAGACAAGAATTTTTACTTGCGTCACTTTTGGCAAGACACATATTGCTGTAAAAAGAAATGTACAAATAACTGCAAGTTTAGGATTTAGAGGTAGTTTTTCTACAGGATAGTCTTGGAAATTCAAGCAGCAGTTGACAAAATGAACTATATGCAACCTGAGTAATCGCTAAGAACTGTTTGAAGTGAAGAAGTTTGGAAGAGGGAACGGAGGCCTGAGGGAGGATGTGTGTTGGGTAGCCGTCCTGAACACTTGATTGCATAACTTTGTGTACAGAGCAGAAATCCTGCCTCTCAGAAAGCAGGCGGTCAGGAGAATGACGGGGGCCAAAGGTGATCTGGAATGTGTTTTGGCTTCAGTTTCTGGCTTGTAGTCTGCACACGTTTTCTTCTGTAGTAAACGAGTGACCCCCAAATCAGGACACAAAGTTTTTGATCTTTCCTCCCCTCTCTCCTGGAATGAAAAAATAGAAATGGCTTCATGGAACAGGAAAACTAGGAGTTGCTCAACACAGCTGAAAGAGGAGCCTGAAAGCAGCACTTAACCAGTAATAAGGAAGAAACCGGCTCGCGTAGACACAAACACTTGTGCTAACACACCCACATCTGTAGGGCGTGCACACACACGCCAGCACTGAGCGGAGGAAGGTGAGGGGCGCACGGACACACCCTGCTGTTCTTGGATCTACTGCGGGAATTTTCTCTCAGCAGAACAGCCTGAAGTTCAGTCAGTCAACTTCATTCACAGCTTGTTCTGTTGTCTGGTCTGGAAATGGATTAATAAAGTGTGAACGTGATTGTATCCGTATCCTTCTGCAGTGGAAGGATATGGCCATACATTCAGGTACAGTACTTGCGCGTTTTTGTTTTTTAATGTTTGATGTTTGCTGATGTGAATGAAGTCATGTTGAGGTGAGGTGTGGTATCCGTGGTTAAGGTTTAACAACTTTGTTTAATAGCTAAGCCTGCTGTTTGTGAAGTCCTGCACAGGATTTATTGCTGTTTGAACTGAGGTCTCACTAAACCACAACATTTACTCTCGAGCCAAAGCAATCCCGATTTTTAGCTGTTGAAGACGTTAAACTTTTTTTTGTATATGGAAAGTAACAGTTTTCCAGAAAAACAGTTGTGGAATGTGACTGATTATTTATTCCTCATGAATATTCATAACCATTATACGTTTATTTGAACTTGATCCATGAACTTTTTATTTATTTATTTTTTATTTTATTTTTATTTTTAAAATGTCAATTTGTCTATTTTTAGTTCAGTTTCAGTAATTTTAGTACTTCAGCTTATTATTTTATTTCAGTTATTTGTCATGGCAACATTTGTAACTTCTTGTTTGTTTGTTTTTTTGTCAAATATTTATATTTAAGCTTTATTATAACTTACAAAAACATTTTGTAGTAGTTTTAGTTAACCAGAACAGTTTTCAGATTCTAATGTTCTGAGCATGACGACAACTTTATTTTTTAAGATGCTCTTTTGTGCATGAAACTGAGATAGCAGAACCTAAAAATCATTCATTTGCCTGACACACCCCCAAACACTTCAGAGCATCAAGCACACTTACTTGTACTACTTACTTCTACTCTTTTTTCATTGATTTAATAGTTTCAAGTGGAATTCTCTAGAATGATACACTGTAGAAACAGATATGTGGAGCACCCACTCTGGAATTGCTCTAGCTGGTTGGAAGGGGCGGGATGTGTCAGTGATGAATAGGAGTTTTCCCTCTCTCTGTTGTTAAAACCAGCTGTTTTCTCCCTGAGGTTTGGCATTGGAGCTCAGGGCCTTGAGGAAAAGAACAGACTCTTTTTGGGGCAGAACGTCTGGGTCAACAAGACAAGGAAGCAGAGTTACCATGTCATGTTTGACGCTGTATTATAAATCAGCTCTTGGACAAGGAGGTTTGACAGAGTCCTGGCAAAAGTCAGAGTAAAGAGTGATTGATTATCTGCGAGAATCTCCTCCTCCAGATGGAGGTGCCTTGACGTGAGATATTAGATAAAAGAACAATTATGTGGACTGTTTCAAAGCTTCGGTGCCAGTCGCCATGAGATACAAACATTGATTTTATTTTCAACTGATGGACTGATCGAAGCTCTCTGGTCTTTTGCAGTCCCATTGCCACATTAGCAATTGGTAGTTAGAGCGATATTTGTGTATAAATGGTCTAGATTTAGATTTAGTCTTGTGAAAATGCATGATTTGCCTGCTTTCCAGAGCATAGTTACTGTGCAGTGGGTTTTGCACTGACTGTCTATGGGTTGCGCTGTGGTTTTCTATGTTATGTAACATCTTAGGGATGCTTGCCAAGTTTAACTCCAGCATGCTTACACAGGCCCTAAACATAACAGGATAGAGAGAGGAACCAGGAAAAGAGAGCCAATGCTTTGCATTAACTACACACGACCCACAGCTGGGCTTAATCCTCCAGCAGTCAACAGCAGCTTGTCGGTTTATCTAGGCATCTTCTGTCTTGCAAACTAACAGGTCAGGCGAAACATAACACTGGAAAACACACCATGCTTATTGTGGCGTTGATGATAAAATGACAACATGGCTGACAACAGAATGAATGGGTATTCCAGGAACAGGGAAACTTCTTGGAATTATCTGGCTTAGTTAAGAAATAAGTATGTACTTGTACTTGCAGGCACAGACGTAACCTTTGGTAATAAAGTGGGACTTTATAAGATTACATCAGTTTAGAGCTTTGATTTATTTGATTTGTTCAAGTACAGTATGCCAGAACCAATAATGCACTCATGTCCCCGAGCTATGAAAAGTGCTTTGTCAGCTAGACATTCTCAGTGATGCTTCCAATGCACCAAATCTGCCATCAACCAGATTCCTGGTATAGCACGACTTGACACAAATAATACATATAATACATCTAAAATATAAATTAACTTTAATATTATATTATATTTTATTATATAAAAATTAACAATACTGGGGAAATTAATACTATTTCTTGAGCACCTATATATATATATATATATATATATATATATATATATATATATATATATATATATATATATATATATATATATATAATATTTAAAAAATGAAATATATTATAATAGTAAACAGTTATTTAAATTGTAATACTATTTCACAATGTTTTACTGTACTTTTGATCGAGAGAAAAACCTTTGCTTGTGCTCTGTTATCTTGAGCGATATTGATCTTATAAATGGGTATCATTTTGTTTTATTGTTTATGTTTAAGCTTCTGGATATAAACACAGGAACATGAGGGAACCACTCCTATCAACTGCTTTGTTTTTGTATGATTGTGCAATTCCAGCTATTTGGCTGAATTGATAGCATTCACCAACTCATTCACATATCAATGGTTGTAAGTTGATTGCACAAGATTATATACAGAGAGCACCTTTTGTCACAAACCAAATTGTATCCTGGTGAAATCTTTCCACAGAATTTCCATCTCTAATAACGTGTGCAGAATTTGGGGAATATATGCTTTTGCTTGTCATTAGTTCCCTGTAAAAACAGTAAAAGTAGAGTGTGAAGTCAGATTCCATCTGTGTGTGAAAAAAGTGACACATTTAGAAAGGACACAGTAGATAATGATCAGTGTGACAACTTAGCGACTCCCTTACCAGGCTAACAAGTCGTGACAGGCCAGGGTTAAATACTCAGACGTTACTGCAGTGATTTTCAGGTTTAAAAGAATGTCCATTGTTTCAAGGCAATTACTTGTGAATATCGGTAATGTCACCACAGATCAAAAAACAATACTATGTCCTAACCAGTAACAGTGTGACAATTTCCATCAAAAAGCAGTTTCTCCACACTGAATGTGAAACCTCTACGCAATGTGTCACAATCATCCAATCAGAATTAGAGACCACCAAATATTGCTTTTTTATGACCATTACAATACAGCTTATTTTTGTTATCTGTCCATTAACATATGCAGAACCTATTTATATATTTTTATTATATTAAATAAATTAATTAAATTTATATTTTTATATATTTATTCTGTTTTTACTTCTGTTTTTAATAATTTCATATGATTTAATTCATTTAAAATGTACTAAATTTATTATTTATTACATTTATTTATATTAATAGAAATAATAATAATAATTTAGTAGTTATTTATGCAATACATTTTTTCATCTTTGTTTTCAGTGTCTAAGCTGCACTTTTCTCTCAAACTCTGTCTAATTAGAGTATATTTGATGTAGTTATGAGAACCAACAGTATTTCACAGTGGGTGGAGCTACCCTGCACAACTTTGCAGAACTACACTCAACTTTGCTTTATTGCGTCACTTCTGGTTAAAGGGTTAGTTCACCCAAAAATGAAAATAATGTCATTTATTACTCACCCTCATGCCGTTCCACACCCGTAAGACCTTCGTTCATCTTCGGAACACAAATTAAGATATTTTTGTTGAAATCCGATGGCTCAGTGAGGCCTGCATAGCCAGCAATGACATTTCCTCTCTCAAGATCCATTAATGTACTAAAAACATATTTAAATCAGTTCATGTGAGTACAGTGGTTCAATATTAATATTATAAAGCTACGAGAATATTTTTGTGCACCAAAAAAACAAAAAAACGACTTATATAGTGATGGCCGATTTCAAAACACTGCTTCATGAAGCTTCGGAGTGTTATGAATTAGCGATTCGGAGCGCCAAAGTCACGTGATTTCAGCAGTTTGACACGCGATCCGAATCATGATTCGACACGCTGATTCATAACGCTCCGAAGCTTCATGAAGCAGTGTTTTGAAATCGGTGTCATTATTTTGTTTTTTTATAATATTAATATTATAAAAACCACTGTACTCACATGAACCACTGTACTTACATGAACTGATTTAAATATGTTTTTAGTACATTAATGGATCTTGAGAGAGGAAATGTCATTGCTGGCTATGCAGGCCTCACTGAGCCATCGGATTTCATTATTTTCATTTTTGGGTGAACTAACCCTTTAAGACATGGTGCATGGTTTAACCATGTAAAGCCTGAAATAATAATCTGAAAACATGGTTTATTAAACCTTTAGACAGAATCTAAACAAGAAGTTTGTAATGTAAATCAATCAGAGGTGTAAAGAGTACCTGAAAAACATACTTGAATAGTTTTACAGATATCTTACAGTGAAAATGACTCCATTACAAGTTACAAGTCACAAGTCACCAATTCCAGTTCTGATTCAGCAACTACCTGCTAAAGCACTCACATTCATAGAAAGTAACCTTGTTGACAAGTTTGAGTGAGTAAGGGCAAAACGCACAAAATGGTACCTTCAATGCCCTTAAATGGTGATATTGCTTCTTTGTTAGAAATAAACTGCTGCAGAAAAAGTTAGGTGCCATGCAAAATGTAACAAGTAATTACATTACTCATCACAAATGTATTGGAGTAAAGAGTACATATACTTATTCAAAAATGTAGTCAAGTAGAGAGGAAAAGTTGCTAATATCTTTGATACTCAGTAAAACAGCAAAGTAGCCAAAAAGATACCTAAAGGTGCAATGTGTAAATTTTAGCGGCGTCTAGCGGCGAGGTTGCGAACTGCAACTAACGGCGCACACCCCTCGCACCCCTCCCTTTTGGAGAAGCTACAGTGGCCGTCTGGCTGACACACGACAAAGATGTCATCGTCTGAGACAGCAGAGAGTACGTTAGCTAGCCAAGCAATGAGGTCGTTTCTTACTTCTAACAAAGAACGGCCTCTGCTTCTAATAAACCAGACGACTACTACTACTACTACTACTACTACTACTACTACTACTACTACTACTATTACTACCACTTTGTACGTATTCAGTGTAGTGACGATGCAAGCTACCCTTTAAAAAACACGAACGATTTAGAAGAACAACAAAATATTGCCTAAACGGGCTCTGTAGAGTGTTTGGCTGTTTAGGGCTGCTATAGAAACATACCGGTGCAAAATGGAGACTTGACATGGAGGTGGGACCTGCCATGTATGTAGATATAAACGGCTCATTCTAAAGAAATAAAAACACAATAGTTCATTATGTAAGGTCTTTATACACCACTGAAAACATAGTTATGTATATTATATTGCATTTCTGTTAATAAATCCTCCCAAATTTTACACATTGAACCTTTAAGTACAGTAACTAATTACATTTACTCAAATACTTCACACCACTGAAATCCATGAGATCTTTATAACAGTATGGCAGACTAATGATTATAATGATAATTTAAATGCTTAGCTTTATGATCAAAGTTCTGTAGTTTTTATTGTGGTGTGCAAAACATAATACAATGCAGTACAGTGATGATTAGGAGATATACAAATAAACATTGCTCAAGTTTGATATATCATATTTGATGCTCATATTTTAACATGATTTTTCTAAAGGTAATATATGGATAATCGAAGTAAACCTATATTTCTTCAGTCCAGTAAGTGTTCATCTTGAAATATTACTATCAATAAAAAATGTTATCTTGCGTTTACCTTTATAAAAGTCAGTAAGATTTCACTTAAAGTAAGATTTTTACTTAAAAATTAAATAAACTACCAATCAGAAACAGAAGGCAGATGCTTTTGTACAACAGGTTTTTTAGCAAAGTTTAGATCATGTTGATAATTCAGAGGCTTTAGAAATTTGAGTATCAAATATCACACAGTTGGCTTTGTAGGGTTAAGTCAATACTAGAGTTATAAAGCCTGGAAGAGAACAAAATGCCATTTGTTTTAGCTACAGCAGGATGGCACAACATGTGAGAATGTCAAAAACTATAAAAACAAGTGTCATGATTTGCAGAGATGCTGGAAAGTAGGGCAGGCCATAGAGAGGTTTGGATGAAATGAGTTCAGAAAGATGTTATGTAACACATTCACAAAAACAGGAGAGCTTGTACGTGAACCTCTCTTCTTCACTCGTCTCTCTCTCTCTCCTCCCATAACCTCATTTGTTGAGCTCAATCTAATGTCCCTTCTGCACTTTTGCAGCTTATATTACTGGAGTCAGGCAGCTGGCCTGATTTTCTGTAATCTGTTTCTCGTTCCTTCAAATTTTCACTCTTGTGAAAACTTGTAAATGGGGCCCAATTTGGATTAAATTGAGAAGATTTGTTTGCATAATCCTGTTTTGTGTGTCTGGCTCTCATGTGCTTATCATTTTGATGACTTAATGGCAGTGGGATGTCTTACATCATTGTATAAATGAAGACTGCATGAAAACTGGTCCTCTAGGAATCTATTTTTCTGGCTAGTGCTAGAAATTAAGTAACAATGATGGTGTTTCCAGTAAGTGATTGAAAGCAGAATGGAAAATAGCAGCAAGAATGTATGTATAAACATCTAAAAGTAAAAAGAAACTGATTCTCAAGTAAATATAACCATGTAGATATCATAGAAAATCAACCTCTCCATTTTGCGACTGAGGAAATGTTTTCATTACTTTAAATATATACTTTAAAATAATTAGTGGTTGTTATTAGTGGTTGTTATAGGAGAAGCTCATGTTAATTTAATCTCAAAATAAATGTTGTAAATGCCGAAGAGGATGTGGCAGCTGCAAAAACTGTCAGTTCTGTATCATGAGTTAACTTTTGACAATAATAATCAACCAGCAATGGTTCTGGCAGTCAAAACAAATTGTTTGCATTGCTTGTAATAAAAACTACAAGGTATTACTCATTTGGGTATTTTAGATCTGTCTGAGAGCCAGATGAACTTTGGCTTTATTATCTGTGGTGCTTTATTTGATAAAGGTGGTGTTTTGTTCTTTGCGGTGACTTGTCAGCTTAGCATAGACTTCCTCTGTGGTAAGTCTGCACTTCACAGTGCTGGGCCCTTCTGGTCAATGACAGCATGAGCGTCGACTGCTGTGAATTCTTACCGAGTGATGATGACAGTGATGAGCTCGTGGGCTAAAAGCAGATCACGGTAATGTTTTTTCCTCTGGGGAGTCTGTGCATAGTGACCTTCATTTCCGTATAATATAAAAATATGACTGTTTATCATTAGAGCACGCATTTTTATATTTAATCTGAACAAAATAGAAGAACTTCTGAAAGGGATAGTTCACACAAAAATTAACATTCGGCACCCATTTACCCACTCTCATGCCATTTCAAACATATGTGACTTTTTTTTTTCTTGTGTGAATCACAAAAATAAATTTTTATTTCTTTTTATAAATTTTCACTCTTACAGTAGGAGGGGTGCTATTCTTCTGAATACATACACAATCTCTGGATCAAAACACTGATGAAGAAGTAGAAACAAGCAATAGCTTACATCTGCATAAGCAATGTTTCAAACGCGATCGTCAAACATTCACAGCATATAAATCAAAACTGTCTAAGGAATTGTCAAACCCTTGAAGTGCTATAGGACTGTGAAGCTTTGGGGGTTTTGGGTGCGATCTACTCGGTCTATGTTTTGATCATCATTCTGAATGCGATCTAGACGTAGTCTTTGACAAAAATGTGATTTTCGCAGCTTTTTCTTCAAAATGTTACTTTTTTTATGAAACTTACCCACATTCATGTGTTGATTTAAAGAAAGAATGCATGATACTACATTAATGTTTTTTCGTTTGTTTAAAAGCAGAGGCTCTGTTCTTTCTTTTTGATATATTGTATGTTCAGATATTCATTCAGCGAAATATTCTTGGTGCCATGAAATTTTTGTGAACATGATCAAAAATGCTGGCTGGCAGCTTTTTAAAAAAAATTTAAGTTAAGTGAAGTGATTAACAAATATTTTATACACATTTTCAGGTGGCATCCTTTAACGTTTTGCTTTTTGGAATATTTTTGTGTGTGCGTTTGTTAGAAAATGTGTGTGAGTCATGTTTGCAAGAACTGTAGCGCAGGGATAGCAGAGGGTAACCTTATCCAGTACTTGCACAGGTGATACTGAGCTGAATATAGAGCCTTTTGGCCAGCTGGCCTTACTATTTAAAACTGAGAGAGGACCCGGGTGGGGGGATGAAGGGGGTTTGCCAAACAGTCCAATATGTGTGGTGTATGCGAGCCTGTCAATTCCTGACAGGCAAACTCCTGTACTTTATCTGCCAGAAAGAAAGGAAAGGTCAAAGGAGACCTACATTCTTCCTCTGACCTCCTTCCTTCCACTCTCTCTGCTCTTGTCGCTGGGACTCCCGAGAGCTCCACGTGACACCATTTCTGAGAGCGATGTGAGAGGTTTCCATATTAAATACCTTGTGAAATGTGAACTATGTGTTTGCAGTTAACACGTCATATGTGAGAGGGTTGATCTGTTCCTCGGGGTTTTTTTTACATTTATTTTTTCACTTGATGTGCATGTGAGAAACACCAATTAGAAGCTCATAGTTTGTGAACATTTTATAAGAGAACATTTGTAACAAAAGTATATACATCTTTTTACATTTTCATGAAATTAAATGACCACAAATAAATTTTTCATTCAAAAATATTATAATCCGAAATAATCCTGAAAAAAAAAAAAAAAAATGGATCATGCTTTCCACAAAAATATTAAAGGATTAGTTCACCCCAAAATGACAATTCTGTCATCATTTACTCATCCTCATGTCGTTCCAAACCTGTAAGACTTTCATTCATCTTCGGAACACAAATGAAGATATTTTTAATAAAATCTGAGAGATTTCTATCCTTCCATTGACAGTCTACGCAATTACCACTTGACGCTTCAAAAAGTTCATAAAGAGATCGTAAAACTAATCCATCTGAAGTGACTCGATCGCTTTATTTGAAGAACAGATTGAATTTTTATTCACATATAAACATTGATCAACAACCATAAACAGAACAAGGAACAGGAACAAACCTCATTAGTTCTTGTGGAAGCTCAAACGTGTTGCGTAACCAGTGCGTAACACACGAGAATGAACCTCATTGGTTCTCGTGCGTCAAGCAAGCATACTTGAGCTTCTGTTATATGTGAATAAAAGCCTAAATTCAATCTGTTCATCATATAAAGCTACCGTGTCTCTTCAGAAAATTTGGACTAAACCACTCAATTCCTATGGATTAGTTTTAGAGTTTTAGATAAATCGCAATTAACGTGAAATCACGCTTAAACCGATTTGCTTAGATGCTGCTCCATCCGAAAGCACTGCGAGTTTCAGTTGCTTATAACGTTCACGGAATAGGCTATATTACGCCTATATATATAGTCGATTAATGTCTAGTCGACTAATGTCTTAAATGAACGACTAATAGTCGACTAGAAAAATCATTAGTCAGGGGCACTTTTTACTGTATTTTTGATCAAATAAATACAGCATAGAGAGTCTTACAAACCTCAAACTTATTTTATTTTGATCTAATATATAGTTTTTTTTTGTAATATAAATTAAATATTATCTTATCTATAAAAAAGCCCAATATTCAAAAATTTAATTACCCTGTCAAGTGTTTGACTTGGGTTTTGACCCAGTGAAATGAAGCTGAGGGGGTGAATGGGGTCTGCCAGTAAACGAGAGGCAACAGCTGAGCTGAAGCGAGCATTCATTGGCACGCGGTGGACCCTCCTCTGTGTTTGAGAGCGAGAGGCACGCTATTCTGTGAATGTCTTCTGCTGAGTGCAGAGCAGGCTCTGTGCTCTGCCATCCTCACCTTTGTGCATTTGCTTCATTTTCTGCCTCTGCGTGACGCAGCTGTGGAGCCTCTGCATCCACCTTTGAGAACAAAAGAGGACAAAACAGAGGATCAGATTTTGGATGAGGAAGAAACCAAGTGGAAGCTCTCTGTTCTCCATTTCTTTGATTTGAAACGAAATATTGTTGTTGTGGAGTAACATACCTTGCACCGAGCAATCCATTTTCCTCACTTTTGGACCATCAATGGAATATCAGTTTTGACTTTGAGAACATTTGAGTCTTCCAACACTGGATCCAAACATGCTGGACACAAACCATTGCCTTCACATTGATGCTTCCTCTTTTGAGGATCAGCCAATCCAGAATGATCAAGATAAGTTGTCTGTGAGTCTGGACTGTGACAGACATGCATATCATAGCCTCAAAGAAGGTGGGCCTTATTGTTTTTATGCTTTTATACAGTATAAATAAAACACCCTCCAGGTGTGCACCCAAATTAATACCTTGAATTTAACTCCATTATTTGCTCATCCCGAGTCTTAACACATCAGACCTGATTATTCTAGTGTCTTAGTGGTGAGATCATCCCAGCTGCTCTTACAGAGCCAAGAGCGAGCACCGGTTGACCTGTAAACTGTGCCAGGCCTAGGGATTTTGAGGACGGTCAGCAAAAGCCATGTTTAATTAAGACCCTAGACACACAGGCTCTTGGATTAACCCAGTTGTCTGCATGATTTGAGTTTTTTTCCCCTTTTGTTTCAAGATGTGGATGTTGACTTCACAATTTCCAGGTCTCCCACAGAATTTTCCAGGCTGGCAAAGAGAAGATGGAGAGACTGTTGGCATTTAAAAGTGTCTGGTTGATTTACAGTATCAGGCCAGGTTCTCAGAGAGGTGCGAGAGGGCTTGTGTTTCTTCTACAAAAATAGTGCTTAGCGGTGCTAAGGAGTGTGTGCTCAAAAAACAGCTGTTAAAATGAAGTGAGAATAGGAAGAATTTAGAATAAATAGTGGAACTTTTAGTATTCAGTTTGCAAGTGAGAATCAGAGTGGGTGTTCTGGGATTTTATAGGAACTTGTGACAAAAAGGGGCCCTAATTTAAAAGTGCAGGATTCACATCCTCACACTTGATCTCCAAAAAGTCAGCAGTTGGTTTAGTCACTTTACACCCTTAAAAATAAAGGTTCGAAAAGATGTGAATGATAGGTCTTGGCTTGCTGAACTACAGTAATTGAGGCGCAGACAATGTTCTGGTTTCATGATTCCCAGACGTAGTGGCTGTGAAGGTCAGAACAGCTGACTAGTGAACACAAAGCAGTGCCATGTGGGTGATGATGTCATTGTGTCAGGATTGACAGGTGCACACTTGCCTCTAATGCGTCCCGGGATGCCATCAATACTCATGAGCCACATCCCTCCCAACATGACATTTGACATAATACTGTAACGGCTTCTTTTCACAGAACAAAGCAATAACAACAAATCTCAAAAGCTGCCTACACACTGTCCACCCTCTTTATAGTCATTGAGCAACTTACTCAATGTGTTGTGCCAGTATGCAAGTTCCTGATTTGGAGAACGCCTATTGCCTCTCGTTTAAAAAAGTGTTTGAATGTGGTGAAACGGGAAGTATGAAACCACCCAAACATACTCAAAATTCACAGTCCCTCCCCTCAGCATTCAATAAGAAACAGAAAGAGGGCCGGTTGAGCTCTTGTCTTGTCTATGTTATAGTCATCTGGCTGCAGCCGTCTGTCATTCTCTGTATCTGAACACTTTTCCTCTCTCCCCATGCAGTTCTTCAGCTCAAACTACAACAAAGAAGGACGCGAGAGGAGTTGGTCAGCCAAGGAATCATGCCTCGTAAGTCACATTTTACTCCTCTGGTTACGTTGAGCATCACACACGTTTGCATATGTGAATGTACTTGCAGCAAATGCAGATTGCAATGTATTATGTCATTACTTTTGGGAATGTTTGTGCAAGCTGCATATATGATTGCTACCAAATTTATTTGGACACTTAAGTCGCACTTAAAAATGTATGAATATCTGTGCATTATATATCAAAATCTCAAATTAATGGAATTTATTTTATGGTAATATAGCACACTTTAAGCAAAACATATTAAAGAAGTTTCAGATTATGAAGCGACAAATATATTCTGCAAAATTAAGTTTATGGTTAACACTATAAAGCCTACTGGATCGTATGTAATACATGTATTTCGAAAGGTGATGATACACAGGGCAACTTTTTGATTAATGTTGCTGGGCAATGTTGCCGTCAACAGGAAACCTGATGAGACACAGGGCAACGGACAGTTGGCAGCAGCCAATCAGAGAGGAGCAAATCTATTGCCAACCCAATAAATACTTTTTTATAAACACTTGTTAGGCACTTTATTTCAACTTTTGTTGAAATTCTCTTCGTTTTTATTAAATATAAATGCCTTTCTGATCTGATTTGTGATGGGAAAAGGGAAAATTCGAACCTGTGTCGATCGCGTCAAAAGCTACATTCATGTGCCATACACCCTACAGCCTACGCCACTATAGACGTTAAACAGAACGCGTCTTTTTAGTATTTAACTGAAAACATTTGATGGCTAAATTACAGACAACACACATTAAATTGGACATCTGTTGGTATTTTAAGCATTAAATGAGGTAAATTCTGTTTTGGGTTGACACATGACAACTTACCAGCATAAAAAGATATAAGTTCACGCTCCTTTTCTTTGCTTCACTGCCGCTGAGAGGCCACCATCTTGTTTGAATTTTTTCTGAAATCTCCAAGCCGGTCACGTGATCGACTGCTAGCATTCTGATTGGAGGATCTTAACATTGCCCATGACAGATCTAAAGTATCCAGATAGGAATTTGTTGCTCATTCTCAATGGGTAAGTGCCCAAGCAACATAGCCCAGCAACAAAAAAAGTTGAGTATCATCACCTTTATCAACATAATCAAACTTTAATGAAAAACCTCTTGTACATGATCTACTACATGCCTTCTGCCCTCTGATTTATAATTTATACTTTTTAGCAAGCCTTTTACTATAATTGTCAAAATGTCTACCTTTTAGGTCATGGTAAACGGCATATAAATAGCAACATCTACACCAAATTGCATATATTTGCTCATTTTAGAACTTTGAATAAAATTAGTGGGGTTTCCTTGTCAAGTTTGAGCTCCATATTCTCACTATATCATACTCTATGAGTCATAAAATCCTAATGCATCAAATATGATACATCAAACATTTTTAAAGATACATTTAGATATAAAGGTTAAATATACAGTTACATTTACAATACTGCTGGGACATCTGCTAGGACATCTGTGTGAACTTGACAGGAACTGATTTCATACATCCATGAAAAATCCCTTTTGGACCATTTGATTAAAAGTAATGGCAAAAATGGCTCCAGCATCATGTTTTCATATGCCACTTGCATTGATATTTAGTATGCCGTGACATTCATACATTTTTAGGTGTGACTTCTTGAGGCCATATATTTAAAGGAAGGAATAATGACTATATTCTTAGATATTTGTTAGCCTCAAAACACATCCACAATGACATGCAGACTCCTGGTATGGGTCTGTTTTACTATTTGTTGGCATGTCAATGAGTTGCTTTTGTGGTGCTGCTATAGCCACTAGTATTTCATGTTAATGTAATGAAGGGTATTGGAACATTCAAATGAAATATTTCAACAATGCTTATGTAGAAATCAACACTCATTCAAAAATATTAAACTATGTATGTTTCTTCCAGTATATGCATTATGCTGCATATTGTCGGAAAAAAAAAAGAAAAGAAAAAAACATGCATTTTGCATAAAGGCTCCAACAGGCATTAATTGATGTGACAGTCCACTAGCTGTGGTCTCGCATGTCATCTATAGAAGACTTGACTGTTGTTTGCCAACACAGTCATTGTGAAAGGGACTGTTGTTGTGTTATCAGGTGGATCTACTTCCCCTATTGTTTCCACTTCCTTATTCTGTGTTCTGCTCATCAGGCAAGAGGATTTGCAGTATTCACACTGTGCTTTCTATGCAGCCTCTGTGGGAAGGAGGAAGTGCCGCAGCAACACTAGCTTTGCTCTTTAAAAGCCTCAGCCAAAAATGAACTGTTTAGTTAGCTTTATATAGCACTAAGCACTTATGTTACAATATTCATTTACAATGACATAATTTTGCAAGATGCACATTTTCATGGCTCATGTCAAATCCAAAATCCCTCCATTACAGCACACATAAGCCAGCAGAATTAGATTAAGATTTCGTAACTGTTTAATGTAACTGTGTGAGGGTGTGCTGACACATTATGTGTCCACTGACTTTATCAAAGATTTTAGATTAAAATGCATGTATAAACTTAGGGAGGAATCTTGAATCTTTTTTTGTTTAGGTCAGATTTGTAGTGACCCCTATTATAAACCTTCAAAAGCTTGTGGTTGGTAAGTCTCTTATGATGCGTTTGTTTGATCAAAAACAAAGTAAAATGGTAACATTGTGAAATATTATTACAATTTAAAATAACCGTTTTCTATTTTAATGTTTTAAAAGGTAATTTATTCCTTTGATGTCAAATATGAATTTTCAGCAGTCATTACTCCAGTCTTTAGTGTCACATGATCTTTTTGACATCATTTTAAAATGCTTAAAAATCTTACTGACCCCAAACTTCTGTACAGTACTGTTGGTGTATTATTGTGAACTTCCCTTGCACAGAGACCATTATTGCTAACCCTAGCCTGTGGGTTTGGAAATTTCATGAATTCAGTTACCCAAGCTCAGCTGTTACAACACATTACTTCTTTCACATTATCCCTTTCACATTACAGCTCAATCACAGTTTTTTTTTTTTTTTTATAATTTTCAAACTTTTTAGAGAAATAATATCCACTGTTGTGGTACTGAATAGAGATGCACCGATGTATCGGCCACCAATTTTTATCAGCCGATTTTTAATAAATTTACAACCATCGGCATATCGGCTGTAGCATGAAAAGGGCTGATTATGGAGTCAAATTAATGCCTTAAAGTTTTGCACAAAAATAAAGTTTTGCAAAACACAAAAAAGAATTGAGCAATAAAAAAATGTTTTGCAAACAAAAATAAAGAATTGCAAAGGAAAAATAAAGTATTGAGCAGAAAAAAATAAGTTTTGCAAACAAAAATAATAAATTGCAAAATAAAATAAAGTAGTGCAAAAATAAAAATATAATCAATTACAAAAATCAATGACAGCTGTAATCCTATTTTATCTTTGCCACATATTTTTCATGCTCAAACCTACTAAATCATTTGCAACGCTCATTTATTCTGCGTTTCAGTCAAGCGTGCGCTCACGATACTGGTTTTCTTTTGCGCTGCACTTTTCTGTGCGGATCTCTTTATGGCACTGGTTTGACGTGGGGGTGGAGTCAAGAAACGGGGGCACGCCCCCGCGAAATGCATTGGAGGGGAACGTAATCAGCGACAGGTGAAATAATTCTTTGACATGGTTAAAATAATGAATGGTTTGTTTTTGTTGGTTTGTTTAGCATATGTTGTCACCAATTACGACCCCCTCCAATGCATTTCTTATAGTAATATGACCTGTTGTGCTCTGTCTCACTGCCTGTATCCACTTTTGTGTCCTTAAACATTCGTTTTTTGGGGTCGACAGCTTATAAAAACTTATTTCTGGGTTTTTTAGCTTGTTAGCTGTACACCTTGTCACACAGCAGCTTTTAGGCATTGTTCTGTTTTTTGTAATGAGTCAGAAAAGACAAGGAGGCAGCCTCATGCATTACAAAGTCAATGGAGACGGTTGGATTGATTTTTCCCCCGGTTGGATTGTTTTTCCCCCGGTGGGCATGGTTTTCAGATTATAATAAATGTGCTCTGTCTCTATGCTTGATCTGTTCTGTTGCGATCTGCGTCTCCTGTCGATGACGTGTTTCGCGGGGCGTGCCCACGTTTCTTGACTCCACCCCCACGTCAAACCAGTGCCATAAAGAGAACCGCACAGAACAGTGCAGCGCAAACGAAAGCCGGTATCGTGAGCGCACGCTTGACTGAAACGCAGAATAAAATGAGCGTTGCAAATGATTTAGTAGGTTTGAGCATGAAAAATATGTGGCAAAGATAAAAATAGGATTACAGCTGTCATTGATTTTTGTAATTGATTATATTTTTATTTTTGCACTACGTTATTTTATTTTGCAATTTATTATTTTTGCTTGCAAAACTTATTTTTTTCTGCTCAATACTTTATTTTTCCTTTGCAATTCTTTATTTTTGTTTGCAAAACATTTTTTATTGCTCAATTCTTTTTTTTGTTTTGCAAAACTTTATTTTTGTGCAAAACTTTAAGGCATTAATTTGACTCCATACCTGATATAACAAACCTATGGTTTATTAATTAGTTGTGTGAAGTCACTGATCTGTATAATGTCTGGTGCATAATCCAGCGTTTTTCTCTGGGTAAAATAAAATACTTGCCCAAACAAATTGAAATCTTTACAAAATACAGCAGGGCTCATCAATAAGGACTGCCCGGGGTCAGCGTGAACGACACTTGGGACAATTGAACACTGTTACTGTCCCGATGGGTCCAGCGCTCTAAGTTTATCCTTTGCATGTAGTTTTAAGCCTTACAAATTTAAATATTCAAGCACAAGAACATGAATGAGAACTCAATTCTACTCACTGTGTGAGAAGTTCGCACACATCCATAGGGTGCGCCCGGAAAGCAGCGTCTCAAGACAGTGTGTGAATAATGAATGGAGTTGTCTTTCGCTTCTTCTAATTCACACAAAATTACATCAAAATGGCTGTCTTGGTGAGTTTCATTGTAAACATAGTCGGTTATGTTTTAAATGAACGTAAACAGCTGAGAGAGAAAATGCTTGTGTAACAGTATATTGTATCCGTGCAGGTCTTAAAGTGACAGCAGCCTAATATTTCTGCTGCGCTGCTGTCTGTTTTAATTTTAATCAAACAACAAAAGACAAAAAAAAGTTCACTGCTCTTGACTAAATAACTTTTGTAACTTTAATAAGGATTAATATGTAGTTAATATAATATGCAGTTATTTTACATTTGTTTACTTTATTTCTGTACTTGAAAACTACTGTTAAACCTACCTAAAAAAAAAAAAAAGCACTGTTTATTTCATATGTACCTTTGGTCTGTTGTATTTATGTATTTATGAGGGCCTGCTGAATGTAAAATGGATCCATTCCATGTTCATTACAAATTATTTGATGATTCAGCAATAAACTAGCTAGTATAATTTCATGCACTTTGCTGATTTAAAACATGATCAAAACACTATCTATTTTAATGACAAAACTTAAAATAAGAGAGCAAGTGACAACATATCGGTATTGGAATCGGACAATAATTGTATTGTAATTGTAAAAAAAAAAAAAATCCTATCGGTACATCCCTATAAATATATACTGCACATACACTGTACTAGTATACTTTACTACCACTGTAGGAATATACCTGTCTGGTATACAGTAAGATGACTAGTAGCAAACCCTTAATATCCCGAACCCGAATATCACGCTTGATTATCGCTGATGTTTAATGCCTCGTGACTAAACAAAGGCCGCCAAAGTGAGTGTGCACACCAACGCGCAAAACGGCAGGGGTAAAAGCATAATTTTTTAAAAAACGCCTCAGGTTTTTTTTTGTTTTTTTGGTTTGACGCGACGCGTTAACTGGCAGACCAATGAGAGTGGCGCTTTTGTTCACATGCCTGGAGCTGCTGAAATTACAGTAAAATACGACTCGGTGGCGCTCAAGCACAAAATGGTCTTGCCGGGCAGCACACATTGATGCCAAGACGACGAAGAGAAAGTAGATGAGGAAGACCCCTACAAACTATCCCTGCGTCTCAATCAGCTCCCTAGTTTCCTAGGTCGATGTATCAGTATACCGTGTAAATGAATGTGGCCGACTCCCTGATCAGTGCCCTGACTACTGAACTAGGGAGCTGATTGAGACGCACACTATGGGTGCTCTGCCAGTTCTTGGCCACACCAATAAGGTGTATTATTTCTGTATTTTTACTGTTTGTTTTTTTTCTTTTACATTTCAAGAAATATAGAATATAGAATGTCTATTTCATAAATGTTTACAGGGAGTGCAGAATTATTAGGCAAGTTGATTTTCTGATCATATTTTTTTCCCAAGCACATTTTACCAATTCCAATCCACATCAATCTTAATAACTACTATTAATATTGTTTTTAATCATTTATAAGTGATATATAATTGTTCATGAAGGCTGGAAATGAAAAATGCCTTATATTCAGGTGTGCAGAATTATTAGGCAAGTTTTCTTTTACAGGCAAAATGAGCCAAAAAAGAGATTTAACTCAGACTGAAAAGTCAAAAATTATTAAATACTCATGAGAAGGACGCAATACTAATGCAATACTAGAAATTGCAAAGTTAAAGCATGACCAAGGGACAGCAAAATGCTCATTGGGTCAGCGGGGTCAGACAAAAACAGGTGGAAAAGAAAAGACACATGTTAACTGCAAAATAATTAAGAATTATGTGTGAAACCATCAGGAACCCTTTAGTCTCCAGCGCCACCATTTTCCAGAGCTGCAACCTACCTGGAGTCTCCAGAAGTGCAAGGTGTTAGGATCTCAGAGACTTAGGTTAGCTAAAGAATCCTAAAAAATGACCTGCACTTGATAAGAATCACAAGCTGAAGTGTTATAAAATACATGAAGACTGGGTTTTAATAGGGCTTATAGACAGACAGCTTGAGAATGACTCCTGATGGACCAGCACCACATCCTCTTGTACCACTGTTTGAAGAATTTATCCAGAATCTGGCAGTAAGGTGTTTGAGTTCACTTTTAGTCCATCTCTTATCCTGAAATGTCTGTCTTGCAGAGATGGACTAAAAATGATCTTCCAAAACTTACTGCCAGATTCTGGAAGATAAATTCTTCAACTACAGTGGTACAAGAGGATGTGGTGCTGGTCCTTCAGGAGTCACTCTCAAGCTGTCGGTTTATAAGGCCTATAAAAACCCAGTCTTCATGTATTTTATAACACTTCAGCTTGTGATTCTTATCAAGTGCGGGTCATTTTTTAGGATTCTTTAGCTAACCTAAGTCTCTGAGATCCTGAGACCTTGCACTTCTGGAGACTCCAGGTAGGTTGCAGTTCTGGAAAATGGTGGCGCTGGAGACTAAAGGGTTCCTGATGGTTTCACACATAATTCTTAATTATTTTGCAGTTAACATGTGTCTTTTCTTTTCCACCTGTTTTTGTCTGACCCCGCTGACCCAATGAGCATTTTGCTGTCCCTTGGTCATGCTTTAACTTTGCAATTTCTAGTATTGCATTAGTATTGCGTCCTTCTCATGAGTATTTAATAATTTTTGACTTTTCAGTCTGAGTTAAATCTCTTTTTTGGCTCATTTTGCCTGTAAAAGAAAACTTGCCTAATAATTCTGCACACCTGAATATAAGGCATTTTTCATTTCCAGCCTTCATGAACAATTATATATCACTTATAAATGATTAAAAACAGTATTAATAGTAGTTATTAAGATTGATGTGGATTGGAATTGGTAAAATGTGCTTGGGAAAAAAATATGATCAGAAAATCAACTTGCCTAATAATTCTGCACTACCATTCACTTGCACTACTGTCATTGTGACTTATTTGCACTACCGTTTCTGACTACTATCTCTCATATGCCATATATATGCCATTTTATATCTGCATTTTTATCTTTTTTGACTTTATTAATATCATAAATATGTTCATTTGCACAACCCTTTAGCAGAAGCGCCATATACTGTCAGGAAGTGAATTTGCACGTTCACTCTGCTCATCGCCAGTGAAAATCACTTGGATATGAACACAAAAAAACGTCTCAAAACGCTGGCGATAAACGTGTGCGATATTTTGTCCTGGTGTGTAAAAATTACATTTTTAAAAGATTAAAGAGTAAAAAAAAAAAAAAAAAAGATTTTATATCTTTTAAAATATATTGATTTTGACATCCCAAGTACATTTTCATTCATGCAGATGGATACACACATTTGCTGTCATTACACTGAACTCCCTTTGTTCTTTCAGCAGGTGATTTGAACCAGTGGATGTTCTCTTTTTTGCACATATGACCTTTCATTATGACCTTTTAATGAGTAGTTTTACGTTCTCCTTACATAGTTCCTCAATATCAAATACGATTCATTGTTGGCACAGATGGTTTACAGATACATGTGTACTTGAATACTTCAGAAGTCAGAGCAGTGTTTGAGAGAAAACACAGTATGTATTGGCCAGCTGTTTGGAGTAGTTTAGCTCACACAGGAAAAGTTCTGGTGTTTTTACTCAATCTCCCAGACCCAACTTCAAATACTCGTCTGATTAATCTATCGAGTACCTGACAGTCCCACTGACAATATGCACATCATTCAATTTTTGACATCAGAAAGTAAGACCATCTCTGTTTCTGTACACAGCTCTGAAGAGTCCGGCTGCTTTCCACGAACAGAGGAAAAGTCTGGAGAGAGCACGCGTGAGTGACTTTCTCTTTTTCCTTTGAAAACAAAGAATTCTCTTTCTTCTCATCTTTGACACTTTTGTTGACACACAGTTGTTTTCTCTTTTACTGGGGCAGACTGAGGATTACCTGAAGAGGAAGATCAGGAGTCGGCCTGAGAGGTCAGAACTGGTCAGAATGCACATCCTAGAAGGTAAGTTTCACATCATTCTCATTTAAATATGAAAATTGAGTAATATTAAATTATTATTATATATTTATTTCAGTTTTCTTTTCTTTTTTTAAATCTATTGCATGTCATGTTTCTGTTATGTAATTTCTGCCTCTTGCAATTGACCCTTTTAACAGACTGACAACACATTTTCACAGTTATTAACATTGAATTTAAAGTAAATCTGAAGTTAGTTTTGCATTAAATTTCAGAAAACTAGTTAACGCTGCTGTGTGGGTGTTTTTAACACAAGTGTTGAGTGAGTGACGGCTAATAATTTGACATCTTATCTCTTCTGACCAGCGTAATCAATCTCTCAAATTTTTTACCCTCTTTTTATTTTGCTATTGAAAAGCAAGTTATATCTTCGTTGTAGTTTCTATTCACCACTATAGAAGTTTACCCAACTTTGCCGACTTCTGCTTCTGAGAACCCCGGAAATGTAAAAAAGGGTCCATAGCCATTTATTTCATCTTAACCTATTTAGGAGTGAAGGAGCTGTCTGCAACTTCAATAATCTTTTTTAATGTTTCCATTCCTGTTACTATACAAACAGGTAGTTGATCAATATGCCAAAAATACTAAGTGGGAAGACTCTCAGAGGGGAATTTAGGTGTTATTTACATAGAAGGAAGTGATTCAGTTGTTAATGATTAAATTTGTTTCACCCGCAGAGACTTCAGCCGAGCCGTCACTGCAGGCCAAGCAGCTGAAGCTGAAGAGAGCTCGATTGGCAGACGATCTCAATGATAAAATCTCCCACCGCCCTGGTCCTATCGAGCTCATCCACAAGAACATCCTCCCTGTGCACACGCTCATTGGTTAGTCTGTAACCACTGTCACAAACAGCATTTATGTTGCACGCACTGATGCTGTTTAAGCACCATAAGCATTTTCTCAACAAATGACAACAATGCATATCTATTATTTGCAAATTTGTCAAGAGGAAACTTTAACTACATTTCTTTTCAATAACATCCCTTTCATTTGAATTGTGTAGCAGTTCGTTCACAACCCAAATGCTACAAATTCTGTTAGCAGAAATCTTTTTTTTTTTAAATACAAGTTTAGTTTTACTATCATTAATTTCATAAGTGTATCTATGCACATATCAGACAACTAATTTCTTGAATGTATTATCAGGTACAGAGTCTCCAAAGGGTGAGAGCTCCTCATTGGATGAGGACAGTAGTGATGCGCTGTCACCGGATCCCCTGTGCAGCCAGGACTCTCCGTTGGGTCTTGCCCCTCAACACTCCCCCTCTGATATGCTGAATATGAATGGAGACTTATCACCCACTCGGGTAGATTCCTGTTTCAGTTTTTCAGTATGAGATAAATGGAATATTTCTTTTGTGCTTGCAGTAAACTAGAGGGCAGCACTGCTCTCCACTTAAAGGGACAGTTCACCCAGAAAATCATGTTGTTGCAAACCTGTATGACTTTCTTTCTTCTTTGGAACACAAAAACAAAATGCTCAAGTTTTTTTTTTTCCATTTGTGTTTTCTCTTTAAATTGGCTCATTATTATGCATCACAAAGGAACATATGCAGAGTTGAAGACAATGTAAGAAATGCATTCAAGATCACATAATGTATTTAACCAGCGTATATATTGTAGTTCCTTACTCAGGCCCCACCTCCTCCACTCGTTGCGGCTGATGCCTCTCCGCCACAGAATCTAACCAGTGAAACTAACATGACAAACTCTTCCCGTCCACCAACGGGACATACAAAGGTAAAGCAAAAGCATCAAATCTATCATCAGTTTCGTTTTTCAGCCTGAGCCACTGAAAAATGTGATTTCATCACTCATGCTTCTCTTTTTATTTCTTTGCTTTTTTCAGTCCAAGTCCAGCACAGACCGGACTTCTCATCGATCCAAGAAACCCAAAGATAACAAGCCCAAAGTGAAGAAACTCAAATATCACCAGTATATTCCACCTGACCAGAAGAATGACCGGGAGCCGCCGCCTCAGCTGGACTCTTCGTATGCCAAGATCCTCCACCAGCAGCAGCTTTTCCTTCAGCTTCAGATCATCAACCAGCAACAGCAGCACTACAACTATCACACTATCTTACCCGCCCCTCCAAAGTGAGTACAACCACACAGGATGTGGATTCATTTTACTGTGTTGTGTATGTGCATATTATGTCTGGGTATGGGGTCATTATGTATTTGAAATAAATCTCATGTGTTCACCAAGGCTGCATTTATTTGATCAAAAGAAATTAAAAGCAGTGATATTGCAAACTTTAATAAATAGCTGTTTTCTATTCCTGTGATACCAAAGCTGAATTTTTAGCAGCCATTACTCCAGTCTTCAGTGTCACATGATCTTTCAGATACTAATTTATTATCAGTGTTTAAAACAGTTGTGCTGATTTATATTTTTGAGGAAACTGTGATGCATTTTTTTTTTTTCAGAATTCATTGATGAATAGAAACTTCAAAAGAACAGTGTTTATTTGAAAGAGAAATATTTTGTAACATTTAAATGACTTTTGATCAATTTATTGCATCCTTGCATCCTTATTTAATAATATTAATGAATAATAATATACAAAAATCTTACGGACCCTAAACTTTTTAACAGTGGTGTATGACTGCTAGAGTGGTTCTCATCCGGTGTTGGTCATGACCCAAAAATTTGCAACCTACCATAAAATCATGCATAATCATGATAAAAAAGTAAACAGACAACCCTATGTAAGATAAAATGAAATATGATCCAGAATACATTAAATACAGATGACATAATCTGGGTTCTGAGGCAAAGCCACTGATCTAGAGAATTGTAGACACAACTAACTGATTTAAATATAAAACAAAAATAAATCTGTTCAATTCTAGACTTCCTGCTGAAAAGCAGCAACCATCCACCAGTCTGGGTCCCTCCCCTTCCCAGACTATTTCCACATGCTCGACAGTCTCCTCCAATCAGAATGGGCCCAATCGTCAGAGCCAGCCTACAGCGGGAGGAGCTAAGCCCAGCACTTTGCCTGCAAATCTGGATGAGTTCAAAGTGGGTAACCGTTGTAATTTATTCACTTTTACTAAAGCAATAACAGTGACCTGGACCAATAACTGGACTTTTCATTTAGAAGTATACTTATTTTGTTATTAGGAATTTTTTAAAAAATCCTTAAAGGGGGCCTATTATGCCCCTTTTTAAGAGATGTAAAATAAGTCACTGATGTCCCCAGAGTTAAAGGGATAGTTCACCCAAAAATGAAAATTTGATATTTATCTGCTTACCCTCAGGGCATCCAAGATGTAGGTGACTTTGTTTCTTCAGTAGAACACAAATGATGATTTTTAACTCCAACCGTTGCCGTCTGTCAGTCGTATAATGCGAGTGAATGGTAACACAATTTATAAGAGTCGAGAAACCAAACAGTATTTATATCATTTTTTACCTCTAAAACACTACATCCTCTAATACATGTCCAACTGCGTTCAGCATTCGCTTAGTGAGGTCTGATCGCGCTCTGACAGCGGAAGTAATGTCTGGCACTCATTGAAGTATATGCGCGAGACATCGCTACCTTTGTCAGAGCGCGATCAGACCTCACTAAGCGAATGCTGAACGCAGTTGGACATAGTGGTGTATTAGAGGTAAAAAAATTATATAAATATTGTTCGGTTTCTTGCACAAACCGATCATTTCGTGTCTTAGGACATCAATGTGCCGCCATGAGCCGCAGGGTTTAATTTGGATTTGTTTGTGCTTGTTTATTGACTCTTATAAATTGTGTGACCATTGACTCGTATTATAAGACTGACAGACATCAACGGTTGGAGTTAAAAATCATCATTTGTGTTCTTTTGAAGAAACAAAGTCACCTACATCTTGGATGCCCTGGGGGTAAGCAGATAAACATCAAATTTTCATTTTTGGGTGAACTATCCCTTTAATGCCAATGCTCCGAGCTCCGGTGACAGAACAATCTCACGCACTAATATTGTCAGAAACTCACTGAAGCTGTGTTTAGTTCGAATCGGAGTCTGAAATGATGCCTACAGAGCCAGAGAATATATGCTGCATGGAAACAGAACGGGTATAGTTTAGTTTAATTGCGTTTATATCTTATGTTGTCATCTTGCTTTTATCTACGAGCCTGTTGTAGCGAACCCGTCTGAATGATGGCCAAATCTTTACTTATGAGTTTATGAAGTTTATTGTACATCACACAAAAAAGATGACGCGTATGTTATCACTCCAGAAACTCACCATAAGAGCTGAATAAAACACAGTACAAGAAGTGCACATTAAAGTCTTTTATCTATAAACTCTCCCTTGCATTATCATTAACATACACAGCGAATTACACAAAAACACTCGTTACAACTAACAGTAAACAAATACCTACCTTATGCCTTTTCTGGGGTGCTTAATAAACTGGTAAACTTTATATCTGTAAAAAAACTCTTATGGACTGTAATAAAGTGTGCGCGCTCTCTCTCTGCCATCACCAGTATCGCTCCGGAGAGGGTCACGTACAGTTTGTAGTGATCCATCCTTGAGTAATAACTTCAACCACAGTTTCCTCAGTGACTCAGATGGCGGGAATCTATGGAGCCTCGTATGTTCAGCGAGTACACAGAAATGTTGGACTCTGTGCTTCTCACTCAGGGGTGTGTCTATGCTAACCGAGCAGATCGTCACCAGTCATTGGTGGGGTTTCCCTACTCTTACATAGGAGTAGGGCTGGGAAATATCAAACGGTGTGTTCTGAGAGATTGAAAATAATAAATGGGGATTGTAAAAAAAAGTTTTGGTTGGATTTTTACAATTATAGACTGGTTGCTTACACACTGTGGATACACATCTGTGTTGAAACACCTTAAAAAGTGAATTTTGCATAATAGGTTCCCTTTAATATAGAGTTGAAGCCATGAACCAAAACAACCAGCTCTGATATGAATCACAATATTACAACCATTGCAGAAACTGTTTTTTTTTTTTTCGCTCTACTGTGGACATTTTGAAACTGAATTGATTGTTCATCTCGCTTTCAGGTCGCTGAACTTAAACATGAGCTCAAACTGAGGGGTCTGACAGTATCGGGAACTAAGAACGATCTCATTGAACGACTGAAGAACTACCAGGAGCAGAACAATGGATCATCAGCCGCAGGAGCTGCAGCTATGAAAACTGTTCCTGCTCAGTTACCGCAGGTGTCAGTTCAGTCATCTGGTGCCGCCTCACATCAAACCCCAAAAGACGCGGCTACTCCAGTGTCTGCCTTTCCCAAAGCGGCTACCACTAGGGTCCACAGCACAACTCCACCTCAAATCATGCGCTTCAGCAGCACAAGCTCCTCCCCTCCTGTATCTCCTACCCCCTCCGACCGCTCTCTGGCCGGATTGAGTCCAGATGAGACCAGCTGCAATGGAGATGTGTTTGGAGAAATGGTATGTCTGTGGGTTTGAAGAAGCACTGCATAAATGGTCCAAAAAAAATGTTGATGTTTGATATTCAATTCATGCATTAGTCCATGCTCATTTCCCCTATTTTTATTTAGATTAACTGGTAACATTTTACAATAAGTTAATTCACACACTTAAAGGGTTAGTTCCCCCCAAAAATGAAAATTTTCATTAATTAATCACCCTCATGTCGTTCCAAACCTGTAAGACCTTCGTTCATCTTTGGAACCTCTTGGATTTCATCAAAAATATCTTAATTTGTGTTGCGACGATGAACGAAGGTCTTACGGGTGTGGAACGACATGAGGGTGAGTAATTAATGACAAATGTCATTTTTGGGTGAACTAACCCTTTAAATGTAATCTTTAAAGTTATAAATAAAATTGACTTGACTATATGGAAGTGTTGTGCTGCATAAAGCATCTTATTTTAGTATTTTAGTTCAGTTTTTATATCCCTAATAAGAACTTGTGTTTCTTCCTTAACAGGTTAGCTCACCTCTCACCCAGCTCAGCCTGCACCCCTCTCCAGATCATCCATCTCCAATTAAAGAGGAGTCTCTCGGGCAGATGCAGGCATCCTGCAGCCTTTCTCGCTCGGGTTCATTTCCAGTCTCTCAGCGTCAGGATCCATCAGGATCTGCAGTGGACAAAGACCAAATGCTTCAGGAGAAGGACAAGCAGATCGAGGAGTTGACACGCATGCTCAGACAGAAGCAGAGGCTGGTGGAGACCCTGCGCTCTCAGCTGGAGCAGGGTAAGCGCGGAGCAGCTGCAGAGGTCTCGGACAACACGGGTAATGCTGAAATGCCTTCACTGTCTAACGGAGTGGAAGTGAGGGTGAAGGAAGAGGTCAAGGAGGAAATGGACACATCAGAGGACCTGCAGAAGCAAGTCCAGCCCATGAAAAAGATCCAGGCGCCATGTTCACAGCAGACTCTGCTCAAGCTGCAGCAGATTCACCGGCTGCAGGTGCAGCAGCAGCAGCAAATGCTGGTGGACCTACCAAACGCACAGAACACACAGTTACTGCAACAGCAAAAGCAGCAAATTAACCCACAGAAACTGCAGCAAGAGCAAGGAAAGACACAGGTGTTACAGCTGCAGAAGCAGCAGAAAGCACAATTACTGCAGCAGCAGAAGTTGCAGTTAATGCAGCAGCAGAAGGTGAAGTTACTACATCAGCAGCAACAGAAGACGCTGTTACAACAGCAGCAGAAGACTCAACTGCAGCAGCAAAAGAAGACAGCGTTACTGCAACAGCAGCAGCAACAACAAAAGTTGCAGCAGCTCATCATTCAGCAGAGCCAACAAAAGCAGCTACAAACCAATCAGAAGCAGCAGCAGACGCCACAAAATCAGCAGTTACAGACACCACAGGTCAGCAACATTTCCAGTTCTTCTGATTTGGATGGGGAACATTGTGTGAATTTTGTTTTATGCAGTTCTTGCCATCATCTTCTCATTATATTTATTTTATTTTTTGCAGGTTTCACAGGTGTTCATCAATCAGCCGTCTAGTACTCAGATTACTACGTCTTTCCCACTGGATCTCCTGAAAGCTCACCCCACACCCACGCTGGTCACTGACAGCAATGGCAACCGTTATCTGATTGCACTCACCAGTAATAGTTTGGAAAGCCTGACTGGAAAGTCTGCTCAGAGCAAATCTAATGGACGGATTACTCTACAGGTGACTAAACAACAGTTTAACTTGTAATATTTTAACAATTTCATTTATATATATTTTGAAATGCAATTTTATTCCTGTGATGCAAAGCTGAATTTTCAGCAGTCATTACACTGTCACATGAGAAATCATATAATATGCTGATTTGGTGCTCAAGAAACATTTCTTATTATTATCAATGTAGAAAACAGTTTCCTAATACTTGGTTTGTTGTGTTTCAGAGATTGCAGTCAACCCCTTCTAAGCTCCCTAGCCAGTCATCTGCCGATATGGCCAGTTCTGCCAACCAATCACAAGCTGTCAAAGAGCCCATCACCAAAGTATGTGCATATAACAATGTGGATGTGCTTACTCAAACCTGTTACAGTTCTGAAAAATAGCGTTTACATGAGATAGTGCTCTCTGTTGACTTCAACTCTGACAAGGCATGAAACACCAAGATGTATACAGATATGTACAAATAGCATATGGTGAAAGCCAATGATAAGCATGTTTTTTTCAACATATAAGGGGAAATTAGTTAATGTAGGGATTTTTTTGACTATTCTTATATCAACATAGTTATCATTGCATGAATTTCAATTAGATGCGTCATATTTGCTACAGTTATAGACCTGTGGACTTAAATTTGTGAATCAGCATCACAGAATAACATTCTCAAATGTTGTACATTCAAATTACAGATATGAAATGACCTGTGTGCATTTGTGGAATGCATTGAGAGCTAACAAAACAGTGTATATGTATTATAATTATAGTATTTAGGGAAATATAAGGGGCTAGGCTGGATATAGGCTGCATCTCCTCTCTGCAGCTGACCCATGCTTAAATCTCCCATTTCCAGGTTCAGAAATTAGGGCTCCACTTGGAAACCACAAGTGTTCAGGAGTCTAGCCAGCCAGTGTCCGCCCCACCCAGCTTTGAGCCCTTCTTCTCTGAGGAATCTAACCCACTGAACAAACCCTCTTCACCCCCTTCATTTAAGGTAGCGCACTTGCATAACTACTCATGCTTTAGTTTTGTTACCCATTTTCCTTTTGTCTTTATCTCCTTTGCTAAAGCTAGCATTTCTTTTTCCATTTTCCTCTACCCATCATGTGCATCTGCTTTAGGAGGACACTTGCCCAACTTTTGATCGACATACTTTGTTCGCCCCTTCCTCCCCAAAACCGAAATCTCACCCCCCTCAACGTTTTAAAGTATGGTCTCCACTCACATTCTTCCTTTTTCTGTTTTTTTCCTTCATTTCACCTTCTTTTTCTGTTTCCACTGTTGTTGTTATAGTACTGTATTTTCTTACATTGGTGATATTCTCTGTTTACAGGATAATGCCTCTAACAACCAGCAAATAGATGATTTGTTTGAAATCCTGATCAAGAGTGGAGGTAAAAAGACTTTCAAAGTATATTAAATATAATATATATGCTACCATTTAAAAGTTTGAGGTCAGTAAGATATTTTTAAAAGAAATTGATTATTTTAATCGGAAAGGATGCTTTAAATATATTGAAAGTGACAGTAAAGACATTTATAATATATCTATTTCAAATAAATTCTGTTCTTTTGAACTTCTATTCATCAAAGAATCCATAAAAACACAAAAATATTAAAGGGTTAGTTCACCCAAAAATGAAAATTCTGTCTTTAATTACTCACCCTCATGTTGTTCCACACCCATAAGACCTTCGTTCATCTTTGGAACACAAATTAAGATATTTTTTTTTAACAATGTCTTTACTACTTTTCTGGACCTTGAATGTGGTAATTACATTGCTTTCTATGGGAGAAAAAAACTCGCATTTCATCAAAAATATCTTAATTTGTGTTTCGAAGATGAATGAAGGTCTTACGGGTTTGGAACTACATGAGGATGAGTAATTAATGACAGAAATTTCATTTTTGGGTGAACTAACCCTTTAAATAGAACTAGAAAACAGTTATTTTAAATTGTAATAATATTTCACAAAATTACTGTTTTTACTGTATTTTTTTAAATGTATGATCAAATAAATGCAGCCTTGGTGAACATAAGAGACTTCTTTCATATATTAATATTAATAAATCTCTCTTTTTTTCCACATTGCAGAAATTTCATCTGGATTTAAAGCCAGTCAAGACCCCTCCCTGTCAGACCTCCACTCCAGCCCACCCACTCCATCCCCACCTCCTTCTCCGCTCCACCTCTCGCCACCCACACATCACCCTGACCCCATTCCCGCTCCTTCCCAGCAGCTCCCAGACACCCAGGACAGGCCTTGCTCTAGAGCTGTCCGCCTCGAGGACTTCCTGGAGAGCACCACCGGTGCTCCTCTCCTTGGCGTGGAGCCGGACGGCCCATTGACGTTGATCGATGACCTCCACAACCAAATGCTGAGCACTTCCAGTATTCTGGACCATCCCTCATCTCCAATGGACACCAGTGACCTGAGCTTCTCACCCCACCCGGCCAACCTGGACTTTGAAGACCCCACCCTGGATGTCATGGATTGGCTGGACATACCCGCGGTAGGAGGGGGAAGTAATTGTAACGGCGGGGGTATGGTCCTTGCGCCTCTCAGCTCACACACCCCACCCAGTGTATTTTCTGCAGACTTTTTGGACAGTTCAGATCTGCAGATCCATTGGGACTCGTGTTTGTAGCTTTTGGTCTTAATTGCTTGATGACACACAATTTAGCACCTTCAACCTTACTGTGTATAAGGCTGTACACAAAACACTCCAGATGCACATATGCTGTTTCTTATGCTGAATTTTTTTTTCTTCATATTCCTTTGCCGAATGGTATTTAAACAGTTCCTGTGTCTGATAGGTCCTCTTAAGCACTGAATTTAAGCTTTCATTTACTTCATCATACCCAAATGTTTTACATCACTCGGCACTGTTGCCTTTGCCAACAGAGAGACCAATCTGGACCCCGAAACCAACTTCTCACACCTTGAACAGCTAAACTAAACCCATACTTTGGTCTAGCTATTAGACCAGTTGTCCATGCTGGATAGGCTAAATTTTCACTTTAAGCACATCAGATAGTACAATCTCCACTACTTATCTTTGGCACCGTATAGTGTTACTTCTACCCATTTCAATAAAGTTATGACCTCATGACCATTATATGAGGCTATTTCTGCACCACGTTTCACAAACACGTTTCACCGACAAATGAAATGGAGAAAAAAATATGAGATATCATAGACCTCCTTGCATTTGAACCCTTTTGGCATGTTAGTTCTTCCAACATTGCACTTAAGCTGACCCGACTGGTGCTCTGGTATACACGACCCAATTTAATGGGCTCTGCAGGGAACCAGGTTTGGTGACGTTCACCAGATCTCTATGCATTGCTGTAATTTAGGATCATGTATTGATGAAACCTTTGTTCTTTTCCCTCTGATTGTAGCGATTCGCTGGTGGAGGTCAGTGCTGGGGTTCAGGTTTCAGAATATTTGGAACTTCTTGTTTTTTAAAAAATGAAAAAAATAAAATAAAAAAAAATGCAGCGTGGAGTGTGTTTTATTGTTGCTCCTGCACTCACATATACACAGCACTTTCACCCATAAAGGCTTTACAATATATAATATTATTATTTGGAAATACTTTAAAAGCATGTAATGAATGATTTTTGAATGATACATTTCTCATTCCAGTTTGGATAAAAGCATCTTGCATTGCTTTTAAGTTATAAGCTAGCATTTGTATTGGGTTCCCTGGGAATCAAACCCATGATAATGGTGTTGCTAGCATCATGCTCAACTGTTTGAGCTTCAGGAAAAATTTGGGCCATTTTCATCTTGCTGCAGCATTGGTTTGTTGTTTTGGGATATGCAGTTATAATATGAAATATCTGTTATATAATATCAGAAAATAAAAACCCTGAAATGACAACACCAATGAGCTGCTGTGTGGAGAATTGAGAACTCTGTTAGGAGGGAAAAGGCTGGGAATGGACTGAATTACAGCGTTAAAGGGACATTTTGTCTAAATAAATAAATAAATATTTACTCACCCTTAATGATTTTTTAAAGGAGTAGTTAAAGACTGATAGCCTCAGTCACTTTCATGGCATCTTTTCTTTCCACAATGGTGATGGAGACTGTCGTGAGTTCCACGGAAGAAACTCATGCAGATTTGGAACAACATGATGAAATGACCGATTTTTGGGGGAGAACTCTCCAACTATCCTTGGAACATGGATGCTCTCAAGCATATTTTTTAATGACTAACAAACGCGTGCGTAATAAAACTATGTTGTTTGCAGTAATGTCGTTTTATTGTGATACTTGTACGGAGAATTTTCTGTTACACTATGGGTATCACCAAAAGAGGGCGCAATACATCTATAGCCCAAGCCCAGATGATCGTGTGACAGGTACAGGCTCAGTGGTGCTGTGTGAGGCAAATGTGTTTTTCTGCTTTCTGCCTCGACAACCATGACCGACATCTTGAATGTACCTGCCTGTTGTGCATGATGAGTGGTGACGGTTTAAGAGAGGTCGTAGAAGTAAGTAGACTATAAATAAAACCAAACACTGAAAATCCTCAAAATCATTTCGACGTTTTGGAACGTTTATTTTGAAAAGAGACATTGTTTGAAGTACAAATCCACACTCGTTTTACGTCAAATCAATCTAATAACGTTAATTTACATTTTCAAGCATTATTTTTTGTTGTTATTGGTTGTTTTATTAACTTCTATTTAGTCAAAATTTGAATAAAAAACCCTATTAAAAATATTTCAGCTTGTCTTTCCAGTTTTGGTTTCTCCAATTGTTGTTAAAAGCCCTTATACCACTAGTTCATTAACACATCACTTTTTTACACAGGCATTACCAACACAGGCTTTATCAACGTAACAAATAGTAACTTATACAAACACTCCTATTTCGGATGTCTTTAAACGTAGAACAAAACGTCGGTGTAGTTGTTAAATACAGTTCTTATATAATTAAATAATACAATTCATGTACATGAATACAGAAATATATTATAGTATGCCCGATACAAATATGAAAACAGAAAAAGTGTCCAGTTCACAAGAATATCTGGCTTGAATAAAAGCAACGCACGATGCAGTACAGGAACAGATAGGAAGCACTTTTAAGTACATATATTTTAAATATTACAATTTACATTTAAGAAACATCACACTAGCATGTGCTGTTGGCCTGAATGTCGGCACAGATGTCATTTGGCTGTAGGCACAAAGCAACAGGTAATCACAGCCGTGCTGATATTAAAGGTGCCCTAGAACTTCTTTTTAAAATATGTAATATAAGTCTAAGGTGTCCCCTGAATGTGTCTGTGAAGTTTCAGCTCAAAATACCCCATAGATTTTTTTAAATTCATTTTTTAACTGCCTATTTTGGGGCATCATTAACTATGCACAGATATATAGGTTGCGGCCCCTTTAAATCTCCCGCTTGCCTTGAACAGAATAAACACAGTTTACACAGCTAATATAACCCTCAAAATGGATCTTTACAAGATGTTCGTCATGCATGCTGCTTGCATACATCGGATCATGTAAGTATAGTATTTATTTGAATGTATTACATTTGATTCTGAATGAGTTTGAGGCTATGCTGCGTGGCTAAAGCTAACATTACACACTGTTGGAGAGATTTATAAAGAATGAAGTTGTGTTTATGCATTATACAGACTGCAAGTGTTTCAAAATGAAAATAGCGACGGCTCTCTTGTCTCCGTGAATACAGTAATAAACGATGGTAACTTTAACCACATTTAACAGTACATTAGCAACATGCTAACGAAACATTTAGAAAGACAATTTACAAATATCACTAAAAATATAATGTAATCATGAATCATGTCAGTTATTATTGCTCCATCTGCCATTTTTCGCTATTGTTCTTGCTTGCTTACCTAGTCTGAGGATTCAGCTGTGCACATCCAGACGTTCTGCCCTTGTCTAATGGCTTGATCATGGGCTGGCATATGCAAATATTGGGGGCGTACACCCCGACTGTTACGTAACAGTCGGTGTTATGTTGAGATTCGCCTGTTCTTCGGAGGTCTTTTAAACAAATGAGATTTATATAAGAAGGAGGAAACAATGGAGTTTGAAACTCAGTGTATGTCTTTTCCATGTACTGAACTCTTGTTATTCAACTATGCCAATATAAATTCAATATTGAATTCTAGGGCACCTTTAAGACTGTGAGTGTGATATTGCTTTTATACAACAGTTCAATTAACAAGTAAACTGTACGTGTAAAGATGAGTAACAGTGATTTTCCCTCCCTGCTCAATGCGTTCTGTAATCACTCTGTATTTTCCATTCCCAATCATGCTAGCGGGGTTTTTTTAGTGTATCAGAATTAAAATTTGAATCTCCTGTTTACACTGCAGATGGTTAGCCAACACAATTAGCGTAGATTCTGAAGTATCAGACTTTTCCCCATCAGACTTGCTATGTTATTGAAGTAGATCTTGTTTTTTTTATTTGGATACATTGTATCTTTGAGGTACAAGTTCTGGTAATTCAGTCCACTAATCCAAGTAAAAGAAAGGACACACAAGTAGAAGGTAAACAGTGCAAGGCTTGCCTACAAGACAGCTAGTGCTTGTGAGATCTTGATTTCAAGGATGGTTAATTCAGTAGAGCTGATATTTTTTGCCATTGCATAGCTTGTTTTACAAGAATGATGTGCTTCATTCTCAATTCCAAGGTCCAGATTATTGCTCAGAGCTGCTGGCATTATTTCTTCAGCCTCACACCATGAGGCAATCAGCCTTGGTCAACAATCTGTAAAGTGAATGACTCAGCATGACATTAAGGATTCAACACTGGCGGTCTTGAGAAACAGGAGATGGAGAAGATCAGACTCTTTTGAGCAAACAAGATAAAAACAGGAAGATAAGATGAAGTTGAATGTTTGATGATGTCTTCACTCCTTGACTGGAGGATTTGAATGTAAAACTAGACTCATAAATCAATTTCTTTCTTTTATTTTCGACAGAAAATGTATCTAGGACAGAGCCAATAGCCTTGTGGGCAGCATTCCGAACTGTAGCGCAGTAGGCGAACTGTAGGCTAAGTTGAGTCCTGGGTTGTCGTTCCTTCCCAATCCCATCCCACTTGTCTTCCTGTTAAGTTCTGTCCCAATAAAGACAAAAATTCCAAAAATAAATCTTGAAAAAAATAAAAAATAAAAAAAGAAATTAAGTTTTTAGCTTTTCAGGAATGTCTTTTTCAGTATAAACATATTTAATGGCGCTTTATCAGAATTGTAGTCAAGTTTGCAATTATCATTGAGAGTTTACAAAGGTGATTGTAACCCACTGGAATGGGATTATTATGTCTTGTGATTTTTTTTCAACTTCATTCCCCTAAAACAAGTTAGTGGTTTAATGAGTGATTTTCTCACAACGAGACTTCCCAAGCCAGAGAGGAAGACCGTGAAATTTGGTAACTCAAAAACTTTCTTCATGAGCACAAAATCCTCAACACACTCAGCGAGGCTTATACTTAAATCCTAGTGTGAGACTGGACATCTGCGTGTCCTCTTTGCCTCTTCTGGGGTTAGGAGAATAAGTTTGCTTTGTCTTTTATACATAATTGATCCTGAGGTTGTTTACATAAAGATGGCCAGGATAATGTCCCTTAATGACTTAGATTTAGGCTGACGTGATGATGGCATTGTCCCAGTTGAGTTGATGTGGCCTTGGGCACCATTCCTGTCTTCTGGTCTGAACACTCACCTCATTGTTGACACAAAAGCCAGAGATAACCCCAGAAAAGTGGGACAACAGAAGAAACCATATTATCTTAGACAAGAGTGGTTTAGCACTAAAAGTAGGGGTGACTACACAGTCCTGACATTGCAGTCTTTGTGCATACAGTCCATTAACAGTCAGCAGTGTTGTTTCGTTCATTCCTGTTTCCTCAGACAGTGACCTCCGTCTTGCTGTTGGTCTGACAGGCTTTAAGTTTGGGATGGGGCTGATACAGTGGTTGTCCCCCATAGCCCGTGGGCTGGGAGATGAACTCCGGTAGTGTTTCTATGCTGTACTGTCTTCTGTTGCTGTAGATCTGTCGGCGAACAGAGTGCCCTGGATGCGAGATCTGCCGGTGGACGTGTCTTTGTCCAGAATCCCAAGCTTTGAAGGCTGAGCTGGAAAGTTGAGGGTGGGTGATGGTTTTTGGGATGCGGGTCCTCTCCAACTGGTTGGTTGGGATTGAGATGGACAGGGGGGAATGGATGTCATGGGAGGGGAGGACCTGGTGGAGGTAGGACTTGTCTTTTGGGTGCATTGACATCGGTTGGAAAGGTACAGGAGGGGAATGATGCTGGGAGAAATCCATTAGTGGATAACTCTTGTAGTAGCCCCGGCTTGCAGTATCGGCTGTAAAGGTGGAGAAGAAACAGAAGACGTTAGACAAACATAAGATTATTTATGTGAATATTTGAACTACATTATAATTGAGCTACAGAGGATTTTTGCATAGTTGAGTTACAGTCTTCTTTATGTGGCTACGAACTCGGAGCCCATAAAGGGACATGGGGATGGAAAAGAGTATGAGATGGAGGAAAAATTTATATTCCACTGCTATTGCATTCTCTCACAAATGTTTTGTGTTTCCCCAAGAAACTTTGAGTTTGCTTGTAAAACCTTGGCATTCTTTGGGAGCAAGTGCAAAGTTTCTTTAGGGTATGTGAAAGTTTTGCGAGTATACATTACATCTAATTAAATAATGTGCACTAATGTGTAATAATGAAAAATCTGTCCATTGGAATCATGTGTTCGACGTATCAACTTTAAATGTACTTTTGATGAAGGCCATAAAACAGCAGTGTCTGTAATCCTGTTGAGATATCCACTGAGAGGTTGTCTATTTTATTAAACACTGACTTTATGTTGCCTGAAATGTTTAAAGGTCATGCCTCAGACATGAGTTATCTCTCTTCTCACGGTATTTACCTGGGAGCTGCTCACCATGTCTCGCTGCATTAATGTCTGCTAGATGCACTTGTTCTGTTTGTTCTTGTATTGGAGTGAATCAGAAGGTTTTAGAAGGTGTGTACATGTGTGTGTGTCAGGGGACATATTGTATATGGGCCTACATGCCTGAATCACACACAAAAATAAAAGGATCTAGTACAGTTCCTTTGGATGCTCTTTTGGTCTTAGCCTCATCAAATCCAGAATCAAATTTATAAACTGATGTCAGATGGCATTCTTTCAAGTAACATAGTCATCAAGTTAAATTTTTATCCTCTTTTCTCATTCATTACTTTGTTCTGGCCACAAAGTGTTTCAAATAGATGACATCTGAAAATCCTTGAGCTTACTCCAAAGGCTGTATTGTCAGTTTGCATCAACCTCATCATCACCATCACCACGGTGTGCTGATTGCAGATCATCCTGGCATCAGATCTTTGTTTGGTAACAGTCAGATACAGATGTGTTCATATGTGAAAGTAATTAATAATGTGTATGTATTATGTACGCGTCACTATGTCACTGAATCATTGTGATACTACTGGCTTAACACTATTGGCTTAACATGTTCCCAGAATGTAGGGCAGGCTAATGCTCCTGCATAAATGGACAACAAAACGCACCACTCAAGCCCACAGCTTTTTTTTTTTTTTTTGCTGTCTTTTAAAATATGTAAAATGTATTATTTTGCATTTTTTTCAACCAATCGCAAACTCAATAAAATAAGAACATTAACTAGGAGCTTTCATACTTACAGCATATTTTTAAAAGTTTTTAAAAATGGTATTTTGAGGTCATGTGTGAACATTGTTGAAATTACCAGAGCTGATTTGCTGGCTGAGGACATTGTAACATTGCCAATTAATTATGTATCGATGTTATGTGTAACATCACCATAAGATTAATGGTTTGAGTACATCAAACAAGTTTTGAAGAAGCAGATTCAGTTAAAACCCATTCACTCCAAGAACAATAACTATAATGAGAAACTATATTAGCGTCCACAAATGACAATAACGTTCTATTCATTATAAGCATGTGCTGCAGTTATATCTTCAGCTGCTGGACAGACCACATCTTCCTTGCATGCCATGGACATGCCCAATGGTAATCCCGACCCTGCACTTATGCAGTACCTGTGCTCGGTGACCAATTTTGCCCTAGGGGTGTTGAAGGTTACAGCACAGCATTTGGTTGAACAATGTCCACTTTTGTGGTCCAGGAACACTACACTGTAAACCCTAATGCTCAAAATAATTAATTGGTTTGAGTAGGACCAACTTAAAGGGATAGTTCACCCAAAAATTTAAATTTGATGTTTATCTGCTTAGCCCCAGGGCATCCAAGATGTAGGTCTTTGTTTCTTCAGTAGCACACGGTTAGTGAGGTCTCAACGCGCTCTGACAACGGAAGTGATCTCTAGCACTCATTGAAGCAAAGCACGAGACATCACTTCTGTCATCGGAACACGTTTTCTGACCTCACTAACCAGATTCGCAGGGCAGTTGGACATAGTGGTGTATTAGAGGTAAAAATTATATAAATACTGTTCAGTTTCTCGCACAAACCGACCGTTTCGTGTCTTAGGACATCAGTGTGTCGTCATGAGCCGCAGGGTTTCATTTGGATTTGTCTGCATGTTTTTTTTACTCTTATAGATGGAATTTCCACTGACATGCATTATACGACTGACAGTCCGCAACAGTTGGAGTTAAAAATCATCATTTGTGTTCTACTGAAGAAACAAAGTCACCTACATCTTGGATGCCCTGGGGGTAAGCAGATAAACATCAAATTTTCATTTTTGGGTGAACTATCCCTTTAAATTAAACAAATCAGTCAAATCAACTTTTATGAGTATTTAGCACTTTCTTTTACTTTCAAGTTCACAGAACTGATATATTTTAAGTTAACCGAACTGTTTCATTGTTTTGAGTTTTATGAACTTACTTCTTTTAATTTAGACAAACTTAAGTTTAACTGAAACTAGACTGAGATCAGCTATTTCCCAGCATGCTTTACATGGCACTCGAAAGGGAGAGTAAATGCTAAAATTAAGTGTTATGTAATGTTTTTTTTGTGCAAGATTAATGTTAAGTAGAAGATTTAGTAGTGATTAATGTCATTTTGTCATGCTAATTGACCCTTCGTCTTGAGTTTGATTGACAAGCGATCTAACCAATCAGAACGCCGAATCCGCCATTTTGTCCGACAAAGCAGTCAGGAGTTAGAAGATTAACCTCAGTGGACTTAAACTTGAGAAATGGTGTGTATTGACGTCTTTCCGCGTTTGAAACAACATTCTTTCTCATGTTCATTCATGTTTATTTGATGTTATAAATGAACTAGTAGGAAGAGATGATCGGTTTACGAGCCTGTTGAGCTGAGGCGCTACAGCAATCTGTCACGACCATGGTCACGACACATTAAAGAGCCACAAAACGGTTTTTATTGTTTGAATTTGTTAAAAAACTACACAGTTTGAAAGCTGGGACTTTGTTTAATATCATAAGTAACCTGCTTTGTCTTGTCTGTCGACGTGTTGTCAGTATCCTCTTTGGTCCGCAATGTATTTTTCACTGTGTATTGCGTGACAGCACCACGGCTTGTCGGACAAAGCAACAGTAACTAAGGGGGGCAGGTCTTTGCAAGGGTCAATTTAGAAGAGTTTATGTTAATGTGGGTTTTATGAAGAGTTACCATCATGGTGACAGGTGGTTCATGCGGCTTGGTTTAAGAACAAGTATGTTAAATGCTTTATATTGCTGTACTAATTCAGCAAGTGCTATATCATGCTATTGTTAACATGTTAGAAAATTAGCATTTTCTGAGTTAGTTTGTTATAGCTATCTAGGTTTACAGATGTTTACATTGAGGTTACATAATAATTTTAAGCTAAATGTATGAATTACTGTACTCAAAAATGCCAGTTCTGCTCACTTAAACTTAATTTCTTAACTTCAACATTTTGAAGCAACTGATTGCCTCAATTTTTTGAGTTTTGCCAACTTAATTCGGGTTTACAGTGTACATATGGCTCAACCCTGTGGGGATGAAGGAAACGGAAGCGACCTGGCTGTCAGCCTAAAGAGCAGGCCACCGAAATCCCAAACCCTGTCTGCCCACCGCCAAAGTCCTTCATACATCAAGCAGTGGCATTGTAAGTATTATAAAAGTGAGCCTGTCACTTCCTTGCGCTCGGCTGCAGCACACCCACAGTCTGGGAATTGCAGTGGTTATGAGGATGCAAGACACAGCTTCAACTGTCGCAGACCTATACTGTTGTGGGCCTTCGGAGCAAGGAAGGTGTCTCAATGCCTTAAGGCCACTGGATCAAGGCACAAAGCTTCCTAAGTGGCAACACTGGCTCCGCCTCTCCATGAAGCACCTACCACATGTACATAAAAAAAACTGCTGTTCCTTGGTGCCCCTCGGGCAGAGGACTAGCACTTTCAACCCCATTGTGCTAGCTCATTAAAATAATCCGACACGACTGTGTGATTAATTTCACCAGGCACCCGCTCAGGTTCGACAGTGTCCGATGCGTGGCAAAGATGCTTCCATCCTGTGTGATAGACCCTGTTTCTCCAACCAAGATGAAGAGAGGGTTTTACAGCCCTCATTCATCATAACGGAGATAGGTGGTGGGTTGCGGCCAATTTAGACCTATATTTGGTCCTGTATAAGCTCCCATTCAAAAGGTTAATGCAGAAACGCATTTTGACATGCGTTCACCATCAAGATCACTGTGATAGACCTGAAAAGTCTCTCATGTCTGAAGTACTCATGTCTGTTTTGGGGAACAGCAGAAGGTGAAGGCTGTCTCCAAACAGAGGATTGCACACTGGATTGTGGATGCCATTGCTTTGGCATACCAGGCTCAGGATGTGCCGTGCCCCCTAGGAGTGCGAGCACACTCCTGGGCTGCATCTTCCTGGGCTCTAGCGAACGGCGCCACTCTAAAAGACATCTGCAGATCAGTGGGCTGGGCAACACCCAATATTTTGCGAGATTTTATAATCTCCAGGTTGAACCAATTTCATCCTGTGTGTTATCAGGTACAAACAGGTAAGCTATAGACCAGGTGTACTGCTTGCACACAGCACCTTTCCCCAATCTGAGGTGATATTGTACACTTTTTTTGTCCATGTGAGTTCCCTGGGCTGGCGAACCCTGGACTTCCTTTTTCCCTCCAGCACCCTACGGCTCTGCTCTGCCACCAGTCACTGTGTTTGTAGAGCTACTGTCCACAAGGAGCTACCACAGAGACTTATTTCCATGTGTGGTACATCCTGGTTGGTAAGTCCATGTGATGTATTCTCCACATGTTAATCTCCCTTTGGGCAGGATGTGGTCTCTGTAGTGTTCTTTTTTCTGCATAGAGAGCGCTTTCCTCAGCACTAACTTCTGGTCTGCACAGATGTATGTTTTTATCTAAAAAATATCTAAATATCTATGGAAAATACTATCTATGGTTGTGGCATTTTCTATAGGAACCACTAGTGTCAGTTTGTCGACACAATGTCGACGAAACCACCGTTCCCTGATGGAGGGGACGAGTCGGTGTGTCCCTCCTGACACAACACTGAATTACCCTCTGAAATGGCTGGGACACTGTCTCGGCTCAGCATAAACGTCATGAGTGGTTGCAAGCCACCTCCTTTTATACCCGTATGTCCAAGGGAATGGCATGCAAATATCACTTGCCCATTCTCATTGGCCTTTTCTGAAGCATCAGAGGTGTTTGGGGTTCCCAAGTGTGACCCCTAGTGTCAGTACATCGACACGCTATCTTGTTCCCTCCATCAGGAAACAACAGTAACCAAGACATTATCTATTCTGTGTGGAAAATAGCATCAGATTAAACAGAACCTGAAACAAAATAACTTTTCTTTATGTGAGCAGATGAAGAAAATAGTCAACAGATTAAGGGTCTATTTAAAGGTAATTTCCGGCAAATTGCTAAAGTTTTGACAGCATTTTGGTGCTGAAGCTGTTGCATGTGTAAATTGCAGATGTGGTACATTTACCAGAATAAGAAATTTTGCTGGGTTTTGTGTGTGAAAGTGGTCACTGATTGCCTTCCAACAAAAGATAAACATAATGTATCTTGAATAATAAAAAACATCAAAACGTCTGAATGAATATGTAATAAACAACGGAGAATGTTTATACAAAACGTCTCTTTGACCTGAAAGAACTAGATTATCTGCAGCTTAAACTGAAAATAAAACTGAATTACCCTCATTATACCCCTTTACACTTTGCCATTATGTCTGATGAGACTAAAAATCTTGTGTTACAGTAGATAAGCAACACCTTTTGTGTAGTGAGGATTCTGACAAAACATTTGAATGTACACACCTGTCTAAAAGTGTAGCCACCGGCACTGGGATGTTAAATTATACCGGGAATGACAGGGTAAACTGTGTGTGCCCCAATTGTCCTCACCACAGCAGAGGGCTTCCCTGATTCTTTCAAACTCAGGGACTGTTGTTTATGACATCCAACAGAGCATGAAATAATTCAGCATCTGTGAATGAAGTATGTTTGTGCACAAAGTAGCATGTCACTGTTCTTACCAACTGCTTTCAGAGAGTTGTACTTATTCAGTGCCAGGCCTGGTATACTGAGGTTGCTTTGAGGATGAGAGAGTCCGGCCGATGTACCAAAAGAGAAGCCGGCATTGTTTAGATGGTACTGTTCTGGAATACAGAAGAAGGATAGAAGAACATTAAAATGAAAAGTCTGTATATGTGGGTACAATATTTCATGAATGAAAGTATAAAGTTTGAGGTCAGTAAGATTTCAGCAAGGATGCAATGAATTGATCCAAAGTACCAGTAAAGACATGTATAATGTTACAAAAGATTTCTATTTCAAATAAATTTGTTCTTTTGAACTTTCTATATATCAAAGAACGCTGAAAAAATATATATCACAGTTTCCACAAAAATATTAATCAGCACAACTGTTTCAACAGTAATAATAATATGAAATGTTTCGTGAGCATCAAATCAGCATATTAGAATAATCTGAGGGATCATGTGACACAGAATACTGGAGTAATGATGCTGATGAAAATTCAGCTTTGCCATCACAGCAATATATTATGTTTTAAAATATATACAATTATAAATAAGTTATTTTAAATTGTAATAATATTTCACAATATTACTGTATTTTTGATTAAATAAATTGAGGCTTTGTGAGTGTAACTTAAAAAAATCGATCAAAAAATCTTACAACCCCAATTTTTTTCCCAGTTTGAAATTCTAGTTTTTCTCAATGTGAGAATGCCATCTTACTTTCAGGTAAGAGCCCTGAGTAGTTTAGCTATTGTAAAAAGAAATTACCCTCTTACAATATGTGAAGGCTATTAGTGGGAAAACATGCTGTGGATTGAGTCACTTTGTTTAACTGCAATAGAGACCTATTTAAATTCGCTCTATATGCAGCGACCCTATATTGACCATTGAGATGTGGTTCAGATGCCCCAGCCTGAATGACCTATTTTTCTTTGTAAGCTGTGGGTGACGGCACAGGAAGGACATTGATGCATTTAATGAGTGTTAGATGTTGCTTTCTTTTTTCCTGTTTGTTCCATTACTCATTAGTCACATCTCATTTAACATGAGTGGGGTGTTGAGAGATGTGGACAGCCATTCTTTTAGGGTAAACCTGTGTTACACACTCTGAAATCACCCTGGCATTTCCTAGAAGCGGTAAACAATGTTTTAATGCTTTAAATAAATGTTGCATTAAAGTCAACAGCATACCTGTCAGAAAAGCACACCCAAAAACTGTCTGGGACTGTTCTGATGTCATCATGGTGCATTAAAGGCATGTCTGGGTAATTCTGATGTTTATTTGCATGCAAATTACATCAGTTGAACCAAGCTTGCTCAAGATTATTTGAGGTATTACTGTATATGGCTCTGCTTTTTAGTCTCTGCAGGTGTAGCTGTCTTTTATGTTGTTTAAGGGAAGTATTACCTTTCTCACCAGGTCTCTTTTATAAATCTTGATCAACTGAGAGTGTGGTGCCCTGAGGACATTAGCTTTAATACAACATCAGCAGTGCTGTTAACCACCATTTTCTATCTGTGCCCTCTTGACACTCTCTACTGTGTTTGATAATGATTAAGAGTAAAGGGAGGAACTAATGAAGGGGGTTTGTCAGGGTAAAGCATCTCTCAGGGTGCAAGACTTAGCATCACAAAGAGAAATCAAACCAGATTGTTCTTAAGATTAAGTATATGTGATCTAATTGAGCAAGAGGGATAGAAGAGCGAGGGTGATGTCCTCTGTGCACGTTAATGTATTCATTAGGTATTTCTGACTAGACCTTTGAAGTCAAAATCATCGTAAGGAAGTCCAGAGGGGTAATAACAGCTTTTGATGCATTATGTAATATTTTTAGGGCAGTGTGCATTGCGTACTGAAGCAGTTTTGCTGGATATTAATAAAGTCATGCATATTTCTAAAGCAGTTGCTGAACAGTTTTCAGATTCCTAAAGGTCGTATTGCACAGCATTATTGCTTTCCATGTGACTACGAGTGTAGCCTATATTTTAAATCTAATGTATGATAAACATTTAGTTGCTGTGGAAAAAAAAAATGTTATCAAAAATAATAATCAGATTTACAAAAGAAATTTTCTTCCCATAACTGGGATAAAAAAAAATATAATAAAAAAAAGTCAGCCCACTACAACCAGTGTTATTGTTAAATAAAACTAATAAAAATTGTTTTCATTCTTTGAAATAAAATAAAATGTAAATATTAAATAAAAAACCAAAATTAGAAGTGTTGCCTTGGCAAATGATATATAATAAGTTGAAGTACTAAAATTTCTAAAACTAAATTAAATTGTAAATACAACCCAATTAAAGGTAAATATATAATTAAATCTATTAGCTATTATATCATTAAAGCTAAATAGAAATATAGAAAAACTAATAAAAAAATAATATATATATATATATATATATATATATATATTAATAATAAAATTAAAACAAACTAGAATTAAAATAAAAATGTAAAACTAAAAATGTAATTAAATTGTAAATACATTAAAGCTAAATAGAAATATAGAAAAACGAATAAAAATATATATATATATATATATATATATATATATATATATATATATATATATATATATATAAATAGAATTAAAATAAAAACATAAAATGTAAAACTAAAAAGGTAATTCAAAATTTAAGTACATTTTATAATAGAAAAAAAAAACATTTACTACAACCCATGGTGAATAATCCCCCACTATGTGCTTAATTATTATTATAATATTAATTTTCACTCTACTTTAATATGTCAGAAGTGTGCATGAATATGTTTAGAAAGCAAGGCAGAACAATATATTTAAATAAATTGTTAAATGTAAAGATGATTAATAGGTAAAATACATGCAATTAAATCAAATAAGAAAAATAAATAAATAAATATTGTTAATACAACATAATAAATATCATAGAGTAAATGTGTAAAATATATCATATAAAAATATAATTTTTATATATATATATATATATATATATATATATATATATATATATATATATATAATTATTTTCAACAGCCCTCGGTGCAGCCTATAGCCATTCCATCTCTCTAACTGTAATATTTTTCCAAAAGCATCCATGATACAACTGTGGTAATGTTATGTAGTGAACTGCTGATGGCTGTAAAGTGAGTTACCATTTAGCTGAGTGTTTTTTTTTCTTTTGGCTTCAGGGACAGACTGATGTATAACTCAAAACCAAGTGAGAGCCAAAAAATGACTTCTCTAGCCCATATAAACTCAAAGGTAAACATCCTGCCTGTCATATTTGGGGATGGCAATGTGAATTGAATGGGGGATTGAGAATGTGCAGCAGAGATGCACTAATATGGGATGGGGTGGCATCTGTGTATTTGTGCGTTATTGTTCATGCTTTTCACTGGAGTGCCACCATCTTCCACTATAAAGGCCTGTTGTGTATGTTCTTAGCCCTGAAGCAATGGAGATGTCTGTGATGCTGTAGTGTGAGGTGTGTGTGTGTAGCGACATAAAAACAAAGCCTGAAATGCCGGAGGCAGAGAATTAAAGAGCGGACTGCATAAGGGGAAGTCTAAAATTGGACTGTTCGTCTTTGTGTATGACACTGTCATGCCATAGCACATGTGCTCATATAAACATGAAAGAGGGTGGAGGTATTTTACCTATGCCAGAATTTTCTTGCAAAATTACAAAAAATAAAATATTCTAAGTGTCTTTGGGCATCTTGATAAAATAGAGAATGAAGAGAGAAAAATGTGAAGAAAAATACACTGTTGTAGAGAGATTTCACTAAATTTGAGGCTATTTGACATCTGAGAAGAAATACAGATTAACTGAACTCTGAGCACATTCCAGCATATGAGGATATCTGAAAGTGCATGCATAAGAATCTTCTAGCAGATTTAGTATGAGAACAAATCAACATCACAGAGAAATTACTGTGAAAGAATGCAACAAGCAGGCTAAAAGATAAAGCATCTTTACAGATTTTCTAGTACAGTCCTTTGACAAGAGATAGTCAACATGAATTGTCATTCACAAGCCGCTTTATACTGTAATGCATTTTTGTTTGAAACAGGAGATTTAAAAAAAAAATAATAATAAAAAAAATGGACCAGAAGTCGATTGGATGATGAAAAGTGGACACTGAATGGAGGAAGACCAACGCTGCATCCAAAAGCTTAAAAATGCTGCCTTCCAAGAATGCATTCCAAGGTAGGAAGGAATCAATGCACGTTTGAATCCAATAGTTAGCTTCACATCCTTTTTCCTGAGAAACCTTCATCTGATCAATTTTTTGAAGGAATCATGTATGCTTCGCTACCTTTGATATCCCACAATATCCCGCGTGCTAGCTAAAAAACAAAGATGGCGTCTGAAAGTTGCGGTTGGTGGTCTATTTATGTGTAAATGTATGTTTTTAACCAAAGTTTTCCACTTTTAATATAATTTTTAGTGAGAATTTACTATAGTTATTTAATATTCACTTAGTCTTTACCAAAGCTCTCTCTATTTTCTCTAGATCATTAAATCGTTTTGCTGCCTCAGAAGTCTGTCCGAAATCAGTTTTGTTAGGTACCGTCGTGCACAAATGCTGCCAGCGAAGTCATTGCCTGATAGGGCATTGAGGCAACAAGCCACATGCCTGAGCTTTCGGACCCAGCCCAAATGTAAGTTTACTAAAATAACGCCTAAATAGCTGTTTGGCTATTGTTTTACATTATTGAATAGCCTGGTTAAAGGACAGATAACTCAAAAATCATTTACCACCCTCACATAGTTACAAACCTGAATGACTTTCTTTCTTCTATGGAACATAAAAGAAGATATTTTGAAGAATGTTGGGAACCAACATTGGAGCCCATTGACTTGTATTGTATTGACAAAAAAATAAAACTCTGAATGTGCGTCCACTTTGCAGGCCACCAGGGTATTCCACCATCTTAAATGAATAGAATAATATGAATAAAAAAAACGAGCTGAAAAGGGAATTGAGGCATCAGCTTTAAAGGATTAGTTCACTTTCAAATGAAATTTTAAAAAGCTTATGCTGGATGTCCTACGCCTTCCCTATTCTACTTACGGAACGAATGGAACTGGCGCTGCGTTCGTTCCGTAAGTAGAATAGGGAAGGCATAGGACATACAGCATAAGCTTTTTGAAGAATATGAAAGTGCGGTTTTGGCGGAAGCACTTGGAAGGCGATCATTTGTTTAGATAAAGCATATACATTTAAATTTTTTTTTAAAATGACCGATCGTTTCACTAGATAAGACCCTTATTCCTCGTCTGGTATCGTTTAAAGCCCTTTGAAGCTGCACTGAAACTGTAATTTTGACCTTCAACCGTTTGGAGGCCATTGAACTCCACTATAAGGAGAATAATCCTGGAATGTTTTCATCAAAAACCTTAATTTCTTTTTCGACTGAAGAAAGAAAGACATGAACATCTTGGATGACATGGGGGTGAGTAAATTATCAGGAAAATTTTATTTGAAAGTGAATTAATCCTTTAATTAGTGCCAGGTCTGATTTGTGTGTGGTTGTTCGTGGGTATAAATTGTGCAAGACGCGACAGTTACAATACAACTATCATGATTACAGTTAAATAAATGATAAAAGACAGTGCTTTCAAATATGACAATTTTTAAATTAATTAAATTAATAATACATATACATTTATATAATAGAAGCATTACATACACATGTATATTGTAAAAATATATGGTAATATATTTATTTACAAAAGTATATTATGGCATCAAACCTTAAACTCGTAATATGTGTTACTCAAGTGTCCATATTTGTTGACATTGCAAAGTGTTCCAAATGAAAGCATTTTGAAGTGAACTTAAACTGATATATCGTGCTCAGTGAGTACAGCAGTGAACACTATGTAGGGACTCTGTTAATCGTAACACAGTTTTTGACATTTTAAAAATATCAAAAGAAGAAGAAAGTTTTAAAGATTTGGAATGACATGAGAGTGAGTAAATGATGACAGTGATGTTCATTTTTGGGTGAACTATCCCTTTAAGTAACATCATTAGACAAGTTGTTTTAGAGGAATACATTTTTTCATTAAAGATTAGGAAGACAAACTACTATTTTTTTATTTTTTTATTTTTTTATCCACTGATGAATTGTTCTCAATAGGGCCTGAAATTTGCTTTAAACTCAGCTTCAGTTAAAGCTGCTGTCCGCGTAAACAGAACTGCACGCGTCTTGCGGAGGAACATTGTAGCCGGAGTTACTTTTCTCCGTGTATGTCTATGGCGAGTTACGCAGTTACTGTGATTCTCTGCGGCAAGTCCTACCAGTCCGGTCTGAAATAGTCCGAATATAAACACTTATTATAAGTGTACCAATAATGATTCAGGATAAGATAAAAACATGGTTTGGAAAATGGATTCATGTTGTAAATTCTCAATATATAATTTTTGTAAATTTTTAACACAAAAAAAGTTGCGGACTGCAGCTTTAAGTAAATAAGGTTGATTTTGATTTCATGTTAACTTTAAATGAAAGGGGCTGGTGCTTGCTGAACCGTAGGGCTTATTGCTGATTTACAGCATACTGCTATTGGTGCCACAATCTACAACATCTCTTCCCAGGCATGTTGTGATTACACAGCCTCAGGCCTTTTAACCATCTAGTGCTCATCACACTTACTCTTCCAGACACTGTGGAAGTGTAATATTCCCAATTTAACCCTACGCTTATAAAAGCCAACATGAAGACATGTCTTTTGAACTCTGGCATTAAATGTCACCTTTCCAGTGCAAGACCTAAAACAGCACAAGTACTATAATATTCACACTATTACTGAGGACGCAGAAATTACGCAGTGAGATGTGTACAGTCACATCGCTAAAACCTCTAAGCACTGTGGAGCGAAACTTAAATCCCCTCATAAAGAGGAGAGGAAAGTGTGCTGCTTAAGCCTGGCACAGACGCTGGATATCAGCATAAACCCCACATCAACTGTCGGTCTGAAGCCCGCTGTGTCTCACGCCTGTGTAAATCCACTGAGTGCAATCGCAGATGAGACGACCTCGCATGCATTTATAGATGAGTAAGAAAAGGAGGTTACAGATGTATTTTCCTAACTTTTGAGGAGAAATAGAAATTGGGGGAGAAAACCGTCTATCTATCTATCTATCTATCTATCTATCTATCTATCTATCTATCTATCTATCTATCTATCTATATCCATCCATCCATCCATCCATCCATATATATATATATATATATATATATATATATATATACATACATACAGGTGCTGGTCCTATAATTAGAATATCATCAAAAAGTTGATTTATTTCACTAATTCCATTCAAAAAGTGAAACTTGTACATTATATTCATTCATTACACACAGCCTGATATATTTCAAATGTTTATTTCTTTTCATTTTGATGATTATAACTGACAACTAAGGAAATCCCAAATTCAATATCTCAGAAAATTAGAATATTGTGAAAAGGTTCAATATTGAAGACACCTGGTGCCACACTGTAATCAGCTAATTAACTCAAAACACCTGCAAAGGCCTTTAAATGGTCTCTCAGTCTAGTTCTGTAGGCTACACAATCATGGGGAAGACTGCTGACTTGACAGTTGTCCAAAAGACGACCATTGACACCTTGCACAAGGAGGATAAGACACAAAAGGTCATTGCAAAAGAGGCTAGCTGTTCACAGAGCTCTGTGTCCAAGCACATTAACAGAGAGGCGAAGGGAAGGAAAAGATGTGGTAGAAAAAAAGTGTACAAGCAATAGGGATAACCGCACCCTGGAGAGGATTGTGGAACAAAACCCATTCAAAAATGTGGGGGAGATTCACAAAGAGTGGACTGCAGCTGGAGTCAGTGCTTCAAGAACCACTACGCACAGACGTATGCAAGACATGGGTTTCAGCTGTCGCATTCCTTGTGTCAAGCCACTCTTGAACAACAGACAGCGTCAGAAGCGTCTCGCCTGGGCTAAAGACAAAAAGGACTGGACTGCTGCTGAGTGGTCCAAAGTTATGTTCTCTGATGAAAGTAAATTTTGCATTTCCTTTGGAAATCAGGGTCCCAGAGTCTGGAGGAAGAGAGGAGAGGCACACAATCCCCATTGCTTGAGGTCCAGTGTAAAGTTTTCACAGTCAGTGATGGTTTGGGGTGCCATGTCATCTGCTGGTGTTGGTCCACTGTGTTTTCTGAGGTCCAATGTCAACGCAGCCGTATACCAGGAAGTTTTAGAGCACTTCATGCTTCCTGCTGCTGACCAACTTTATGGAGATGCAGATTTCATTTTCCAACAGGACTTGGCACCTGCACACAGTGCCAAATCTACCAGTACCTGGTTTAAGGACCATGGTATCCCTGTTCTTAATTGGCCAGAAAACTCGCCTGACCTTAACCCCATAGAAAATCTATGGGGTATTGTGAAGAGGAAGATGCAATATGCCAGACCCAACAATGCAGAAGAGCTGAAGGCCACTATCAGAGCAACCTGGGCTCTCATTACACCTGAGCAGTGCCACAGACTGATCGACTCCATGTCACGCCGCATTGCTGCAGTAATTCAGGCAAAAGGAGCCCCAACTAAGTATTGAGTGCTGTACATGCTCATACTTTTCATGTTCATACTTTTCAGTTGGCCAAGATTTCTAAAAATCCTTTCTTTGTATTGGTCTTAAGTAATATTCTAATTTTCTGAGATACTGAATTTGGGATTTTCCTTAGTTGTCAGTTATAATAATCAAAATTAAAAGAAATAAACATTTGAAATATATCAGTCTGTGTGTAATGACTGAATATAATATACAAGTGTCACTTTTTGAATGGAATTAGGGAAATAAATCAACTTTTTGATGATATTCTAATTATATGACCAGCACCTGTGTGTGTGTGTATGTATATATATATATATATATATATATATATATATATATATATATATATATATATATATATATATTATATATACAGTACAGTCCAGTCCAAAAGTTTGGAACCGACTAAGATTTTTAATGTTTTTAAAAGAAGTTTCGTCTGCTCACCAAGGCTACATTTATTTAATTAAAAATACAGTAAAAAACAGTAATATTGTGAAATATTATTACAATTTAAAATAACTGTGTACTATTTAAATATATCTGACAAAGTAATTTATTCCTGTGATGCAAAGCTGAATTTTCAGCATCATTACTCCAGTCTTCAGTGTCACATGATCCTTCAGAAATCATTCTAATATGCTGATTTGCTGCTCAATAAACATTTATGATTATTTTCAATGTTGAAAACAGCTGTGTACTTTTTTTTTCAGGATTCCTTGATGAATAGAAAGTTCAAAAGAACAGCATTTATCTGAAATACAAAGCTTCTGTAGCATTATACACTACCGTTCAAAAGTTTGGGGTCAGTAAGAATTTTTATTTTTATTTTTTTGAAAAGAATTTAAAGAAATGAATACTTTTATTCAGCAAGGATGCATTAAATCAATCAAAAGTGGCAATAAAGACATTTATAATGTTACAAAAGATTAGATTTCAGATAAACACTGTTCTTTTGAACTTTCTATTCATCAAATAATCCTGAAAAAAAATATTGTACACAAATATTTTGTGCAATTGTACACATTAAATGTTTATTGAGCAGCAAATCAGCATATTAGAATGATTTCTGAAGGATCATGTGACACTGAAGACTGGAGTAATGATGCTGAAAATTCAGCTTTGCATCACAGGAATAAATTACTTTGTCAAATATATTCAAATAGAAAACAGTTATTTTAAATTGTAATAATATTTCACAATATTACTGTTTTTACTGTATTTTTAATTAAATAAATGTAGCCTTGGTGAGCAGACGAAACTTCTTTTAAAAACATTAAAAATCTTAGTGGTTCCAAACTTTTGGACTGTACTGTATATATATATATATATATATGTATAGTATATTTATTTGTGATGCCAAAGCTGCATTGTCTGCAGCCACTAAAAAGATTGTGTATAGATAAAAATACATATAAATATATTTTTATATCTTTGTTTATTTTATTTATTTTAATTGTTTGAGTGTCTGAAAGTCAGTGGGGTCCAATGCTCTCCACGGAAGGAAGAAAGAGTCATACAGGTTTGGTACGACATCACTTATAAGATGTGATTTACTCAAGCCGCGAGCATAATTGTGATAGCTTAAATATTTTTTTGCACAACATTGCAGAATTCAAAACTACAACCATTTGGTTATCAGCCATTGATTCTATATCAGGAAAATCATACACTTATTTAATCATTTAGAGTTGTTGTTTGTTTGTTTTTGCTGTTGTTTTTGTTTTTTTTTATCGCTGAAGCATATTTTGATGGAGTGTATATATATATATATATATATATATATATATATATATATATATATATATATATATATATATATATACATTTTTATACTTTTTTTATAGCTTTCAGCTTGGTATGGCGTTAAACTATAAACTATAAACAAACAAATATATATATATATATATATATATATATACACACACACACACACACACACACACACACACACTACTGTGCAAAAGTCTTAGGCACGTCAGTATTTTCACCCCCCCCCCAAAAAAAAAACTAAAAAATGGTTTTAAGCCATTTATTTATGTCTTTTTCTTGTAGTGTGTCAGTAGGAAATATCAGTTTACATTTCCAAACATTCATTTTGTCATTATTTGTAATAATCCAGTGAGATTTTGGATTGCACAAGGAGTCTGACAACAGCCGGTGCTCCACACAGAGATCTGATCTCACCATCATCGAGTCCGTCTGTGATTACATGAAGAAACAGATGAAATTGAACAGACTAAATCCAGAAGAACTATGGCAACATCTCCAAGACACTTGAAGAAACCTACCTCCAAAGCTACAGTATTGTGAAAAGTTTTAGGCACTTGTGTACAAATGCTGTAAAGTGAGGATGCTTTCAAAAATACTGTCATAAATAGATTTTATTTATCAATTGACTTCTATGAACTAAATCAAATCAATATTTGGTGTGACCACCCTTTGTGTTTAAAACGGCTTTTGTCCAGGTACACTTGAGCATTGTTTTTCAGGTAGCTTTGCAGGAAGGTTTCTTCAAGCGTCTTGGAGACAGCCACAGTTCTTCTGGATTTAGTTTCATATGTTTCTTCATGTAATCACAGACGGATTTGATGATGGTGATCTCCGTGTGGAGCACCAGCTGTTGTCTTATGACTTATGACTTATTGTGCATTCAAAAATCTCATTGGATTATTACAATTAATGACAAAATGAATGTTTGGAAATGTGAACTGATATTTCCTATTGATACATTGCAGAAAAAGAAATAAATAAGCTGGCTTAAAACCCTTTTTGGGGGTGAAAATACTGACGTGCTTAAGACTTTTGCATGGTACTGTATATCTTTCAGCTGGCATGGCGTTAAACTATAAACAAACAAACAAATATTTGTTGTTTTTTGCTATTAAGAACAGGAAGAAGTGAGCAGCTGTGAGACAGTGATTCATATTGTGCGTTGTCATGCAATACTATTGGGAATCGAGCCCGTTGGGGAGCTGTGAGCAGACATGTACAAAGGTGATGCATTGAAAAATGCAGAATCTTTAGCAGTTTTTTTCTTGTATGTTTGTATGTAGGCAGAATATCAGAGTAAGTGATCTCACCGCTGCGGCTGCGAAGCATCCTGGCAGAGATGCCATTCGCTCCGACAGATGTGGTGCTGCTCAATGGTCCATCCACAGGACTCAACTCCCCTCCTGGCTGCTTCAGCAACTCCTGCAGAGTCCTGTGAGGAGACAAGAGTAATCATTTACCCAAACATTCTATCCAACAGGGATGCCATTCAGGATTGAATCAAGAATTTACCAATGAATTCTATATTTGATTTGAGGTGACAGGAACTAGAATCAAAATTCCCAACTGAATTTAAGGAAGTACAATTAAAATGATATTTCATATTTATAAATCCACTACCATTCAAAGGTTTAGGGTCAATAAAAATGTGTTTTAATTTTTAATGTTTTTGAAACAAATCTCTTAAACACTCACCAATGCTGCATTTATTTGATATATATATATATATATATATATATATATATATATATATATATATATATATATATATATATATATATATATATATATATATATATATTACAATTTAAAATATTTATTCCTGTAATGTCAAAGCTGAATTTTGAGCAGCAATTACTCCTGTCTTCAGTGTCACATGATCCTTCAGAAATTATTCTAATATGTTGATTTGGTGCTCAAGAAACCATTCTCTTCATTATAAATGTTGCTGAGCTGCTTAATATTGCATAATAATATTGCCATTGGATTTAATCAAAAATATCTTAATCTGTGTTCCCGAAGATGAATGAAGGCCTTACGGGTGTAGGACGACATGAGGGTGAATAAAAAATTATATTATTTTCATTTTTGGGTGAACTAACCCTTTAAGGGTAAGAATCTGTAGTTATGGCAGTGCATATCAGTATAACATTAATGGTTCAGAGCAGTGAGCCCTGAGGCTGACAATCATCATACTGTCATATTTTATCAATACAGTCAATTAGCATCTGCTGGCAGTCAACAGACTGTTTGTGTAGCAGGCAGTCAATGAATTCACACTCAATATGTTCTCTACACACTGGATGCACTTTGTATCCATTACACTAGTCACATTAAACAATAAATATGTCTAGGTAAGCAGTTAACAACTCTTGGCATTCACAGGACTGCAGTTATATTGGCTTTGTCCTAGAGTTCCGAACTCTTTCCTGCAACCCTGGGTCCTCCTGGGTGCTGTGTTCTTCAAATCCTTGACACTCCATTATTGCTCTGTTTCCTATGGCCTCCACTTGTATCCCTAGTGAGGTCTCTAATTCTGTCCAACACCCTTTAACCAAATGGGACTGTGATGAGATCTAATGTGATTGTCAAGCACAAGCACACTGGCCTTTGGCTGGCCGACGCCAGTGGCAGTAGGCCACTGCGGCCTAAGAAAAACAACACATCAGAAAGGCATGATAATATAGTCACCCTGGTGATGACGTCTTCCAGGGAGGACAGACAAAAGCATTTGCAGTGGAGCAGGGAAACAGATAGCAGTGTAATTGGATGGAAGCAACCGTTCCTGTGCCCTCTCTTTGCATCCCACCCTAGTATTTTTGGAATTCTCTTGATGAGAGTGTATCTCGACTCAAACTAGAAGATAAACATCATCTGTTTGTTCTAGGTCTCTCTTGGGAGCGCACACCTATCAGTCATTGGGCTGGACAATGAACAGCTGTCCTCCTCTCCCAATATGCCCATGATATGGGTTCCTGAGCATTTTTGTCTTTTTAGCTGTACTAAGTAGACTTAGATGCAGTATAAAGAAAAAAGACAATGAATAGAAGAATATGAATTAATGTGGAAAAATGGTAATGCTCACTATGGCAGCTGTAGGATTTGAAGTTCTCTCTTTTAAGAACTGATCACAAGTTTGCTTATTCTTGAATGTATACGCACATTAACTGGACCGGCCTTGGATTTTTTTAAGCTACTGTATGGAAGCGAAATATGACACCATTGTTATTAGATTTTATTAAAATAATTGTATTGTTTGAAATATTTGGAATCCCTAAGAGGACATGGTCATGGACAAAATATGAGATGTGAGGAAAATGTATTTTTTGGTGTGTTTGCATTCCAAAATAGCCCTGACCCGTCAAAGCATGGACTCCACTAGACCCCCTGAAGGTGCTCTGTGGTATCTGGCACCAAGATGTTAGCAGTAGATCCTTGAAGCCCTGTAAGGAGTTGTTTGTTCAGCACATCCCACAGATGCTCGATTGGATTGAGATCTGGGGAATTTGGAGGCCAAGTCAACACCTCAAACTCGTTGTTGTGCTCCTCAAACCATGAATCCTGAATCATTTTTGCTTTGTGGCAGAGCGCATTATCCTGCTGAAAGAGGCCACAGCCACCAGGGAATACCATTTCCATGAAAGAGTGTACATGGTCTGCAACAATGCTTAGGTTGGTGGTATGTGTCAAAGTAACATCCACATGGATGGCAGGACCCAAGGTTTCCCAGGAGAACATTGCCCAAAGCATCACACTGCCTTCCACCAGCTTGCCTTCTTCCCATAGTGCATCCTGGTGCCATATGTTTCCCCAGGTAAGTGACGCACATGCATCCTTGCCATCCACGTGATGTAAAAGAAAACATGATGAAAACATCATCAGACCAGGCCACCTTCTTCCATTACTCCGTGGTCCAGTTCTGATGCTCATGTGCCCACTGTTGGTGCTTTTGGCGGTGGAACAGGGGTCCACCCATGGGCACCCTGATGGGTCTGCGGCCAGGCAGCCACATATGTAACAAACTGTGTATTCTGACTCCTTTCTATCAGAAACAAAGATTAACTTCTTGATCAATTTGAGTTAATGTAGCTCCTCTGTTGGATCGGACCACACGGGCCAGCCTTCGCTCCCCACATGCATCATTCTTGGTTGCCCATGACCCTGTCGCCGGTTCACCACTGTTCCTTCCTTGGACCACTTTTGATAGATAATGACCACTGCAGACCGGGAACACCCCACAAGAGCTGCAGATTTGTCAAACTCGCTCAAATTCTTACGCTTGCCCATTTTTCCTGCTTCTAACACATCAACTTTGAGGACAAAATGTTCACTTGCTGCCTAATATATCCCACCCACTAACAGGTGCCATGATGAAGAGATAGTCAGTGTCATTCACTTCACCTGTCAATGGTCATAATCTCGCTCATATATATACATATAATTCTATATAATTGTCAGGGTTATGTCTTGTGTTTTACTATGAGTTGGTTTTTGCTCTGTTTCCTTTGTTCCTTTTTCTTGGTTGTAGTTAGTTTCGTAAGTTTACACCTGATGTTTATTTAGTTTATTAGTGTGTTGTATTTAAGTTCTTTGTTTCCTTCTGTTCCTGTCAGTTCTTGCCATGTTTACTTTAGTTGTTCTGTTCACATTCTTAGTTCTTGAGTTCATTGTAAATAAACTTTTTAACTGCTTGCAATTAGATCCTGCACTCAACTTTATTTCACCCAACTGTGACAATAATTATGTATTATATATAAATGTAAAGTGGCCATCAAGTGAACTGACTTGACTTGAAGGGACTTCTGAGATGTTGTCTGTTTGCCTGTTAATCAGTATATGAGGCTTCCTTTTTAGATTTTTCTTAATATCTGTCTCTCTCATCAAGAGAATATGACAACTGCTGTGTGTTGTTAAGAGGATAACAACATAAAATGTTTTGGTGGTTGTTTTCAATCATGTTGAAATGATTGTCCTCTCTGAGGTTGACTTTGAGGCCATGCTTATACTCAGACGGCTGAAGTCATTGACTCCAGCTTTGTTAGACGTCCTGCTGGGCTTTCCCCCTTTGCCTCAGTGCATACAGACTCAATCCTGACTCCCGCTGCCATGATGTCTCACTTACACACTGAGTATGTGTCAATATGAGTTGTGGAGAGTGGCACACATTTATTTCACCCACAACACAGACCAGTGTCTAGGAGACATTGTAGGAGATCTGATAAAAAGGGCATCCTGGGATAGTGCCACTGAGTCCTTCCTGAGGGGTTCAGATATACAGTGATCTGGCTGCCAGCCCTGCTAGGTCAGAAGCAATGCTATCTGACATGTTTGTTCAATCACAATAGGGCCAATTTGTGTCATCTTCTGTCTCTCTTAGTCACTAAATCATCATCCTGTTTCTATTGCAGCTATATGGTGCATTTTTTCTTACAACCTGCCTCACGGTTTGCTTAGTAAAGAAGCCAACAACTAGCTGGTATGGACATTTATGTGCCCACTTATTATGCAAGAGAATACGTTTTAGTCTAGATGACCTTCTAGTCTATTTGAAGGGCATAATTGGTTGTAAGGCAAATAATAATGTGTAAAATGTTTATTTTTCTACTTTAAAGTATCATACTACACTATGGGCCCTATTTTAACGATCTAAACGCAAAGTGTAAAGCGCACAGCGCAGGTGCACTCAGGGCGTGTCCAAATCCACTTTTGCTATTTTAACGACGGAAAAACGGTCCGTGCGCCGGGGCGCATTTTTGAAATGGGTTGTCCCTATTCTCTTAATGAGTAATGGGCGTAACGTTCAATAAACCAATCAGAGTGTCATCTCCTATTCCATTTAAGAGCGAGATGCGCTCGCGCCATGGCGGATTGCTATTTACATGGCGTACACGCGATGAGTCAGTTAATATGTGTGTGTATTGGCACGATTGTTCAATTAATTAGCCAATTTCGTTCATCATTATAAGTAGTAATAGGCTGAATTGAAAATAGGTAGCCTAATTCTAATACACGCAATGACTATTCATCATTACACTTTTATATTTATGTAGCCTACACAATAATATTCTTTTACACTGTAATCCTTTTGTTTTTAATATTTGGCATGTTTGTGTGATGCGCATCCCTGTGTGTATTAAGCAAAGTCAACGCGCACTGTGGACGCGCCCAGAGGCGCAGTTTCTACCAACGCGCTCTAACAAAAAAATATTGCGCCATTGACTTTAGACTTTAGACCAGGTTTGAGTTGGTCTATGGCGCAGTCTATTTTCAGCTCCTTAAAATAGCAATGCGCCGGCAATGCGCCTGAACACACCTCTTTTTTAGACCAGCACGCCCTTGGGCGCACTAACTGGCGCAAATGCATTTACTAATTTAAGGACGTGGCGCTGAACGGGAAAACGCGAATGGCGCTGGACGCAAACTAGCAAACACACTTGCGCTGCGCCTTGCGTCGCATTGCGCCGGGTGTATTATAGGGCCCAAAGTGTTTGGCTTTATTTCAATTCTTTGGCATACATATTAGTACAAAACAATGGGAGTTTTAATAAAGATCTGATAGCTACCCAACTAACACAAATTACTGAACAGTGTCTTTTTGATTCAAATGTATAATTAGTATGGTTGTCTCACTTAATTGTAATAATCATTACTACATAATTTATTGTAGTAATATAACCGGTTGCAGCGCAGTCATTCCAATGAGAGCCTGTACAGGCGGCCCTGTCACATTTCCTCTGTGCAGTTGTGTTTTATGCAGAACAGAGTTCTGTATCTTTTGGATCTGTGTTGAGTGATTTTATCAGCAATTATTCGTAGGATGCCATATCTAATTATATTGCAGGAGGAACAGCTTCGCCTCTCTTAATGCTATGTAGAACCGAATTACTCTTGTAATGTGTAACCCGCAGATAACCAATTAGTCAAATTCACATTATGCCATCCCAATAGCCCCTCATGTCATTTACTTAATGGGCGCAGTTTTACATGAAATAATTTGCACTCTATTTCTATTATACTTGCAGCAGAAGTTTAGGGGATTATTCATAGTGATTTTATTGACATGGTAAAAACTTTACGTTGCCAAAGCATTAGAAATGCATGCCTGTTGCGCAGTGTCATTTTCCAGTAGTTGGTCCTGTCCTGCTGGTTGCCCTTTTGTCATCCTCTCTCCATCTTTGCTTCTCAAGTGTAATGAATTAGGGTTTTTCCTGTGTATCCTTTTACTCTAAACAACTACAACTAAATAAGGTGACCCCCTCCCTGTGGTTTTGCAACTTTTACAAGAAATATGGTCTGTTATTTCTATTGTAAGAGTCATAAAGTTTTGCATTAGATCATCATGTCAAGCAGCCTGCACAAATTCTTCTCACCCAGAGGGCAAATTCAGGGTTAGAGAAAAGCCCAAGAGAGTGGTAATGAGTAGCTTTGTCAGAGAGCACAAACCCTCACTTTAGCCTCAGAGGAACAGGAGGGCCTTGAAGTCACGATGGAAATGAGAGAAAGGCAGGGGGCCAGGAGGACGCAAATGTCAGTGCACACCCACTAAGGCTCAACCATGCGGGAGAGACGTCTCCAGAATGAGAGAGACACTAAGACACACTTGTACATACACATTAACACACAAACACACAGCGCGCAGCTATGAGCAGCCACATCTCATTCATGTCAACTGAGTTCAGACAGTTTGGAGCCACAGGAAAGACACAGGTTAAAATCTGACAAACAAGCTCAGGGGTTTGAAGGAGGAGAGGGGGAGCTGGAGGAGAAGTATTCCGCTTAAAGGTGCAATAGGTGATTCTCTACAGAAACATTTTTTGTTATACTGATTGAAGGTCTCCTCATATCCTGATAGCAATCACTATGTTAAATAGTCTGTGGAAGGCGTAGTGCCATAAAATGTAAATTTTTACATAACCTTGCGCAGCTTGTTCGCGCAGACATCATACATCATCAGTGCCTTTCATGCTATGCAGAGTTTTATACAGACAGACGTCAGTCATGGAGCATTCGCAAACAAACAGCCACATTTTACAGTTCCTACCGAATCAAAACAACAAGCTAATGCTGCATTCACGCCATAACAACCATAATTAAGAGATGGCAACCCATGACGTTCTTACGTCCATAGTGCACATGTCTACAGTGGTTCAAACTTAATTGTTATGAAGTGACGGGAACACTTTTTGTGTGCAAAAACAAAACAAAAATAATTACTTTATTTAACAATTTGAATTTTTGTCATACGCTGTTGACGTGTTTGCATCCAAACGGTGACTCATTACTGGCCGACTCCTGTGCCATCACATGTATGCGTCACGTTGCTCATGTGTACAGCGTCGGCCAATACTGAGCTGGCATTCAGACGTAAACAAGAAAGCATGAACTGCGTTCACTATGTCAACTGCGTATGACAACAGTTCAAATTGACAGAAATTTAATTTTTGGGTGAACTAACCCTTTAACGCTGCCTGTTGTGATGCTTTGCTGAGAGTAGCTGTATGTGTGCATTCCTGTGTTTTGGAGGAGGCGTGGCTTTGGACAGCGATTTGCATGGAGGGTGGGATTGTATGCTTTTAATGCTAGCAGGCTAACGTTAGCATTTCCCAGATCACCTACTACACCTTTAATTTTGTGATCCCTCCTCACTTTGTCCTTCTCTCCTTCCTTTTTAAAAAAAAAAAAAAAAAGTTTTTACAGAGACTCACATCCATATACATGGCTATCTGGCTATACATCCAGAGCTCTGATTTGAATGTGTCAGTATATTTCCTTTGCATTATAGTCTTTTAGTCAGGGACTTCATTTTTACAGGGCCAGGGGTTTTCAGTCTTTTTAATGCCAAAGACCCCCCAAATATGGAGATATACTAACAATTGCAAATAAAGGCAGCTATACTTTCATGTATGCAGCAGAAACATTTAAATTATATATGAAAAATATAATTGAAAAATAGAAAAATAAAAACAGTAGTGTTATTATAATGACAGCATGTTGTTTCCAATATTGGAAATTGGATTCTTAGCTTTTGTCATTGTACTACAGCCAAAATGATGAATATTAAGAAAAATATTTGCATTAGTGTCTTTCTTGTCTGATATTACAATATACAGTGGGTACGGAAAGTATTCAGACCCCCTTAAATTTTTCACTCTTTGTTATATTGCAGCCATTTGCTAAAATCATTTAAGTTCATTTTTTTCCTCATTAATGTACACACAGCACCCCATATTGACAGAAAAACACAGAATTGTTGACATTTTTATAGATTTATTAAAAAAAAAAAAAAAAAACTGAAATATCACATGGTCCTAAGTATTCAGACCCTTTGCTCAGTATTTAGTAGAAGCACCATTTTGATCTAATACAGCCATGAGTCTTTTTGGGAAAGATGCAACAAGTTTTTCACACCTGGATTTGGGGATCCTCTGTCATTCCTCCTTGCAGATCCTCTCCAGTTCTGTCAGGTTGGATGGTAAACATTGGTGGACAGCCATTTTTAGGTCTCTCCAGAGATGCTCAATTGGGTTTAAGTCAAGGCTCTGGCTGGGCCATTCAAGAACAGTCACGGAGTTGTTGTGAAGCCACTCCTTCGTTATTTTAGCTGTGTGCTTAGGGTCATTGTCTTGTTGGAAGGTAAACCTTCGGCCCAGTCTGAGGTCCTGAGCACTCTGGAGAAGGTTTCATCTTTCCCTCGATTGCAACCAGTTGTCCTGTCCCTGCAGCTGAAAAACACCCCCACAGCATGATGCTGCCACCACCGCGCTTCACTGTTGGGACTGTATTGGACAGGTGATGAGCAGTGCCTGGTTTTCTCCACACATACCACTTAGAATTAAGGCCAAAAAGTTCTATCTTGGTCTCATCAGACCAGAGAATCTTATTTCTCACCATCTTGGAGTCCTTTGGGTGATTTTTGGCAAACTCCATGCAGGCTTTCATGTGTCTTGCACTGAGGAGAGGCTTCCGTCGGGCCACTCTGCCATAAAGCCCTGACTGGTGGAGGGCTGCAGTAATGGTTGACTTTCTACAACTTTCTCCCATCTCTCGACTGCATCTCTGTAGCTCAGCCACAGTGATCTTTGGGTTCTTCTTTACCTCTCTCACCAAGGCTCTTCTCCCCCGATAGCTCAGTTTGGCCAGATGGCCAGCTCTAGGAAGGGTTCTGGTCATCCCAAACGTCTTCCATTTAAGGATTATGGAGGCCACTGTGCTCTTAGAAACCTTAAGTGCAGCAGAATTTTTTTTTGTTACCTTGGCCAGATCTGTGCCTTGCCACAATTCTGTCTCTGAGCTCTTCAGGCAGTTCCTTTGACCTCATGATTCTCATTTGCTCTGACATGCACTGTGAGCTGTAAGGTCTTGTATAGACAGGTGTGTGGCTTTCCTAATCAAGTCCAATCAGTATAATCAAACACAGCTGGACTCAAATGAAGGTGCTAAATTCAGATTAATTTGTTTAGAGCTTTTTATAATATCACTGCAAAGATGCTTTATATAAAATAGTGCCATACAACTATTGGAGAAGATAAAGGTAACAATGGCAAGGAAGAACTCCAGAAGACAATATGTAAACTTACTTTTTACTTACTTTATTAACACATTTTGAAAATGAACATTTTTCTCAATTTTCTGCTGCATCTGGAAGCCTTGAAGGGCATGCAAATAGACCCAGAATCAAAATGCAACTGAATGCACTTGACAGTCAGTGATCAATTGAAAAAGACATTTGGGCTTTTGAAAACTCATTTTCCACAGGAATAAGTCATATGAATTTTTAATGACAGAAGGGATAATAAATAATGACAGAATTATCAGTTTTAAGCAAATGATCTGTGGAAGGTGTGATTGGAATGTAAATGTGTGGTTATTTTACAAACTTTAATATCTACAATACTCATGAAACCTATTTATTAAAGAAATAACTGACTCAAAATTCTGTGCCTCCTTCTGATCCAGCAGTTTATATGTGTTATATAATTGTGATATCTCAAAGATTTCAGCCCCTCCAGACACCCATATGGTGGAATACTCTGCCCAGCATGCTGATTCTTTTCTTTAACTCTGGATGGTATATTATATGCCACAAAATCTTGCCTTTGGTCTTGGCAAGCTGCTTAGGATGTGATCTGAATCATGGATTTCAGTATCACTGCTGGATTCCTACAGTGCATTATGTCTCACATTATCATGACTCACATTCTCTGTGTGGTCTATATTATTTCATCCCCAACAGTTTATGTCCTTCATTGTTCAACACAAATTTAAAGGAATGCAGGCCATTTCTGTGCTTACATGACAAAACTATGACCAAAGTATGGATGGATTGTTTAAGTTCAGCCTGACAGATAAATGCTGCTTTCCTCTCCCCTAAATGACTGAGGTTATAGAGTTCTGGTAAATATGACATTCAATTATTAAAGTGCCCCTATTATGCTTTTTCAAATATTGCCTTTTATGTAGTGTATAATATAGCTGTTTGTGAATGTAAAAGATCTGAAATTTGGATGCTAAATTAAGTTTGTCTCCCAAATGAAAGAACAGATTCTGAATTGAATCTACGTAGGTTTATAACAAATTTGCATAATGCCATCCAACGGTCTTTGTTGACTGCCCGTGTATAACATTTGCTTTGAGCCGCCCTCAAACACTGTAGTTGTAGCTGAGGCCTGGAAAAGTTTGGTGCATGTTGTCGACATGTTAAGAATGACAATATTTTCTGCTCCTGACTTGGACTTGAATTGATAGTGCTGAGGAAGATCCAGAGCTGAAATTCAGATATGGTAATGGGTTTTTCATTTCTGATACGTGCTGTAAGTGGTAAACTTATCACAACAGACTGGGCCATCTGACCAATCAGAGCAGAGCAGAGCAGGCTCTTGGAAAGCAGGGTTTAGAAAGACCAAATCCTTTATGGAACTGTTTTAGACTTTGTAAGAAAAGAGGTGATGCTGCAATGTATATTATGAAAAAAGTGTTTTTCATCCTTGGATGCATGTAAACGTATTGTAAGAGACCTCCAATAAATAAATAAATAAATAAATAAAACTTTAAAATAGCATAGCAGGGGCACTTTAAGGCATGGCTGAAAATGAAAGTGAGAAATTATTTAGGAGCCTAATTTAACATCTGAGCAAATGTTTGCTGTTCTTTTTAATAGTGTGAATGGAAAAGTATAAATAAGATGTCTAGAGCTATGAAGTGCAGCAGTAGCATCAAAAAGAGTTAATCTGTAGAGAAGTTGGTTTAATCTTAAAGCAGAGTGTTAATCTCAGGAGAACTCTTAATCTTGTAAGAAGAGTTAATCTGGTGTGCAGTGTTCAGCGTGTGGGAAATGCTCTTGGAGAGGTGTTAACCTCGGAAAAGTGCTAATCTTCGGATGAATATTTTTCGTCCTCCACATGTGTTCATCTTGATAGGGCTGTTTGCATTATTAGGTCATTTCATGTTTAAAATGGGGTTACGGCAGAATGCTGAGAGAATTCTAAATTATCTGTATTTTGTTTTATTTCTCATGACAGGTACTTTGCATATTTAGAAAGATGAGAACAAAACGTTCGATTTGACGTTTGGAGGGAAAGGAACAGAGAAGGAGAACTGGGAATTGAGACTTAAGAAAAAATATTCTCATTGAATTGGGTTAGCTTTTTAATGCTTTGATGGCATGAATATTAAAATAACCTTAGGACAACACTCTGCAAATATTCTTCCACTCTTATCTTGTACATATGATTGTTAAATTCAGAAGAGCAGCATACATATTAATGGTTTTAGTCTTGGCTTTATGCTGCAATAGTTACTTGGTCTGCTGTATGTGATACAGATGTTAAGGATGGCCAAAATATCCTTGACCAAAATAGCTTTGGCTAACCAACACACTCTGAATTTACTAATGCGAAAGGTACACTTAGCACATTTAATATAAAACACACTGAATATTCTGGAGTCTTTAGCCCTGTTCCAAAACCTAGTGAGCTGTCTACCTAAACAGCATTTTAAAACATGTCTGCTTCTGGCACAAAAGGGCTATTTAAAAAAAAAAAAGCTACACTCTGAAAAATGGTTCAAGTGGGTTTTCACAGTGATGCCATAAAAGAAACATTGTGTGTTCCCGAAAGAACCTTTCAGTGAACAGTTCTTAAAAGAACCATTTTTCTTACTGTGAAAAACATTTTAATAACATTTTTCCATTATAAAAATCTTTTGTGCAATGAAAAGGTTCCACGGGTGTTACCGGATCATCATGGAACCATATACAGTATACCAATAATGAACCTTTATTTTTAGTGTTGACAGCATACTTGTGTTGCTTTAACATACCATCTTTAACCCAAAATCTAAGACAAACTTACATTTATTGTTGGTGGAGAAGTCAGCCCTTGTGAAAAAGAATTGGCATTTAATTGTATTGAATGTGCACTTGTAATATACTTTTAAAAAAGTAAAAAAGCAGAAATAAAAGTGTACTTAAAGAGAGTACACTTTCACGGCTATTGTTCTTAACATACTTAAGTACACTTTTTTTTAAAAATACACTTTTTTAAAAATGTCAAATTAAGAGCTTTACTTTACAGTACATTTTAAATTATTATGTTTTAATAATCTTTTGTAATGCTTTAAAGAAATTAATAATTAAATACTGTTGAATTAATTAATAGTAGTTAATCATTTTAACTCTAGTGTGTTATTTTATATTACATATTTTAAATGTACTAAACAGCAATTTCATTACACAAATGTTTAATTACATACAAAAATACAAGTTTCAATAGAAATGACAGTAAAGTATATTTTAGTTTACCATAAATGCTTGTCAGTACATTCGGCAATACATTTTAACCATATTTCAAAGACAAAAGAAGTAATTATGAAATTACATAATAAGATGTACTTAAAGGATTAGTTCACCCAAAAATTAAAATTCTGTCATCATTTACTCACCCTTATGTTGTTCCAAACCAGTATGAATTTCTATCTTCTGTTGAACTAAAAACAAGATATTTTGAAAAATGTTGCTAACCAGATAGTTGCCGATAGCCATTGACTTCCATAGTAGGAAAAAAATACTATGGAAGTCAGTGGCTATTGTCAACTGTCTGGTTACCAACATTCTTCCAAATATCTTCTTATGTGTTCAACAGAAGAAAGACATTCATACAGGTTTGGAACAACATAAATTATTATGACAGAATTTTTATTTTTGGGTGAACTATCCCTTTAAGTCTTACTTAAGTGGGTCAAAAAGCACTCTCAAGTTCAACTTGCATGTAATATCAATTTCTAACAATAAATTTCAACTATAATACATTTTCATTTAATTGTAAATAACATACTATTAAAGGTGATAAAGAGGATCTTTTCGTCGACTGAGAAACCAAAGACTGTTACTGAGTTTTTGAAATGAGCGCATGCGTAAGAACAACCTCCCTTCCTTTCGAGGGAACGCCTCCCAAAATTCGTGCACGAGTATTGGAACACGAGTGTTTACCACCGGCATTCGCTGTATCGTGTAAGTGGATTCATTATGTCGGACTCACCGCAGGTAACTCATAATCTGCAGTTGTTACTCCTGTCTCCGGACAAAAACATCGCATGCGGCGCCTGTGGAGTGTGGAAAGTTACTGGAGCGCGCAGACGCGCTCGTCTCTCACAAGGAACGTCATGGCAGTGATTGACAAGCCAGAGGGCCAATCCGCGCTCGTCTCTCACAAGGAATGTCACGGCAGTGATTGACAAGCCAGAGGGCCAATCATTTACGCGATGATCGCGTAAACGATTGGCTGATGTTTTTAAGGCCCTACCTCGTGCACAGATGATGTATATTAATATTATTCCTTTCAGTGCACCTAATAAATAGTCTTTTATCAGTTAGTAAAGACAGTTTCAAGTAATATTGCAAAAATGTATAAAACAAAACATCCTCTTTAGCACCTTTAAGTGTGCAAAAACATTATTTCACACTTAAGTTTTCACTAAGTATATACTTTTAAAGTATATAATTTCTGTAACTCTGCAAGTACTCAGTAACACTTAAGATTAGGGTCCAATTCTCATAGATAACAGTTAGTTAATAGTGAGAACTGGACCCTAATCTAAAGTGTGGCCAAGTACTCTTTTTAAAAATATGCTAAAGTTACTTATTTTTTCACAAGGAGTCCCAGAATGCATTGTGAAAATGTCCAAGAAATACCAAAAAAACACAAAAAGTATTAAATTACTATATATTTGTGTGTGCATTGTTTTTTTTTTTTTTTTTTGTATAATGTTTGGTTAGAAACATGCTAACAGTAGCTCTGTTGGAATCAATTGTGACTTTAGTCACCTGTTCATTTTAAGGGATAGTTCACCCAAAAATGAAAATCTGTCAGTCGTATAATGCATGCTAGTGGGAACTTCGTCTATAAGAGTAAAAAAAACAGTATTTATATCATTTTTTTACCTCTAAAACACCACCAAATCCAACTGGCCTCCACATCTGGTTGGTGAGGTCAGAAAACACGTTCTGATAATGGAAGTGATGTCTTGCGCTTTGCTTCAATGAGTGCGAGACATCACTTCCGTTGTCAGAGCGCATTCAGACCTCACTAACCGGATGTGCAGGGCAGTTGGACATAGTGGTGTTTTAGAGGTAAAAAATTATATAAATACTGTTACGGTTTCTCACACAAACCGATCGTTTCGTATCTTAGGACATCAATGTGTCGTCACGAGCCGCAGTGTTTAATTTGGATTTGTCTGTGCATGTTTTTTTTTTTTTACTCTTATAGATGGAGTTCCCATTGACATGCATTATACGGCTGACAGACGGCAACGGTTGGAGTTAAAAATCATCATTTGTGTTCTACTGAAGAAACAAAGTCACCTACATCTTGGATGGCCTGGGGGTAAGCAGATAAACATCAAATTTTCTTTTTTGGGTGAACCATCCCTTTAATGTGGAGAGCACTATTTTTGTAACGTGTAGTTACTGGACCATTTCAGATTAGTCACTTATGGACGTTCAATTTTATTTGGGATGCATCACAGCTCACTGTATTTTATAATAAAGCTCATTTCTACTCACCTGGAGTTACTGAGATCATTCTGGCCTCCACGCCTCTTCTCCAACCCCAGTTTGGTGAAGATTCCCACCAGGACCATGATGGCCACTACACCACAGATGATGTACACAATCATGTGAGTTCGATCCCGCTCATGGTCTGGCTGCACCTCAGTGTTGGTGGCCACAGGTTTTCCAGTGTTGGCCCAAATGGGAGTATCATAGTTAGAGCAGGAGGTCTGATCCAAGTCGCTGCTGACGGAACTGGCAGCAGAACCGGTAGAAACAGGTGCCGCAACAGTACAAGAAGATACCTGCGTTACAATTAAAGGGAGGGTCCCACTGGCCCATCACATCATAGTAACCCCGGCAACGGGTGCCAGTGGATGGCACAGTGTCCTCCTCTACCTCTCCAGGTGTGCTCAAAGTTGGAGGCCCCTCTGATGTCACAGAAATCAACAAAGGATCTACGGTCTGATTGGCTGTTTGGATGTCCATATCAGTAGAAGTCTCGTCCTGTGGTTTAGCAGCCCGTCCCAGAATGGCAGTGAGCAGAAGATGTAGTAAAAAACTGTTTCCAGCCATGCTTCAGCCGACACACTCCACACAACGATTTACCTCACTTTAAGAGTGAAGATATCTAAGCATAAATGTTAAAAAGATTTTTTTAAAGTGTTGAATGACTTTGATTGTCATACAACTACAGATATAGTTAGAAATATTTAAAATAATTGTGTTTGTTTTTAGAATGTATCAATGAATCAATAAATGCTTTTATTTCAGAATTGTTTCAATTAAATAAAAAAATGCATTTTTAACAGAAAACAAAAAGTATTTCCTTTAACAATTAAAAAGAAAATAGTTACTGAAAAGTGGTATAAAATGATAGTTCCTTTAATTGCAACTGCATTACCTTTGTCCTTTCAGAGAGAAAAGAAATACTTGGACATTTGCTGTCTTGTCCTGGTCCTGTCCAGATATGCGTCTCATTTTATTTTTCCCATCACTGAAGTTCAACACTTGTTCTCAGTGCTCACCAGTAGTAAAACTTCCTTTTCAGTTATCTTTTCACCTGTGTAAACAAGCAGTCACAGTAATTTGCCATTAAAAAATCCTTTCCAGAGGAGCGCGTGAACCCACAGACAGGTGTTTAAATCCACAGCGATCCACTCAGAGTGCTGTCTCTGAGCCTTGTGAAGGGCAACAGTTCAGGATTCAAATTAAAACTCCTCCCTTCTGTTCTCAGCACATTAGTGAGAGAGAGAGAGGGAGAGGGAGAGGGAGAGGGAAAGGGGTGGGGGGCATATTTTCCATCCAGCTGCTGGTTATAGTGTGAAAGGCGAGGAGACAGTACTCTACTGAAGGGCTTAGTTCACAGACTTCAAATAAAATTCATCTGTTTGCATGTATTTCCAATTGGGAGTGAAGAAGAACATGCAAAAAGGGGAAATATATATTTAATTATAAATATTGTGCATCATTATCTTATTGTAAACAATGTATATTATAGTGTATATATCAGTTGGTTTTGCAATTGGTCTGATCTCACCATTAAAGGGTTAGTTCACCCAAAAATACATTTTCTGTCATTAATTACTCACCCTCATGTCGTCCCAAACCCGTAATACCTTCGTTCATCTTCGGAACACAAATTAAGATATTTTTGATGAAATCCGACGGTATCTGATCCACACATAGGCAGCAATGACATTGCACCTTTTGAGGCCCAGATAGGTACTAAAGACTTTGTTAAAACCATCGACGTGACTGCAGTGGTTCAACCTTTGTGCAAAAAACAAAACAAAAAACAACTTTATGCAACAAACTTGTCTGTTCCCTTTCATACTGTTACGCTATTGTTGTTGCAGAGCTTCAGTTTACGTCTGAACGGCAGCTCAGTGTTGGCTGGCTCTGGTCACGTGAGCAGCATGACGTATGTGTGTAATACTGACGCAGGAGCTGTCCAAGACCGCGTTCAGACATAAACAATGAAGCTCTGCAACGAAAATATCGTAGCAGTATGACAGGGGACAGACGAATTTTGTTGAATAAAGTCGTTATTTTTGTTTTGTTTTTGCGCACAAAAAGTATTCTCGTCGCTTCATAATATTAAGGTTGAACCACTGCAGTCACGTCGACTGTTTTAACAATGTCTTTAGTACCTTTCTGGACCTCAAAAGGTGCAATGTCGTTGCTGCCTATGTGTGGATCAGATAACCTCGGATTTCATTAAAAATATCTTAATTTGTGTTCCGAAGATGAATGAAGGTCTTATGGGTTTGGGACGACATGAGGGTGAGTAATTAATGACAGTAATTTCACTTTACTATTTCTCAGCAAGGATACATTAATTTGATCAAAAGTGACAGTAAAGACATTTTTTTCTATTTTAAAGGTGCCCTAGATTCAAAAATGTAATTTACCTTGGCATAGTTAAATAACAAGAGTTCAGTACATGGAAAAGACATACAGTGAGTCTCAAACCCCATTGTTTCCTCCTTCTTATATAAATCTCATTTGTTTAAACGACCTCCGAAGAACAGGCGAATCTCAACATAACACCGACTGTTACGTAACAGTCGGGGTGTACGCCCCAATATTTGCATAATGCCAGCCCATGTTCCCAACATTATGAAAGGGATTACACAAGGGCAGCCAGTAACGTCTGGAGCTGCACACAGCCGAATCATCAGACTAGGTAAGCAAGAACAACAGCGAAAAATGGCAGATGGAGCAATAATAACTGACATAATCCATGATAGCATGATATTTTTACTGATATTTGTAAATTGTCTTTCTAAATGTTTCGTTAGCATGTTGCTAATGTACTGTTAAATGTGGTTAAAGTTACCATAATTTCTTACTGTATTCACGGAGACAAGAGCCGTCGCTATTTTCATTTTTTAAACACTTGCAGTCTGTATAATGCATAAACACAACTTCATTCTTTATAAATCTCTCCAACAGTGTAGCATTAGCCGTTAGCCACAGAGGACAGCCTCAGATTCACTCAGAATAAAACTTTAACATCCAAATAAATACTTTACTCACATAATTCGAAGCATGCATACAGCGTGCATGACGAACATCTTGTAAAGATCCATTTGAGGGTTATATTAGCTCTGTGAACTTTGTAAATGCGCTGTAATATAGTCGACAGCTCATGTGGCAGGGAGCACGCGATTTAAGGGGGCGGTGCCGAGTGTAAATCAGTGCATTGTTAATGATGCCCCAAAATAGGCAGTTAAAAAAATTAATTTAAAAAAATCTATGGGGTATTTTGAGCTGAAACTTCACAGACACATTCAGGAGACACCTTAGACTTATATTACATCTTGTGAAAAAGCATTCTTGGGCACCTTTAAATAAACACCATTTCCATATTGATTCCACGCAATCTTATTAGAATAGTTTCTGAAGGATCATGTGACACGGAAAACTGGAGTAATGATGCTTACACTTTAGCTTTAAAATATATTAAAATAGAAAACAGTTATTTTAAATTTTAATGTAATTGTATTGTATTGTAATTGTAGCCTTTAAAAAATCTTACCAACCATGTACATGAAATATAAAAAAAAAAAATCAGATATTTGTTGTATCAATTTAGTAATTAAATTGAAGCAGGTATAAAATATATTCAAAAACATAATGAGACTTATGTAACTAAAATTGTTTATGTAGCATACATTTTAATATAAACATATAGTGTTGGTTGCTTGTTGTTAGTGTAATGTAATAAGCTGTTCTTCACACCTGTAACTTGAAAACTGTGTGAACATCAAATGGAACTAGAACATGAATTTACATTTGACATGTTTTGATGCCAAAATCCCCTTGAAGTGTCCCCCACCCCCTGTCCATCAGCCCATCAGTATTCACCATGTCTTATAACCATTCCTCTCCAACATTGTAAAAACTAAACTTACAATGTGCACAGACAGAAAATGTCCAAACTGCCCACTATAAAAATATTAACATGATTAAATTAAATATTTGAATTTATGCCGTATTTCTGTCCTCCGCCGTTCTCTTCCATTCTACTGTATAGTGCAGTTGATGGGCTCTGATGGGACTTCTGTCTTTGATCAGCTCTCTACACAGGGTTAAGATGTGACAAACATAACCTAGACTTCTGAAGAGAGGAAGAAGGACAGGATGAATAAGGCATCTCACAGATCTCTTTTGGTCTCTTTTGGTTTTCTCACATATATCCTACTCTGCCTTTTTTTTTTTTTTTGTCTGTCCTTTGTAGTGAGTTAGCTCAAAGGGAAATATTAATAACTATTCATAACCTGTTATGATTAATTATGAATATTTGGATCCGTTAATCGTATTAACTTGAAGTAGCTACATTAACATTACAATCAATCAATTCACCCTGTGAACACTCAGTATTGATTATTAATGAATTCTAAAGGCCTGTACACACCGGGACGAAATATCGCACGCGTTTAACGCCAGTGTTTTTCGAGACGCTTTTTTTGTGTTCATACCCAAACCGTTTGGGCCGATGCGATTTTCAGAGTGAAAGTGCAAATTCACTCCCTGCCAGTATGTGGCGCTTGTGCTTAACAGTAGTGCAAATAAACATTTTTATTATATTAATAAAAAGTTAAAGAAGATAAAAATGCAGATATAAAATGGCACATATTATATATATATATATAATATACATATGAGAGATGGTAGTCAGAAACGGTAGTGCAAATAAGTCACAATGACAGTAGTGCAAGTGAACGGTAGTGCAAATAAACATATTTATGAAATAGACATTCTCAACTATATTTCTTGAATGTAAAAGAAAAAAATAAACAGTAAAAATACAGAAATAATACACATCTATTGGTGTGGCCAAGAAGTGTGCAGAGCACCCAGTAGCGTGCGTCTCAATCAGCTCCCAATAGTTCAGTAGTCAGGGCACTGATCAGGTAGGGAGTCGGCCTGTTTTTTTTACACTGATACATGACCTAGGAAAGCTAGGGAGCTGTTTGAGAATGTCTATTTCATAAATGTTGTAGGGGTCTTGCACTACTGTCTACTTGACTTTACTCTTCGTCGTCTTAGTATGCCAATTGTAATGTCTAGGCATTTTTACCGTTTTGTAACTTTGAGCTAATACCATAGTCGTTGTATTTGCACTGTAACCGTTTCAGCAGCTACCAGGCACGTGAACATATATAGCGCCACTCTCATTGGTCAGCCATTTTTAATCTTCTTTAACTTTATTAATATCATAAATACGTTTATTTGCACGAGGCGTTTTTAAAAAAACATTAGCGCCACATACTGCCTCAGGCGAGTGAATTTGCATGTTCAGTGTGCACATCGCACATTGAAAATCGCCCTTTGGGTGTGAAGCACAAAAAACGTTGCGAAAAACGCTGGCAATAAACGCGTGCGATATTCGTCTCGGTGTGTACAGGCCTTAAGAAGAGGAAATTTTTCATGGCTACAGAAAAAAATTCTTTCATAGCATTTACAGAGCATGCCCAGATAGCAACATAGTGTGGCCCAGATCCGACCCATACCTGGTACATGTGGATTACACACAGACCAGATGTGGGCCGGATCTGGCCCGACACTATGTTGTTGTCAGGGTATAACAAGATTGAGATCATTTAAGTGACAATTTATTTGCAGGCAATTTTTATTAACTAAATCACAAACACATAACTAAACTAACAAACACATACACAACACACAAATCACACGTACATAGGTAAAGTGAAAAATAACAGAATCAAACCGGAAGTGGGAACAGGGAATGAAGCTATGAAAAAGAGTCATTAAACCAGGAAAGAACCATCAGCATATCATTTCAAAACACCTCGTCAAGAGGATTTTACGGCTTATCCTAAAACCTCTGTTTATTGAAAAGATTTGATACTTGCAAGCCTTGCAGTAGCAGCCATCTGTTGTTCTGAACAGATTCTTGGTGATTCTGTGAAACGATGGCGTTGAAGTTGCTTTCAATTTCTCCTGTGTTGAAATGATGAAATGATGAACTCGCATGTTAGTTCAACTTTGTTCTGGATGAGAAAGAGTGAGTTCTCTTTCTCTCCCTGAGTAAGCACATGGCTGGTTGTAGATCGAGGTCTGTCGTTACGGCCGCTTCGACCGGAGAGGTCCATGCAGAACAGCAAACAGAAGGTGCGAAGAAGGAAGAGCTGATGGTTGCCCGTTCAGTGATGGTAAAGTTGCCATTTTCTTCCGAGTTGGAATGAAGGAATTACAGTCTGACTCTGTTGGGAGAGTTTTCTCTCCTGGGGAAGAGAGTGAAGACATAGCAGGCTATGGTCGAGGCCTGCCGGTGCCCATGAGCCCCCATTGGGGTCCCACACGCACATCAACCAGAAAAAGCAGCAGTAGAAGCAGGAAGAGAGAGAGCAGGTGGAGCTGTGTAGGGCTCTTTAAAGTCTGGGATAAGTCACACCTCTTAGGTGTTTTCAGGTTGACCTGAAAAATGAGAATTCCTCTGTGGGGGAGTTTTTACAAACTTTTGTCCTTCTTGCAGGGCATTTGCATATGTAACTGGCCTGGGTGTTGATGAAGAAACTATTAAAGGTTCTTGTAATACTTATATGTTGCACAGGTATTGACATATCATATACATAATCATCTAAATCTTCAAAATACAAACTTGTAGACCCCAAACTTGGTATAGGTATCTGTATCTGGTATCTGTCCTGGGATGCATGTCCCTTTATAGAACAGTTTGTCTATAAATTGAGGCAGAAGAGTCTTTGTGTCTTATGGCTTTGTGTCTTCACTGTGGCCTGATTTGAGTGAATTTGGAGCAGAGTTCTGCATTCTTGTAAGTCGTAAACACCATGGCAACCAGGGGCATTTGTTGCAGTTTTTTTTGGAGGATGGTTCACAGACCTTTGTTGGGAGAGTGAGTTTGCTGGATTATTCATTATCTATAATGAATAATTTGTGTGTCTGATGCTACACCTTTTTGAAAACACAATGCATCTTGATGACTTTAAAGTCAAAATAAATGATAAAACTTTTACTTTATTAAACATTTTCTTCTACTTGTTCTTCAACTATAAAACATGTCCTACTTTCTTCTTGATCATTAAAAAAAAAAAAAAAAATCAGGTTCCTCTCTTTAATCTCCAGGCCCAAATGGAATTTTTTGCAGGTCTTTAGTTTATATAACATTTTCTGCACTGGTTTTTATGAGAAAATATATACAGTTCTGCAGAACTGGTGTTCTGTTACAGAATGAAAAGAAAAGAAGAGGCAAGGATCTATTTGCAGCAGTTTTATTGAATAAATACACAAACAAAGATAATCCAATCAGGGAAAAAAGATGAAAATAATCCAGACAGGAAAGTAGAAAAAGACAATAATCTAAATGGGGAATGAAAACACACGTAAAGACAACCTCCGACAAACAGACTACTGAAACACAGGGGTATATACACTGGATAACAAGAGGCTAACAAGGAACAGGTGAGGGTAATGAATTACTATGGTACAAAACAATGCTGGAACAATGGAAACAAAAAATACACATCAAAATAAAAGTCCTAGAACACAGAACACACAAAAATACAGGGGAAATCTTGACATGTAAACATAGCAAAAAATGTATTAAATGGAGTTTAGGGGATTGACCACACACTTGCTGATAATTGAAGGCATTATCAGATGTTTAATAAATGATCACAAGGTGTGAATGAAGACTTGGAAGAGTTGGAAAAATGGAAAAATAAAACTTGGAAAAATACAGCATACGAGTCATGTGGACCACTTTATGACACGTTGATGGTACTCTTCTGCTGCGAAAACATCTTAAGCAGTTAAAGATGGTTTGCTGGTCTTGTTTAGTCTCCCAGCCTGGTCAAACTGTTCTCCTGGCTGGTTTTAGAAGGGTTAGAAGGGTCCTTTTTGACACATGAAAGTTGTACTACACATTCATTGTAATTGCATCAAAAAAATATATCCAGTATATTATTCAAAACTTTTTTCTTTTGTGTCCTGCATGAAAAAAAAGTTATACAGGTTTGAAATAACATGAGGATGAGTAAATGATGACAGAATTTTTATTTTTGTCATCATTTATTTTTATCTTGAGGTAAGCTGAAAAGAGATTAAATGATCTGTGTGAACGTCAGTTGTGTATGTGTTCTGATCTGCTTGTGAGAGCATGCTTCATTTGTACGTATGAGGGTTATGATATTGAATCTGAATAATCCCCCCAATTTAATATGTATCCTGAGATAGGACCTTTCACTTTCGCAGTATGGAAGATAAATGTTTCCTCTCATCTGAATACATTGCTCTCTGAGTTGAACTCTGTGTTTGTGTGTTATCTGCATATTTTATCTTGCCCTTTATTCATTCATTCATTCACTTAAGCGTTTCATTGAATCTCATTTTTCATCTATGTAACAAGGACAGCATTTTACTTGTAAATCGTTCGTTGCTATTTTTTTGTGGTCAGATGTTACATTCCTCTTTGTCAAATATGCATAACAGATAAAAATGTTCTGATCAACTCACATCAAGGTCCCCTTTTCTTTTATAGTTATTTTTTATAGTCTTTTTAGTTATTTATTCCTTTGTCATTGGCAACCTGTCAGCCATTCTCTACACTATGTTTTTTTTGTTTGTTTTTTGGTTAAAGTATGAAAAACCGCAGTGCGGTTCTTTTGTGTTTGAAATGAATGCTGTCAGATGCAAGGTCTGGGATAGATTTGCTGAAGCATGAAATATAGCCATGACAGTCCTGATACGGAGAAGTATTAACAGATATACAATACGCTTCTCTCTATATATTTAGTTATAAGATGGAGAATATATTATTCAATCTCTCTACTGAATAAAATGAAAAGAATATGAGATCAGATTTAACAGATGAAGAGAATATGAAGAAGAAATGAAGCAATGCAGGAGTGCATGTATTGATGGGAGGAGCGACGATGGTGTAGTTTAATGGTTTATAACCAAAACATTTTATTTATAAGGTTTTATTGTTACTTTTTTTTTTAAAAAGAACATGAAAGGATGTAAAAGTGGTGTAGATGCTATGAAATCAACATTGTAATTATATTCAGGTGTTTATTATGTTTTTGACCCTGTTTATGAGTCCCAAAGGGCATTATGACATTTTAGAAGGAAAGGTTTTGCTAAATCCCTTTGTATAATAAAGCAAATTACAGTCCTACAGTCTTGTACTATTTTCTGCTGATGAAAAACAAGCTTTTATATGTATGTATCAATTCATCTATGTATGTATGTATCTATCTATCTAAGTGTGTGTATATATATATATATATATATATATATATATATATATATATATATATATATATACACACACTGAACAAAATTATAAACGCAACATTTTTGTTTTTGCCCCCATTTTTCATGAGCTGAACTCAAAGATCTAAGACTTTTTCTATGTACACAAAAGGCCTATTTCTCTAAAATATTGTTCACAAATCTGTCTAAATCTGTGTTAGTTAGCACTTCTCCTTTGCCGAGATAATCCATCCACCTCACAGGTGTAGCATATCAAGATGCTGATTAGACAGCATGATTATTGCACAGGTGTGCCTTAGGCTGGCCACAATAAAAGGCCACTCTAAAATGTGCAGTTTTACTGTATTGGGGGGGGTCCGAAAACCAGTCAGTATCTGGTGTGACCACCATTTGCCTCACGCAGTGCAACACATTTCCTTTGCATAGAGTGGATCAGGTTGTTGATTGTGGCCTGTGGAATGTTGGTCCACTCCTCTTCAATGGCTGTGCGAAGTTGCTGGATATTGGCAGGAACTGGAACATGTTGTCGTATACGCCGATCCAGAGCATTCCAAACATGCTCAATGGGTGACATGTCTGGTGAGTATGCTGGCCATGCAAGAACTGGGGTGTTTTCAGCTTCCAGGAATTGTGTACAGATCCTTGCAACATGGGGCTGTGCATTATCATGCTGCAACATGAGGTGATGGTCGTGGATGAATGGCACAACAATGTGCCTCAGGATCTCATCACGGTATCTCTGTGCATTCAAAATGCCATCAATAAAAAGCACCTGTGTTCGTTGTCCATAACATAAGCATACCATACCATAACACCACCGCCACCATGGGCCACTCGATCCACAACGTTGACATCAGCAAACTGCTCACCCACACGACGCCATACACGCTGTCTGCCATCTGACATGTACAGTGAAAACCGGGATTCATCCGTGAAGAGAACACCTCTCCAAAGTGCCAGACGCCATCGAATATGAGCATTTGCCCACTCAAGTTGGTTACGATGACGAACTGCAGTCGGATCGAGACCCCGATGAGGACGACGAGCATGCAGATAAACTTTCCTGAGATGTTTTCTGACAGTTTGTGCAGAAATTCTTTGGTTATGCAAACCGATTGTTGCAGCAGCTGTCCGGGTGGCTGGTCTCAGACGATCTTGGAGGGGAAGATGCTGGATGTGGAGGTCCTGGGCTGGTGTGGTTACACGTGGTCTGCGGTTGTGAGGCCAGTTGGATGTACTGCCAAATTCTCTGAAACGCCTTTGGAGACAGCTTATGGTAGAGAAATGAACATTAAATTCTTGGGCAACAGCTCTGGTGGACATTCCTGCAATCAGCATGCCAATTGTACACTCCCTCAAAACTTGCAACATCTGTGGCATTGTGCTGTGTGATAAAACTGCACATTTTAGAGAGGCCTTTTATTGTGGCCAGCCTAAGGCATACCTCTGCAATAATCATGCTGTCTAATCAGCATCTTGATATGCCACACCTGTGAGGTGGATGGATTATCTCGGCAAAGGAGAAGTGCTCACTAACACAGATTTAGACAGATTTGTGAACAATATTTGAGAGAAATTGTCACAGTCATGCCTTCCCGGACTCCAGTTCCCAGTATCCTCCTTGTTTGCACACCTGTTGGCACTTCCCTCATCAGCTTCCCACCTTTCCTGGATCCCCGACACCTGTTCAGTGTCATTAGCACTCCCTTTAAGTTGGACTCACTCCAAGCACTGCCTGTCCGTTCTAAATGTTAATTTGATGTGTATGGTTGTTTGTCTGCTCCTTCGTTATTGAATAAATACCCAATTATTGTGGATTTCCGTGTACGCCTCATCTCTACAACACCTACACGTAACAGAAGAATGGATCAAGCCGCTGGATTTCCTCTGCCTACCCCTCCAGTGGGCATTCCCCTGGTGTCCTGCCTGACCCAAACCCCAAGCTGGCCAAAGAAAGGTCCACCGCTAGGCCCAGACGGCCGAAGTAGAAGGCCGCCATGCAACCCCAGCCTCCAGCGTTTTCTGCCTCCAAGCAACCCCAGTCTCCAGCGTTTTCTGCCTCCGAGCAGTCCCAGTCTCCAGCGTTTCCTGTCTCCAAGCTATTTCTTTGTTTTTGTTGTCCTCTGGAAGTGTGTTAAAGTCTCCAAAATAAAGTATGTGCAATAAACACAATCAAAACTCTGCATTAAAAACATGAAAAATTTCCGAGCCTAGTGGTTTTGAGCCGTCGCTGGTGTGAGTTCCTAGCGACACCCCCTCCAGTACTAGTGGGGCTTTTAATCGAGTACGAGGGCATGTCCTGGACCCCGTCTCCAGATCCCTCTCCAGCCTTCCACGAGCCCACTCTTATTCTCTTCGAGCCCGCTCCAGCCTTCCACGAGCCTGCTCCAGGCTTCCACGAGCCCGCTCCAGCCTTCCACTAGCTCGCTCCATCCTTCGCCGAGCCCGCTCCAGCCCTCGCCAAGCCCACTCCCGCTGCTAACGAGTCAGCCCCAATTGTTCCCGAGTCAGCTCCAGCAGTCCACAAGTCAGCTCCAGCAGCCGGCGAGCCCCCTCCCACTCCAATGCTCTCACCTGTTGGCACTTCCCTCTTCAGCTTACCACCTTTCCTGGATCCCCTGCACCTGTTCATTGTCATTAGCACTCCCTTTAAGTTGGACTCGCTCCTAGCACTCGCTGTCCGTTCTAAATGTTAGTTTGATGTGTATGGTTGTTTGTCTGCTCCTTCGTTATTGAATAAATACCCAATTATTGTGGATTTCCGTATACGCCTCGTCTCTACAACACCTACACGTAACAGAAATAGGCCTTTTGTGTACATAGAAAAAGTCTTAGATCTTTGAGTTCAGCTCATGGAAAATGGGGGCAAAAACAAAAGTGTTGCGTTTATAATTTTGTTCAGTGTAAATATATATATATTACACTATATTGCCAAAAGTATTGGGACACCCGTCCAAATCATTGAATTCAGGTGTTCCTATCACTTCCATGGCAAGAGGTGTATAAAATTAAACACCTACGCATGCAGACTTCTTCTACAAACATTTGTGATAGAATGGGTTGCTCTTAGGAGCTCAGTGAATTCAAGCTTGGTACCGTGATAGGTTGCCACGTTTGCAATAAGTCCATTCGTGAAATTTTCTCACTACTAAATATTCCACGGTCAACTGTTAGTGGTATCATAACAAAGTGGAAGTAATTGGAGAAATTCAGCCAAGAAGTGGTTGAATCACAGAGCGGGGTCAGCACATGCTGAGGCACACAGTGCGCAGAAGTCGCCGACTTTCTGTAGAGTCAATAGCTACAGACCTCCAAACTTAGTGTGGCCTTCAGATTAGCTCAAGAACAGTGTGTAGAGAGCTTCATGGAATGGTTTTCCATGGCCGAGCAGCTGAATCCAAGCTTTACATCACCATTTGCATTGCAATGCAAAGCATCGAATGCAGTGGTGTAAAGCACGCCGCCACTGGACTCTAGAGCAGTGGAGATGTGTTCTTTGGAGTGACGAATCACGCTTCTCTGTCTGGCAATTCGATGGATGAGTCTAGGTTTCGCAGTTGCCAGGAGAACGGTACTTGCCTGACTGCATTGTGTCAGGAATAAAGTTTGGTGGAGGGGGGATTATGGTGTGGGGTTCTTTTCAGGGGTTGGGCTTGGCCCCTTAGTTCCAGTGAAAGGAACTCTTAATGCTTCAGCATACCAAGACATTTTGGACAATTTCATGCTCCCAACTTTGTGGGAACAGTTTGGGATCAGCCCCTTCCTGTTCCAACTTGACTGCACACCAGTGCACAAAGCAAGGCCCATAAAGACATGGATGAGTGAGTTTGATGTGGAGGAACCTGACTTGCCTGCACAGCATCCTGACCTCAACCCAAAAGAACACCTTTGGGATGAATTAGAACGGAGACTGCGAGCCAGGCCTTCTCACCAACATCAGTGCCTGACCTCACAAATGCGCTTCTAGAAGAATGGTCAAAAATTCCCATAAACACACTCCTAAACCTTGTGAAAAGCCTTCCCAGAAGAGTTGAGGCTGTTATAGCTGCAAAGGGTGGGATATTTTCTTTTCTGGTACTTGCCGATACTGATACCGATGCCTATACATTTATTAATTTCTATTTTATTTTTTTGGTGATGTGTCAGTTTTCCAAGCACAACACAGTGAGACTAATGAATATAGGACAGCTTCTTTATTATTACTCCAATGAAAAAAGTAATACATTTTATGTGCTTGTCACAAACTTAAAGCACAAATTTCACAATGACCAATAACATTCAAAGGGCATACAAAATAATAATAATAATAATCAAGTCTTTTTAAACCTGCCTTTCCAAAAGTGCTAAACAAATATTACAGAACAAATGTATATAACATAACACAGTGAACCAATGTAAAGCCAATGTATATGAGCATGAATAATAATATATATATATATATATATATATATATATATATATATATATATTCATTTTCATTTAACATCTTTTGTTGTTTTATTAACATTAATGACAGACAAATTAGGCTACTTTCCCTTTAAGACTGAATCCAAGGATGTACCTATATACTGACACATATCCTGTTTTCAGCCACCTGTTTACGTCCACTTAAGCCATAACCTACTGTATTTACGTGAAATACTCCACACAATGGACATTTTGACAATCTATTTGTGCATTTGACCATTCAGGCGCAAGGAGAACTGATTGCGTGCTTTCTGAGAGAACTGGGATCGCGTGCAAGAAAGAAAGAGAGAGAGAACGCTTCTGGTCTGTGCCATTCAGCGCGATTTGCATGCAGTTCGCAATGTGTCGGTTGTCATCATTAATTTCAAAGTATTTCCACACCCCTGAGGCTGAACATTTTTTCTGCTCTTGCCGCTGGTGTCTCTGTGCGCTGAAAATTCTGTCAATTACGTCACGTGAGATATCGGTCTTTGGTATCGGGGGTATTTTTACGAGTACAAGTACATGAGCTTGGTATCGGGCTCAATACTGATACTGGTATCGGTGCATCCCTACATAGAACACTTTTCCACTTTGAAACAGGCCATTTTAAATGAGCCTTGGTCGACGACGCTTCTGGACCATGTTCATATATGGCATCCTTTTTGCATGATAGAGCTTTAGTTGGCATCTGCAGATGGCACGGCGGATTTTACCGACAGAGTTTACTGACAGTGGTTTCTGGAAGTATTCTTGGGCCCATTTAGTAATATCATTGACACAATCATGCCGATGAGTGATGCAGTGTCGTGTGAGGGCCCGAAGACCACGGGCATCCAATAAAGGTCTTCAGCCTTGTCCCTTACGCACAGAGATTTCTCCAGTTTCTCTGAATCTTTTGATGATGTTATGCACTGTAGATGATGAGATTTGCAAAGCCTTTCGCAATTTGACGTTGAGGAACATTGTTTTTCACAATCTTTTTACGTACTCTTTCACAGATTGGAGAGCCTATGCCCATCTTTAATTCTGAGAGACTCTGCCTCTCTAAGACATCCCTTTTTATAGCTAATCATGTTACAGACCTGATATCATTTAACTGAATTAGTTCCTAGATGTTCTCCCAGCTGAATCTTTTCAAAATTTCTTGTTTTTTCAGCCATTTGTTGCCCTCGTGCCAACTTTTTTGAGACCTGTGGCAGGCATGAAATTAGAAATTTCGCGTCCCAACCTTTCTGGAATTCAGGTTGTGTATATATATATATATATATATATATATATATATATATATATATATATATATATATATATATATAATTATATACACACTTACATATCTGCATATGAAAAACAAGCTTTTATATATACATACATACATACATACATACATACATACATACTGTAAGCTTGTTTTTCATAAGCAAAAAATAGTATAAAGAATAGTGGACTGAGATGTAGGTAATATGTTTAACAAAAAATGAAACAGCAAAATACAGAACTAAGCAAATGTCATATAGATTAGACAAAGAGAAGTGAGAAACAAAGTGAGCAAAAACATAACTATGTGGAAGAATATCCTAATATGCCCACATAGAGCATATTAGGTAGTGGAATTGACATGTGTTTTGTAATGTACTTTAAGGTATTTGTCCCAGAAAGAAAGAAAGAAAGAAAGAAAGAAAGAAAGAAAGAAAGAAAGAAAGAAAGAAAGAAAGAAAGAAAGAAAGAAAGAAAGAAAGAAAAAGATTTTTTGATAACTTAACCAGTCATATGCCCTTTCATTGGCTATAAAATCTCTGGTGTGTTTTAATGTCTCATAAACAGTCAGCTCTGTTTGAGGTCTCAGTAGACTCTCTGTCAAACTTGACCTTTACCAAGTGAAAAGAGATGCAAATAGCCAGTCACTCCTCAGTGCTCAGTTCTTTATTATTGTAAATTGGTTTAGAAGCACCTGGATCCATTGAGAAAACCTGCCACTCATCCCAGAATTTCAATAACATGATTTACTCACTCCTTCCTTGCAAGCTAGAGGTGTAATTTCTTTTAACCTACACTTTGATGGGTCTAAAATCTTGGTATTGGTTCACAAACAGGATGATTATAGTAAACTACAGGATTAGTTTCACAACTGATGCACTTGCATCAGCAAATTTATTTTAGCCTTGGCCTGAAAGCAGATAATGTTTAAAATATCCAGTGGAATGAATATATTGAAGACACGGGGGAATTTCTATGCCAGGGGCCTCTTCTTTTCTCCCGCTGTTTAAGAACTAGATTAAAGCAGCACAAAGGTTTTAAGGTTTAAAGGTTTTCAAACTTTTGAAGAAAACCGTTGAGTCATTTATTATCTCCCAGTCAGAAATATGTACATCTTAAGCGCATTAGATGGGTGGTACTGAATTTGATTGAATTGTCTATTTCATCATCTCTCTAAATTCAGTTTTACAACGGCTCATCATTTCAGTAGTGAGATCTTGAACTTTCTTTTTTTTTTACTTTTTTATCCTCTCTAACTCACCAAACACTCTTTTACTTCCTAAAGTGGTGCAGTACTGTATTTAAAAACAAAAAAGCAAAAATACATAATTTAATAAAAAGATAAATAAAAATGGTAATTTTTTTTATTATTTGCACTCCACATATGATTTTTCATCATATGTTTTGTGAAAGGATCTGAAAAATGACACTAGGGCCTACAAAATATTTTATAAATAAATATTAATATACATGCAATGGCTGATTTTGGGCTTGATTGTAACTATTTTCACTGGTGGAGCAGAGCAAAATACAGAACAAAACAATAACTCAAAAATGTACTCAAACAAGATCTATATGCCCCATATGCATTAAGTCCAATACTAAATTACCAGCCATGTTATTGGCAACCAAGTAAAATTCCCGATTTTAGAAAGGCGAGAGTCCCATAAGAAACTTCCCAGAGCCAAGAGCAAGTCCCTCTAGCATAGCTCTGTTTGCCTCAGTCTCGTTCAGAGAAAAGTGCCATGAATAATGAAAATGAAGAAAGAAAACCTCTTGATTAGCTCATTATTTAGAACATTCAGACCCTTAAGAAGCTGGTGTTTTAAAGTGGTAAGCCAGAGTTTCCACCTGGCTTTAACTCATTTAACTGGCTTAAACAGCAAGACTTCCTTGGTCAACTATTTCAGCAGAATAAAAACTCTCCTACTGTTACCACACTTAATCTCTATTTGGATATTTGAAAACTCTTATTAGCCATTTATTAAAAGGCCTAAAAATTGTTATTCCTGTTTAATTTTTTATTTTGATCGATAACCAGTTTTATAACAGTCTTATACTAAATGGGTAAAACAGCTAATGAGCCATAATAATAATAATAATAAAAAAAATATTCTACAATTTACTGAGATTTTACAGACAAGATACTATAGATAAATACACTACTTTGGTTAAAGCTGCTGTCCGTAACTTTTTTTGGATAAATATTGTCCAAAATCAATTTTTTGAGCAAGTACATAACCAGCCAGTGTTCAAAACTATCTCCTTACCTTAGCCCGATTCACAAAGGTAAGCTTTAATAAAGTTTTCTATTTCAGGTGGTTTCTGCTGGAAATTCAAGCATGTCGCTGTTCATCTTTGCGTCATTACGTCATGTCTGTTTACATAAAGAACAAGTCCCAGCTAGTAGGCTATATCATGTGTGAGGATGCTGCACGATGGCTGATCATTTATAGTCTTTTCTCACAGCAGCTGGAATAATTAAATTTATCGTTTTGATGGCGGATTGTATGGAATGACAAATTAGAGATTAGACAGAAATTGAAATTTAATACACATTAATACACATTAAATACACGTAGTCACGCAATGCTGATGTTGTTAACAATTTGAGAACAAAGTATAACAATAATAATAATTGCACAGTTTGATATGATATGAGCTAAGCGATCGTTAGATTTAATCACCATTGGTAGCGCGATTTATTGTAATGCTTTTTTTCTCAGTTTCTCAGAACAAAAGTGGCAGATTTGTTACTTGCTTGTTCAGATGACATTCTCCTGTGAAAATTCTTATTTTGGTCATACTTCCAAGACGTAGAATCTGTGATTCTGAAGTACAATATCACGGGTGCGGTGACTGACAGCAAACATTAGATTCATCCGCGCTGAGGAGTCGTGTCGATGTAGCCTGACTTCGTCATACTCATATTCTAGGCAGAATGTGAGTCTGATACTGCTCCATTGCACTTGAATTATGGGGTGTGTCTTAGCCGAACCAGTAAAAAAAAAAACTCTGCACTCAATTGGATAGACCTACAACCAATCAGAGCAACGCAGTAAGTGACGTATGTTGAACTTGTACTTAAACTTTTGCCGAATCCCGTTGGAAGGACGGCAAACACATCTTTCCCATCGACAAATGCCTTGATTGCGGTTCTTTGTTCGTCTTTTAAAATTAATGCGCTGTCGATTTCTTTTATTACAGACGTGATAGCGGAATCTAAACATTTTACTTCTCCAGCTGCAGTCATCGTTGGTGAAAACCAATTCAACCCAAGCACTCTTTGATGACATGGGTGGTTACGTAACCGCAGATAGCCTGTCCATCATCGATTAAAGCCCGCCCTGGCAATTTGATTGGCTCGGCCTTCTGGGAGCCAAGCATAATTACTCCACAATGGATCGAGTCCAGACCGAACTTCCCGTCCAAAAAATGTTGTGGGCGGGGTTCGGGCTGGCACCCAGGCTAGTGTCGATGTACAACCTACATAGATGATAATTCCACAAATAAATGCAATTGCATGTTTCGGACAGAGATGGCAACAAAGAGGCAAAACTTACAGACTGCAACTTTAACTTAATATCTTAATTTAATTGTATAAATTTAGTAATCTGTACTATTAGCATACTATGCCTTTGTTTTTAAGGCAGGGCAAACTGCCAAATTTTTGAGGCGCGGCAATTCTTAATAGGATTTTCACAGGAATTTCATAGGATTTCCTTAGTTCCATTCACTCATTTTACAAAGTCATCTTGAAAGCTGAATTGTTAATACAACTGAACATTTTGAGAGAACATCAGATAAGCTGACTTCATAAATTGATGATTTCCTAAAATGGTTTTGTTTGAACTCCTCATTATGGTGATTAGTGTTCCTATTTGGTTGGGCACTTGGAACTTCATTTATACTACTAAACATCTCTTCCAATTGATGCAGTGATGCAACAAAAAATCAGTTATAGGAGAAGTAATAAACAGGTTGTTATTAAATCTGGCCTAACTACATCATTCTCTAGTTTACTTTTCATGTAGAATTATGATCAATTAAAATTGTATTGCTAACACTTGTGTCAAAAACACCTTGTAAAACATCAGACTTTTAATTGGGTTGATATAATCCACCTGTAATTGTGGCACTATATTGCAATTTACCTTGCTTGAGTTAATTCTTTTCTTCATACGTTGAATACGAAGATGGTCAGGCGGAAGCTCGATATTTTACTTCATAACTTGTTAAATATGTTTTGTTTTTTTTACACAAATGCATCACTTCGCTTCAGAAGGCCTTTATTAACCCCCTGCACTGTAAAAAATGACCGTGATTTTAACAGTAAAAGACTGTAAAAATGCTGCGGTGAAAAACTGTTGATTGGTTTACAGAAAGTTTCCGTACTATATACGGTGAATAACTGTAATAGATCTAATGGTACATTTAATGTAATTTTACGGTAAAATACCGTTAAATTCACAGTTTTTGGAAGTGAAAAATAACAATTCATTGTAAAATTTACAGTGAAAAAACGTATATTGACATTCCCACAATTCCCTGCGTGATACTTCACATTTGATATATTTTTGTTGAAATAACTCTGTTTCTTCTTAGTTTTTCTCATTTTTTTCTAATCAGTTATGTACATTAGGGTTTTATGTTACATCTAATGTTGTTAAATTAATGTTTATTGCATTTTTAAAATTTCATGCATGTTACCATGATGGTGTTTAGTGTGTGTGTGAATGACACAGTGTGCACCTTCTATATATTAGTATTGTCCTTCCTCAGCTTGTGGAAAAGCTGCTTGTGATGAACTTTGATTAATCATGTGACTCATCACCACTGTGTTTGGTGACTGTCAGTGTATTATAAAGGTACAAAACAGATATTAGTACTTCATTAGGTTGGTAAATTAACATTATATCAGTTAATGAAATACGCTATTTTACCGTAAATTTAACAGATTTAAAATGTAAAATTCACATGTAACTCCGTAAGTATGTTTACGGTTTGATGTCATTTTTACAGTATTGTTCTGGTAACCACAGCTGCCGGTATTTTTCCATAGAAACAACGGGATTTTTTTTACAGTGTGGAGCCGTGTGGAATATGTTTATGATGGATGGATGTGGATGGAGACACTTTCTTCAGCTCATACTTGTTGGTCCCATTTACTGCCATTATAAAGCTCAGATGCGTCAGGATATTTATTAATATATCTCCGATTGTTTTCATCAGAAAGAAGAAAGTCATATACACCTAGGATGGCTTGAGGGTGAGTAAAGCTTGGGGTAATTTTCATTTGAAAGTGAACTAATCCTTTAGCTGTGCGAATCCTTTTGTTTTATTTCTCATTAAATGGTCAGCAGCATAGGCTACATGTATACATTGATGATGGATCATTTACCTTCATACTTAGAAGATCTTAGAAGAATCTTTCCTTCTTTCGTTTTTGTGGGTGATTGTGCACCAGTGTCTGAATAATGCACTAAAAAAAAAAATCTGTCACTCCAGCCTTACCTAACTCACACATAACCTACAGTACATACTATATTAAAACACTTTTTTTTTGCACAACGGATTATTTTTCAATGTAAACTACAGCCTGAGCTGCAGATGAAGACACCAACAGTCAGATTATGTTTAATACCACCTACTGTACATTTTAAGGATTATGTTTTATATATGTATTTTTGTATGCTACAAACATGTTCTAAAATGTCTCCGTTTATCTTATGAGCAATGGAGTCAGTCTCACGCTCTCTCATGCCCTTCTGCCCTCTAATTTTAATGGTTCTGAAAGTACATTACCCACATGATTAGATGTAAAATCTTTTTATCTGCTTGTGACAGTAATATTGGATGAGAGGATCACGTCCTGAAAAGCCATAGTGGTTAATTAGTGGCATGGCCCATGAAATCATATAAATGTCAGGGAATGTTTGAGTGGACAGCTACCAAAAGAAAACTGCAATGTGAATGCCAACCATAAATGACATAGAAATGAGAATCTGTATCTGATTTAGTGGATTTACAAAACTCAAATTCAAAACGACAAAGCTGGAAAACTTTAAGCAAATGAATGGATATAGAGTACAAAGCACTCTTTCTGTATTCTTAAAGACTGCCTCGGTTAACCTGTCATCAGCATATTTTCACTATGTATAAAGAACCTTTAAGATGATGATAAGGATGTGAGCAAGATGATGCAATTCAAATGCAACATTAAAAGTACAGACTGTTACATTACGGGTCTCTGCATGTAAAGTTTTTAAGCGAATTGTAACATTTATCTGAAACACTGTTGCTTAAAGCAAGCTAAATAGATTTTAAATTCAATCAATCATACAGAATACTTTTAGATGACCATGGTAACATTTACACCTGAAAACTTACATGCATTTAGCACAATATGTATTACTAAAGTCATGCAACCTGACAATTAAAAACAAAACCACCACTTTTTTTATATTTTCATAATGTTTTTATGTTTTTCAAGCAGGGACACAGTGATATTAAACACACATAAATACATGAATGTGGTTTGAGGCAGAAAGTAATTAAAATCTAAATAGTATTTACAGGACAACAGTAGCACAGATGTGTCAGGCAGCATAACCTGAACTTAATTAAATAAATCATACTGTGGACATTTTTACTATGAATGTTTATCATATATAAAATATCAATTTTAGAAATTGTGCACACATATTAAAAATTTAGATTAAATCGCTTGTGGCACTGTAATGTGTTTGTTATGATTACACTGATCCTATGGACTTTTGAATATTAATTTATTTAGTTAAATTCCTACTATATTACAATCTTATCACAACCAGAGTAACATTTTTTTTTTTTTTTTTTTTTTTTTAATGACAGGAGTCAAAAGACTTGAGAAATACAACAACTCCACCAATGGGTCCATTGCTAGTGATACCTGTACATTTTATAACACTTATTGTGCTTCCTATAACATTGATCTCCTTAAACCATCTTGAGTGCAGTGTATAATATATTCAAGACACTATAGGATTGATATAAAGGTTAACTGTTCAGAGTAAAGGTAAGGTTTAGATAACAACTTGCAACACAGTAAGTATCAATAATCAGCAAAGTACAAAGGAATTGACTGACTGTAACATGTATTGAAAGACTGACTGAGTTAGACTGAAAATGAGTACTGCACATTATGGCCTCTATTAACAGTAAAGGAGAATGAATAGTCTTTGTTTTACACATAAATAAGGGACTCTAAATAAAGAGGAACATTCAACTCTTCAAATAAGTATCAATCACAACAGCTTATTTTTTAAGAATAAGGAACATTATTCTCATCCTGTATTACTCTCAAAGTATCTGAAGTAATAGATCATGTTGAGGTAGGACAGAGACACCTGCAGACCGATGAGGGTAATCCTGCCACAATTTGCTTTGGCACATTTAATCTATTTATATATTACTTTATATTACTTTGGCACATTTCCACAGGGGCAGTTTGTGTGCCATTTAAACGTACTGGAAATTCAACTATACAGACTAATTGGTCCGTCTGTATGCATCACAGATCACTGAAGGAAACATTAAAAAGGTCAACAGACTGAAAAGTTATCACTTTATGAAAAGGCACTGAGCAGAAAAACTAGAAGACCTGCTTTGATATAAAAGCTATTTTTGTTTACACGATTCTCTTATCTGGAAAGGCACTGTGTGACTCTTTATGACTGTTGTAATAATACATTCTTAGATGAAGCCAGATCTACCTCTGGCCATATCCATTCATGCCCATGTTCCCCGATGGAGTGATAGTGACCGAATCTAGAAAAGGACGGAGTGCTTGTCCAAAAGGTCTATGGAAAAGAAATTATGCCAGATATCAAGCCAGTTATTATTAATACTACCACTAATGTCAATGCCATATTTGATTGCAAAGTTGTAAGGGCAAACTTACGTAGCGAGCACCTCAGATGGGAGCTCAGTGATGTATGAGGGAATCTTTCTTCCTGTTAAAAACTGTGCAACCTCAGAACTGAAGGTGTTGCAGTTGTGTTCAAAAATGTGGTATTTTTCAGGGCTGTGGACAGAAAAGGAGGAAGTACAGATTATCATGTGTAAAAGGGTGTAATTTCTGAGCAAACAGAATAGAAAAAATAATGAGAGCAACGTCTGCAATATTTTGTCTCTCAGTATTACAGTAGAAAAATATTCTGATTAAAAAAATGACAGAATTTTAACCATCATTGCAGTTTAATGTTAAATGCAAAAATATACTGACCTGTAAGTAGACTCCCTGAGCGAAGACAGATATTCCAGAAAGAGGTCCCGGGGAACTTCTGTGTTTCCAAGGTCCACTGTGGAATCGGGCATGCCTAGAATAGTACCACCCTGAAACATGAGAGTATTTCATGATTATGATGGGTTACAATTACTCATTAGGCCCTAGTACTTTGTCATAGACTTAAACTTGAACATATCTTTAAGCCAGCATGAAACAGAAGTTTTGATAGTCTTTTCTTCCTATTGTGAGATATATCTGAGTGTAATGGATTCTCAAACAAGAAAAAAATATAGGGAGGGAATTGATTTTGTCCATTGGGAATTGATTGGATCGTTGGATCATTGTGGTTTACTATTTACTAACTGCTGTGATCTCATGTGAGCGACAGGTTGTCCCGCCCTCATGCTGACTAAAACATGCCATTAGAAAAAAGAAGAGATGACATTGCAAGAGGGAGGGGAAGTTTTGATTAAAGTTTACGACGACACATGAATTTTTAAAAGAAAAAAATATGATGCGCACAGAAAAAAAAGAGTTTATAATAAATACTGCAATATTCCACAAAATATAAGAATTGTCCATTTTGATCCCATGTTGATTTTAAGCAATAAACTAGTTTAATGCATAAAGATCCATTGATCATTTCTTACCGGATAGCAGCTTGTGATGCCCCCTCCTCCAAAGAAAAACTCTTCCCCATAAACCACTACTGATGTGTGCCTTCATTAAGTAATCAAAGAACAATACATTCAAATAAAGACTGTTTAATTTAATCATTTTTATTATTATTAAGTTAGAAGAAAAAACCAAAACATTTTTCACTAGTGTTAGTCTCAGACCTTTGGACCCCATTGTATATCTAATTCTGCTGCCTGATAAAAAGTAGCAAGTTTTGAAAAAAGGTTAAAAATACTCACCATATTCCTTCGACTTGCTTTCCTGCCAGTTTAGATAAAGAAGAATTTTTGTCAGGCATTTCTTTACATATTTCCAAAAGTGACAAGGTTATTTAAATGAAGTAAATTTACTCTAAAATGTATAAAATATCATATTTTGTCACAAAAAAAAAAAAAAAAAAAAAAAATTCAACACAAAATCATGAAGCTCTATTCTAGAAGCGTCACCAACATCCCAACAACAACTTTATCCGGGCAAGCTGAAGAACTCACCTAACATCATGGGACTCAGCTGACGGGCCAGTCCCTTTGACAGGTCATAAATGTACAAATTCACGTTGTAAGAACTTCCATCAGCCATCGCTACGACTTTAGACAAACGTGTGTTTACAAACAAAAACCAAATGCTACTGCTAGCAAACTGAAACTTAGTTTTTCCTCGCTCTGACTGAACTCGAAAAACCAGACTTCACTGTTTTGCTGGCACAATAATCGCATTAAACATTCACACAAGGACGCGTTCTTTGAGGGTTTAAATTATTTCTAGAAAATGATGAACAGGTCCGACACAGCGTTCACGGGTTACTTCGTCGCAGTGACTCAAGATATTTTGGTACCGGTTGTGACAAATTTGTGCTTATTCATTGGGGCACCGACCAATGGCAGCACAGATACAGTAACTTACCAAACATCTGTAATATCCTCCAAAACGCTAGATGGCAAACTAAAACACGCATGACGATGTTCATGCCCAACACTGAATCAACTAGTGATTTTCGCGAATCGGTTCGTTTGAACAGTTCGTTTCAAATAAACTGGTTCAAAAACCTGATACAGCAATTTTCTACATCATTAAAGGGATAGTTCACCCAAAAATGAAAATTCTGTCATCATTTACTCACCCTCAAGTTGTTTCAAACTTTATTCAAAATATCTTCCTTTGTGTTCAACAGAACAAAGAAATTTATACAAGTTTGAAAAAACTTCTATGTGAGTAACTGATGACAGCATTTTCATTTTTGGGTGAAATATCCCTTTAAGTGACATCCCGTCATGGCATAAACATGCTCTAAAACTTTTCAGTAAAAATATGTCTGTTTATTGTCGATTTTCGATTACATTTATTAATAAGGGATGTGTTGTAAATCAGCTCCAGTTCAGTTTGTTGCAGCCATACAGTAATTTATCTAATTTGCGTTTATTTTTGCCCTAGTCACCTTCAAATGCTCACTCATCACGAGTCGGGCAAGTTCGAAAGGAAATTTTGTCGGTTCACTCGCGAGACCTTTTTTTGAGAACCGATTCAATACATTCATAGAAAAGATCCGAGTGAAAAGAACGATTCGTTCATGGCCAGTATGACCCCCTTAATGTTTTTTTTTTTTTAATTTAATATATATATTTTTTAAATTCTGCCTTCAGAGTACAATTACAAATGGTAAATACGTATATAAACACTTTAAACAGTATTTGTTAAACTGCTAAAGCCGTTCTCAGAAACGTTTGTTTACTTCCTCTTGCTTGGATTAACCAGTCACTTCGCTCTTGTCTTGCCATTGGTTCTTGCTGTTCAATACTCGCCTCTGATACGCTAGTGGAGCTGTCACTCAAATTGTGGCGCACTGGATGCATGCGCGGTAGGGAATCAAAGTTCTCTTGTTCAAAGGAGAAAAGTGCCTGATCCTAAGTTTAAGAAAAATTGTTTAGTTTTCCCCCAGCTGTATTTAAAAAGCAACACTGACACGGTTCTTAGAGAAAGTAAAGAGTAATGGCGGACTGGGGAGAGTACTATCGAAACGAAGACGATGAAGTTGAGCAGGACGAGGAAGACTCTGGAGGTTAGCACAGCTAATTTAACTGCATTAATTGAGTCAATATATTGTTTTGTCTTCCATTAAACTTCCATATATTAAATTAAGATGTAATTACACATAAATTCTTTGTAACTTTTAAATTAATAGGTGATTACAAAATCAGTGGCCGTGACAGCCTGGTGTTTTTGGTTGATGCATCCAAAGAGATGTTCATCAAGGGTGAGGATGGAGAGCCATCAAATTTTGACATGACTATGCAGGTAAGTCTAACTGTAACAAGCTTTATTTGCTCATTATTTTTGTTTTCACAGTATTTAATTCCTGTGCATTTCTAATAGACGTTATTCTCCCTTGTATCTAGTGTGTGCGCAGTGTGTACACTAGTAAGATCATAAGCAGTGACAAAGATCTGGTCGCTTTGGTGTTCTATGGGACTGAGCAGAGCAAGAACCCCAGAAACACCTTCAAGCATGTCTACATTTACCACGACTTGGATTCTCCTGGTGGGTAACTCACTCTTTATGCTTTTCAGATTGCGTATTTGTTGGTGATCTCATTGTTCCCTTCTCAGGAGCTCAGCGTGTACAGGATATTGATAAACTGCAGGGTGAGAAAGGAGCTCAGTTGGCTGAAAAGACCCTGGGCAGTGGGGAAACTTCCCTCGGAGAGGCTCTATGGTGCTGCTCCAACCTTTACAGTGACATCAAGTTGCGACTGTCACACAAGCGCCTCATGATCTTCACATGCAGGGATGACCCTCACGGAGGAGACGCCGCTAAAGACAGACAGGCTCGTACAAAAGCTTCTGACCTTAAAGAGACAGGTAGACAATTGAGACAATTGAAGGGGAAAATGACACTGATTCAGTGGCAAATGATGGACGTTGTATAGCCTGTGTTCTGTTTGCTCCTCAGGTGTGGTCATAGACTTGATGCACCTCACAAAGCCTGGAGGGTTCGATGTTTCCCTGTTCTTTTGTGATATTGTAAGCCCTCCAGAAGATGAAAGTGAGCTTGGCGTCCAGGTTGAGCCCTGCAGGAAACTCGAGGACTTGAAGAAGAGGGTCAGAGCTAAAGAGTTGAAGAAAAGAGCTCAAAGCAGGTAAATGCACAGCACCATGCCCATTCATTCTCTGAACCATTTGTCTTATGCAGGGATGCTGGAGCTTTTTGCATGTCCATGCAGGGGAAAATGTGTATAGCAGCTAATATTTTTCTGTAGTGTTTGTGAATGGATTTTAATACAGTTTGCTTCAGGCATGAAAAAAATCAATTTATAGTCGGCATGAAATAGAAAAATTGCGATCCGAATTGCAAATTCTTTCCCACTGTGACCCATCTAAACAAAAATTCTTTTCAAACGAGAAAAAAAATGGTGGGATTTGATTTTGTACATTGAGAATTGACTGGATCGTTGGAATCATTGTCATTTGCTAATTGCTGTGATGATTAAATGATTAAAAATCATTTACAGATAAATAATTTATCATAAACACTGCATTATTCCAGAAAATAAATTGATTTCATGTGGTTTTAATCCTTTTAAACATTGGAAAAAAATGCAACATTGTTTCTTGGACAAAATGGCTCCAGAATGCAGTTCTTTGATTTACACCTATTTGTTTTCAAGGTTAACATTCTCGCTCGGAGAAGGTGTCAATCTGGCAATCGGTGTATATGTGTTGGCCAGGACTGCCACCAAACCTCCTGCCGTCAGACTTTACAGAGATACTAATGAACCTGTGCGCACTAAAACCCGTTACTTCCACACCCACAATGGGGGCATACTTTTGCCAAATGATATGAAGAGGGCACAGGTAAAGCACTAGATATGGGGTTCAAATTGTTGCATTATTCCAATTAAATAGATTGAAATTCACAAATACATGTAAAGAGATTCACTAAAATTAATCAGGTTCACAAATAAATAGATTAAGAGCCACAAATAAATAAATGTAGAGTTTCACAAGAATTAATAAAATTCACAAAAAAAAACACATTTTATTTGCAAATGTCATTTTAATGTCACAAACACGACTCTTTCTGTGGATTTGTAGATCCCTGCAAGCATTTGTAGATTTTTAACTCTTCTAGCATCAAGATGTGTAGATAAATCCACAAATAAGTGGACTCCGCCCACCGTTTACTCAAGCCAATCAAATAACGGCCACATTGCACTGACCAATTGTAGTACGTTCTTGCTACAACCAATCACGTTTGGCTTTACACTTGGGGCAGGAACAGATTCATTTTGCACAACTGAAAGGAACTGTATTCTATGGGCACTTTGTTCAAACTGAGCTGAAGTGCTGTTTGTGTGGTTAAAACACCCTGATTATTGGAGTTTAAGGCTTCTGTATATTTCCAGGATTATACACAAATTATGATCATTCACAGATCCCAAGCATCATGATCAGTAACACCCTCTCTACACCGAACACAAGCGGCACAACTGTGCCAAAAGCAACCCATTATATTATATAATCAGTGATACTGTGACTGCACGCACATTCGCATTGATGTGTCCATAACAGCCTCGCACAAGGTAGACATGATGTAAGACATGGCACAATGGCTGATTTTTGCCTTTTAAAGCACAGCTGCGGTGACAAATATAGGACATAATATCATTGTATAATACCAAATGTTATCAAATGCATGATATCTCTTTGGAATGCAACAACCTGCCGCACATTTAAAAGAACCCACCTATATCTTCTCTACAAACACAAAAGGGAATCGTAATACATGTATTTAAAGGTGCCCTAGAACGTTCTTTCACAAGATGTAATATAAGTCTAAGGTGTCCCCTGAATGTGTCTGTGAAGTTTCAGCTCAAAATACCCCATAGATTTTTTTTTAATTAATTTTTTTAAATGCCTAATTTTGGGGCGTCATTAACTATGCACCGATTCAGGCTGCGGCCCCTTTAAATCTCGCGCTCCCTGCCCTAGTCTGATGATTCAGCTGTGCACAGATCCAGACGTTAATACTGGCTGCCCTTGTGTAATGCCTTGAACATGGGCTGGCATATGCAAATATTGGGGTCTTACATATTAATGATCCCGACTGTTACGTAACAGTCTGTGTTATGTTGAGATTCACCTGTTCTTCGGGGGTCTTTTAAACAAATGAGATTTATGTAAGAAGGAGGAAGCAATGGAGTTTGAAACTCAATGTATGTCTTTTCCATGTACTGAACTCTTGTTATTCAACTATGCCAAGGTAAATTCAATTTTTGATTCTAGGGCACCTTTAATGTTTAAGATACTATTTATAATGCTCTATAGATCGTTCGATCCACAGAGCTGCTTGTGTGTCGTTAAAGCTGCTTGACTGAAGAAGTGGGAAACGCTGTTGAGTAATTTCACCTATTACACAAACTAGCATGTTAATCACAAGGCTGAATCCAGTTATTCATTATTCAGCTACTTATTGATGCTTTTTCTGTTCTATCTTGAATAACGTGACACTTCCATAATGTACTGTTCCCATAACAGAGATGTAAAGTGCTGTTTCTTTGGCATTTTCAGAGGCTCATAAAATACAATACTGTGGTTTGGCTTGATACACTGTCTAATGAAATCCAAATTTTAAACATCTTTTACTGTACCAATTTTATGGGCCTTATAATTCCTATTTGAGCCAATGCAGATGAATGAGCAAAGTCATTTCAGGGCAAGACCACCTAATTGTAAAGCAAATCATGATTGGTTGGAGTGAGAGTGTGCAATGATTGGTCTGTGCAAATGGCTGTTATCTGATTGGCTTAAGTAGATGGTGGGTTGAGTCCACTTATTTATGGATTTGTCTGCATGTTTTGACAAAAGAAATGTTTCAAAATCCACAAATGCATGTGGGGATCTACAAATGCAGCAATTGCACAGAAAGCGATTCACAAATGAATGCCAGGCAGAAATCTGTTTATTTGGAATAATGCAACACTTCTAACCCCATGACAAGAGGTCACTTTGAATCAAAATCAATAACAAAGCTGTATAAGTTTTATTTGCTGTATGTGACCCTTTTACTTAAAAGTTATTATATTTTCTTATCATACAAATTAACTTACTACTTAACTATGAAGGTTTATGGGAAGAAACAGATTGTGATGGAAAAGGATGAGGTGGATGAGATTAAGAAGTTTGATGATCCAAATTTGGTGCTGATGGGGTTTAAGCCCATGGACCGCCTCAAACTGCACCATCATTTACGACCTGCACTCTTCATATACCCTGAGGAGGAGCAGATAGCAGGCAGGTCTTCATTTGTTGATGTCTAAGCACCTCTTTCAGTTCAACCCATATATTTTCTTAACAGTTTATTTTTTTCATATTTTGAAAAGCAGATGTGCCGTTCCTTATTTTTGTTTTGTTTATTATAGGGAGCTCCTGTATGTTTACAGCTCTGCTTCTGAAGTGCAGTGAAAAAAATGTATTTGCATTGTGCAGATACATCCCTCGTCGTAACACTCCACCTAGGTTTGTAGCACTAGTTCCCCAAAGAGAGGAGCTGGATCAGAGTCAAACCCAGGCAACACCTCCAGGTATCTGCAGTCAAGACTGTCAGATATGTTCATTTACACCAGGAATGGGCAGCTTTTCTCCTGGAGGGCTGCTGTCCTGCAGAGTTTAGCTCCAACCCTGATAAAAACTCATCTGTCTGTAACTTTCAAGTAATCCTGAAGACATTGATTAGCTTGTTCAGGTGTGTTTCATTAGGGTTGGAGCTAAACTCTGCAGGACTGTGGTCCTTCAGGACCGAAGTTGCCCATCCCTGATTTACACTGAACATGTTACATTAAACTATATGGCTAATTGATTTTTTTATATATATCAAATAGTAATATCAAATTGTGGGATACTATATTTTAGGCTTCCATGTGATATTTCTTCCCTTTGCTGATGATATACGCACTGTGGATGCTCACGAGGGTCCCACAGCCTCCGATGAGCAGGTGGACAAGATGAAAGAGATTGTGCACAAGCTCCGCTTTAAATACAGGTGTGTGGTTTTCCACTAGTCATGCATGCTGTAATTGCATTTTTCATGGAGTTTTAGCTGATTTGTACTGCAAGTGTTCTTTATTTACAGGAGTGATTCATTTGAAAACCCAATGCTGCAACAGCACTACAGGAATCTGGAGGCTTTGGCTCTTGATATGCTCGCACCTGAGCCCATTGAGGATCTGACAAGTATTTCTTGTGTTCTGATTGTTTTAAATGGATCATTTTTATCATTTTATCCTACAACATTCTCATACTCTTTATGCTCTCTCAGTGCCCAAGGTAAATATGATAGATGATCGTCTTGGCCCACTGGTTCAGGAGTTCAAAGATTTAGTCTATCCTCCTGATTATAACCCAGAAGGGAAGCCTGCAGCTAAACGCAAACCTGGTGAGATTTCAGATGATTTTATATTGAAGTAAAGCATTAATGAGGGATGTGATTTTTTTTTTTTTTTTTTTTTTTTTTTATTGATACGGATTTACATATTTTTCGACCTAAAATGTTTGATCCATTGAAAAAATGCTGTTTTCAAATACATTTATTTCTTGCATATATAGTTTTGCTTGCGACAGCACTGCATGATGGCACCATTGAGCAGCTGTGTGAGGAACACACCTAGAATCTCAGCGAGGGTCAACAATTAACAAATCTGTGTTGGCGAGTAAATGAAATGGTGATTCTCCACAGCTGACTGATAACTGGCCACTGAAGTGCAGCACTGTGTCCATTTAAATGCGAGCAGCTCGTGATGTTTGAGAGAAGAACCTTCTAGATTCTTATAATGCTAATGTGTCACAGAGTTAGTAACATGTAACATAAATTACCAAATAGGAAACTAAAGTTGGAGTCCGTAGATACCAAACATGCTATCCATGTGATTTTAGTTAACTATAAATTTGCAACTTTGAAACATTAATACCAAAATAGTTCAAAAGAGAGAATTAATACATAGAATAAAGCCTATAAAAGGAAAATCATGAGAGGGGAAAATTGGATACACGTTTATACATTTCTCATGTGGTTATATATAGAGTATATAGGATTAACCATTTGTGGCCAAATTTTTCTGAATGGTTTCATGCATGTAGTCCTGTTAATAGTGTCCTATGTGAACATGTTCTGCATTTATTTTCCCCAGGTTTTTGTTTTTCTTCTTAAAAAACGTGTTTGAATGTGCGGCAACTATAGTTGCCGGTGGGCAAATATGTTGTATGCACCCCTTCAATGTAAAATTTGAATAGGAGGAGAACATTTATGCATCTATCTCAAAATAACTGCTTTTAACAGATCAACAGATCAATAAAAGTCAAAGAACATTCAATGCGAACACAAAAAAGCTGCATCTAGCTTATAATCTCTTGAATATGAAAACGCATCAAACAACAAATCTGTTTGTTTTAAAATGGTGGAACATAGTGCAGAATAAAGTGCAGCCATTAAGTTGCTCCAACAGAGCATTGTGAATCAAAAAAGTTAAATTACATTGTTCATTAGAAAAAACTACATCTATATGTGACCCTGGACCACAAACCCAGTCATAAGTTGCATGGGTATATTTGTAGCAATAGCAAACAATACATTGTATGGGTCAAAATTATTGATTTTTTTTTTTTTTCTTTAATACCAAAAACCATTAGGATATTAAGTAAAGATCATGTTCAATTAAGATAGTTTGTAAATTTTCTACTGTAAATATATAAAAAATTCTTTTTGTGAATGGATATACATTGTTAAGGACTTCATTTGGTCAACTTTAAGGCAATTTTCTCAATATTTAGATTTTTTTTGCACCTTCAGATTCCAGATTTTCAAATAGTTGTGTCTCGGCCAAATGTCATATCATAACAAACCATACATCAATGGAAATCTTATATATATTAAGCTTTTAGATTATGTATATATCTTAATTTAAAAAAATTGACCCTTATGATTGGTTTTGTAGTCCAGGGTCACATATAACAAACAAACAAAAAATAAATTAATTTAAAAAATAAATTAATTAACAAATAACAATATATAATATATAACAATATAAAATAGTATGAAAGCAAAAAGCACTAAACAAGACCAATAACCTTGATTTATTAACCCATTAAACAGAGTATACCCCATTTTCCCATGATATATGTACTTACAAGTCATTTGCCCACCGGCAACTATAATTGCCGCTTGGACTTTTGACTAAGTATAAAAAAAAAAAAAAAAACTATAGATCTCTTGTAAGATTTGTTTTGTTTGGATGATTCTAGAGACCCTCATGATTATGTAGATATATACATGTCAACAAAAAATTCTTAATATTAACATGAAAATTACTTTTCTTTGGGAGGGTTTGCCTTCGCTATGCTTCCTGGAAGTAGGGGTTGGAAGTTGACACCCCCATGTCACAGGAAGGAAGTGAATATCTTTTTTTTGTTCTTGAAATCCTTTATTTGGATGTTTTCTTGCATTTCATTGAGAAATAAAACATGGAAAACATCTAGAAAAAAACTTACAAAAGGAAAATGACAAGCATACACTGCGGCAACTATAGTTGCTGGTGGGCTAAAATGGGTTAAGAGGGTTTATTTGTCCTTCTCAGAAAGAATGAAGTCAGAGTCTTCTGCACATTCCTGACAGCAATAAAATAGGAACAGGACACCTATCCCGTCTCTGTGTTGCAGTTGTGGGGGATGGAATTAACAGGCCTTGTGAGGGAGAGTTTGTGGATTATTCAATAAATTAAATGAATAATTGTGTGTCTGCTCCAGATGCTACATTCTAATATGCTGATTTGCTGCTCAAGAAATATTTACTATTAATGTTGAAAACAGTTGTGTACAGATTTTCTTTCAGGATTATTTGAAGAATAGAAAGTTCAAAAAATACAGCATATCTGAAATCGAAAGCTTTTGTAACATCACAAAGGTTTGGGGTCGGTAAGAGTTTTTTGTTTGTTTGTTTTTTGGAAAGAAATTAAAGAAATTAATACTTTTATTCAGCAAGGATGCATTAAATTTATCAAAAGTGACAGTATAGACATTTATAATGTTGCAAAAGCTTTATATTTCAACACTGTTTTCAACATTGATAATAATAAATGTTTCTTGAGCAGCAAATCGGCATATTAGAATGATTTCTGAAGGATCATGTGACACTGAAGACTAGAGTAACGCTGAAAATTCAGCTTTGCCATCACAGAAATAAACTGCATTTTAAAATATATTCAAATAGAAAACAGTTACTTTAAATTGTAAAATTATTTCACAATATTACTGTTTTTGCTGTAATTTTTGGAACTAATAAATGAAGCATTGCTGCGCAGAAGAGACTTCTTTTAAAAATATTAAAAAATCTTACCTTTCAAAAACTTTTGACTGGTAGTGTAGGTTTTAAGGTCTCTTAAAGCTATATAGTTTAATGTTTATATTAATGTTTATTTAATGTTTAAAATTAAAAAAGTATTTCATAATTTAAAAAAAAAATTATTTTACAGTATAATAGTATTATTGCAATAGATATGTATTTCTTTATTGGTTAAATTAATTTAAATAATAATAAAATAAAATATTTTAACAATACTATTATTATACTGTATAGTTATATTGAATGGGGAAAAATAGGGTTTTATTCTTTTTTTTTTTTTTTGTCTTTTTGAAAACATGCCTAATAAAATATAACACTGTGGGAGACAGAGCAGCATGGTTCAGTATGCATTAAAAATGACTGTATTACTTCTGTATGCTAACTTCCAGAGACTGGCCTTTTATGTTTTTAGTAACAGTGCCACTACTTTCAGAAACCTTGAAAGAATCTTGACTTGAATTGTCTCATCCTTTTGCACAGCTGAATCTGGTGGTGGTGGTGCTGAAAAGAAGCCCAAAGTTGAGATGTCTGAGGAAGAGCTGAAAAACCTTGTCGCAAAGGGCACCTTGGGCAAACTGACAGTTCCTCTGCTAAAAGATGCATGCAAGCAGTTTGGAATACGTACAACAGGAACCAAGAAACAGGAGCTTATAGATGCCCTGACCATGCAGCTCTCTAAATAAGCTAATGTTCTTAAAGCCTTGCCCGTATTTGGGGGGAAAAACATGACACCTTGATTCCATACTTGTTCATAACATAAATACAGAAAGATTTGTATGTCTGCGCATTTTAAGTCACTGTCATTTTGAGTCAGTCTTGCCTATCTAGTGCACGTCACATATAATTTCGTTCAGCATTGACTGTTATCATAACATATGCAATAAAAGCTTGAAATTTGTAGTTCTGACAGCATTAAACATCTTATTTCACTTTGTTTGCTATTTATTCTTTTGCTATTTTTGCTTTATTAAGCCGGTATTGGCATGATTTAATACATTACAGTAAAGGAATGTTGAACTTTGTTTCAACTTTTGAATAAGTATGAAAACATTTATTAATATTGTTAATTGATACTAAGGAGGTTGGTACTGTAGAATACAGAATTTATGCCTGGTAAATTGAGTGCCTGTCCTTCATGCAGTTTTACAAATCCAAACTCTTGTATGTTTTTATTTATTATTTCAGCTAATTTAATTACAATTTCAGTAACTAGTTTGTTTAATTCTCTCAGCTCTGTTAAACTTGTTTTAAATCAAAAGAAAAATACAGATTCCTTCCATCCCAAGCCTATGCATGCAAATATATCTGATACTTATTATTTTGTTATGCAACTAATAAACAGTTACTAGTTTATGGGCTTCCAGAACATCTGGAATGAAGTCATCAGGCATTGTCATTTGTTTTCTCATTAGCACTAAATGAAAACAAACAGAAGGGTGACTACTCATTTGCCACAGATGTTTGAAATTACAGCAGATGTAAATATTGATGTCTGGATCTTATTTTCTGCTAAACCAATAAGGCACAGACCTAGTGAGCTGTTTATACAGAACAGACCCTACACAATCCCAAAATATTTTTATATTGAAAAAAAAAAAAAAGGATAATTAATGTTTCCAAAAAGATATAGTCTCTTATTAATTTCCTAATGTGGGCGACCGAGATGTGTTTGACAGTCCCATGGGATGCAACCTGCTCGTGACGCAAGCCAGCGGAAAGCCAATGACGTTTTGCGCATGCTCACGTTGAGCCAGAGAGCTGCAAGGAAAAAGTACAAGAGACAAAGGAATAAACAACTCAAGGAGTGGACGCGAAAACACCAAGTTTGAGGAACGAAAGCAACCTAGACTGGAACATATCGTGTGCAGACAGAGGTATGTGCTGGGAATGATGACACTGAGACTTTGAAAGATGCCGTTTTATCCGTTGCTATCACGAGTAGCACGTAGCCAGAGTGTCAAATTGGTCTGAACGCAGTAGTTGAAAGCTCAAAGAGAAATATGGCATGTCTTAAAATATCTCGTTAAACTTGCGTACGAAGTGTTGAGTGTCGTTTCTGTCTGTTAATAAGTCATATACACCCATCCTGTCAGTTGGCAGGAAGTTTTGTACAGCCATTCCCAATGCAGTCATCCTGGGCACAACTGCACATTAGCCTTAGAGGTGTCAAAAGCGTTCCTGTTTAGACTTGCCACTCGGTTAAACGCTAATTAATGTTCAGACTGAAGCATTTTCCTTTCTTCTTCTGTTTTTTTTTTAAAAATCTGATTTATAATCAGTCTCTTGTTGTGTTTCTTTCTTCCTCTAAAGCCAAGGTTATCTCTGCAGTTCTCCCAGTGGTCTTCTATGGCAGTTGCCAGGATCCTGCACTGCTGACCCATTTAGTCCCGGTCAGCTGTACGAGTCAAACTGTCTTTTCCACCCTGGTGTCAGCCAAAATGGAAAGAACTTCTCTGCCCTAGTGGTTACTATGGTGCTCAGCAAGTCTTTGTGCAATAACAACATGAAGAACACAGAAAGAGGACACAGTCGAGTCTGCTTCTGAGAAGAAGTGGTCGGTTTCCACGGGTGCTTATTTTCACTGATTCACTGCAAGGTGCACTGGCTCACCTTTCATCCCAGTAGCAAACTCCCCTCCCCTTGCCACTCATCCCAAGCAGCTGAGAGGTTGCTGTGGAGATGATAGTGGTGACATAGCAGCAGGAATGGGGAGTACTCCATGTTCTGGTAAGGGGAGGGGGGTCGGGGGTTTTCAGGAGCTGGGTTGTATGCCATGGAAGGTAAGCAAGCAGAAAGGAGAAGCCGTCGGTGGACGTGGGTCTGAGTTAGAGGATAGGCCAAATGCTGGAACGCCCCCCACCTCGTCACAACCTCCCGCCATTTATCACGAAAAGCAGCATCGAGAGCTGTGCGCTCTGCATGCCCTAAACAATGTCTTCCAGGACGGAGCAGCATTCAGCCGTGATGCACTTCAGGACATCTACCAGAGGTCAGTGCTAAGATGTATTGTTAAATCTGAAGTGGTCTAATGTTGGGATTTTTTTGTGTGCATACTTCTGCTTCCTCTTTCTTTTTCAGGCTCTCTCCTAGCACTTTGGTCACACCCCACAAGAAAAACATGCTGGGTAATGGTAACTATGATGTGAATGTCATCATGGCTGCATTGCAGACCCGTGGGTTTGAGGCTGTTTGGTGGGACAAGAGAAGGTATTTTATTATACTGTTGTGGTTTTAAATCTTTCAAAAATCTGGTTTAAATCACATGTGCCAAGAAATTGAATTCCTGTTGGTTTTGAAAAACATTTCATATAATTTTCAAGAAAAGTTGCACCACTTGATATTTTTTGCCTGCCCTGAAATAACCTTTGCCTTGTCATAACAAATCTAATATTTGATATTTTAAGAGACTTGTTGACCTTTACACAAAGTGATGAGCGTCTGCTAGGTTCCTCTCTATGATATAATTTCCTGTCTAATGCAACACATGACTTGATTAGACAGACAAAATTTTCTTCATATAATAAAGCAGTGAAGCATTTGTGTTAGTAAAGTAAAGAAACAATTAAAAAAAAAAAACTCTTCTAAACCTGTATGCATTTCTTTATTTTGCAGCACATAAAAGATTTCTAAAAAAAAAAAAAAAAAAAAAAAAAAAAAAAAGTAGTAATCAAACTGTTTTGGTTCCTATTGTCTTCTATTGTATTTTTATGTCCATACAATGGAAGTCAATGGGAACCAAATATCTTCAAAATATGTTCTTTTATGATCCACAGAATAAAGTAAGTCATAACAGTTTGGGGTAACACTTTATATTTTATGGTCCCTTTGAAACATTCTGTTGACTTTAAGTAACTTTGCTTAAGATCTGCTAAATGTTTATTGTGATTGTCCCCCAACAGAAATTCTACTGACTTTAAGTAATTTTGCAAGTACATGTCAGCTTATTGTAACCCTAACCCTACAGTGTTTCCCACAGGATTTTGTGAGACTGTGGTGGGTGGACATCGGTCCCTCTAGGGGGGTCGGGGGGCATGCACCCCCCCGTAGGAAAATTTTGTACATTTTAAATTTAAATGTATAAATCTGGTGCATTCTGAGAGCAAAATGTAAGTGATTAGATCAATGAAGAAATTTGTTCTCTTGTAAACAATTTTGTGCTCTGATAGTAATTTATTTATTGGTGATGGTAGGGCACTTAAGTCACTTATACAACATATAGTAGGCTAAATGATAGTTCGTAAGTGGCCAAACATGTAGAGTATACATATAAACCAATAAAAATATATAGCAAAAGAGGTTACCTTTGTGAAATTAATTTATTTATAGAATAATTAGTGGAGTAATTAGTATTTATACATCTGTATTTGTGGAACTAATGGTCACTCTTTGATTTGTTAAACACAATCCAGAATGCACTAAACACACTACTTCATTATAGAGAAAAATAACAAATGAATAAAAATATATAATCATAAGCTAATTAAATAAATAAATAAATAATTAGGTGACTATATAATTCAGCAGCAAAAAGTATGCTAGCCTAATTCTTGAAAAAAAAGTTTTGCACAGTAATTTTATAAAATCTAAATATGTTAATAAAAAGATTAAAATTACTATTTGTATTCTTTGAAATGAAAAAAACTATTTATATTTGATTTATATTTATATATGAATGTCAAGACATATTTATAATAATCTAAGATTAAAAGAAGTTTATTTGAAATGTATTGTGCAGCTTTTTAATGAGGCAACAAGATATGACAGATGCTACAGAACAAAATAGGCTATTAATAATCTTTCAGTGTGCAAAACCATGATAATATGAAACGCTTCAAAACAGCAGCACAAACCGCTTATGCGCATCCCAGATGCAGAATGATGTGCTTGAAGCAATATGGAGTCACAGCGCGCAGTTGCGCTGCGCATTGAAAAGTTCACGGCGCAAAGAGAATCCCTGTGCTGTGTATATCTACATCTAACAGTTTATTGATCATGTTTCTTTTCACTTTTAAATTCCAGTTATTGTGCGTGTGACGCCATTTCATAGTCGTTGTGTTGTGCGTTCTAACAGACACACTGTAGTATGATGTCATCGTTCAGAAACGGCAATAAACTCCTGCAAGATTAAGTCATTTTATGCAAATACACAGTCCTTTATCTACATATCAAGTATTATAATGAGAATATATCATATTGGAGAGTTTTACCGTGCTGACTGTCGTTACCGAACGTGATGCGCTGTTTGAGTCCTGAACAGAGAATGATTGACAGCTGCTGCGGAGGGAAGACGAGTTTCCGTGAACTTAAATTTAACAATGTACATATTATTCTGTCCCTCACATGAAGCTATGGAATGGCTTCAGATGACTTTGAATATAGTACACGAAAGACTAGCACCAATTAAGTTATTTATTTTGCCATATAAAAGAGCGCAATTATCAATCGTTATTTAAACCAGGCCTATTTTGAGACTGTGGCGGGACAAATTAGAATGTGGCAGGCTGCCACAGTCTAGTTAATGTATGGGAAACACTGCAGTCTACTAATACTCTGAGAGTAGCCATGTGATGGTATCAAATTTTCATGTTGCAATAATTGCTGAAGCTTTTATCACGGTATACGTTACTATCACGATATTGAAATAATTTGCAAAAAAAAAAAAAGTGTTGTCATGCTATAAAAGGTTTAATAACTGTTTGTTCGTGTTAGCTCAGCTCCATTAAATAATACAGTTACAACTTTTTGATTTTAATAATGTTATTAAATGTTGAAATTAACATTAAGATTAATGTTTTATAAGTTTTTTTTTTTCATGTTTTTTTTTTTTTTTTTCATTTTCAGTTTATGTAAACTAAAACTAATGAAGCCTTATTGTAAAGTGTGAATGAACAGAATCAGAACATATGCAAACAAAACCTAGGGCATTCTGTAGTCCAAATTAAAATATAAAAATGTTTAAATTTGAAAATAAATGGCATTAAGTCTTTAAGTATTTGGTGCAGTGATGAGCATCATTGCGAATATAAAAATCTGAATGGCTGTTTGAAACATTTAAATACCGCTGCGTTTCTGCTGTTCTGGCAGTACCATCTGCTGTCAGAGCGTGAATATGCATTTTCATTCAGCGGCATCTTCACTCGTTCCGCCATGCGCTGCTCATGCGTGTTGGGCTTGTTTACATTAGCGCGTGCCTCTTTGACGCAGCATACAGCTGTTTTGTGCATTTTAAACGGTTGATGGGTAAAAAGTATTCTTAAAATGCATTCTAAAAATCAGAATAATTTGTAATAAATAATTATTGACGGTATTTTGAAGTGCCCACGATAACAATATCGTGCATGTTCATTATTGTGATATATCATATTACCATATACCGGCACATGCTTAAATGAGTTAGTAGACATGTAGGTGCAACTTACAGTCAACAGAATGTGTTAAAGAGACCATCAAAATAAAGTGAAACCAAGTTTAGTGAGGGTGAGTAAATAGTGACAGAATCTTAATTTTTGGGTGAACTGTCCCTTTAATTTTATGCCCCCGAAGTTAAAGGGATAGTTCACCCAAAAATGAAAATTTGATGTTTATCTGCTTACCCCCAGCGCATCCAAGATGTAGGTGACTTTGTTTCTTCAGTAGAACACAAATGATGATTTTTAACTTTCAACCGTTGCCGTCTGTCAGTCAAATAATGCGAGTGGATGGGAACTTCTACTATAAGAGTAAATAAAACTTGCATAGACAAGTCCAAATTAAACCCTGCGGATTGTGACGACACATTGATGTCCTAAGACACGAAACGATCGGTTTGTGCGATAAACCGAACAGTATTTATATCATTTTTTAACTCTAATACACCACTATGTCCAACCACGTTCAGCATTCGCTTAGTGAGGTCTGATCGTGCTCTGACAGTGGCAGTGATGTCTCACGCATATACTTCAATGAGAGCGAGACATCACTGCCGCTGTCAGAGCGCGATCAGACCTTACGAATCGAGTGCTGAACGCAGGTGGACATAGTGGTGTATTAGAGTTAAAAAATGATATAAATACTGTTCGGTTTATCACACAAACCGATCGTTTCGTGTCTTAGGACATCAATGTGTCGTCACGATCCGCAGGGTTTAATTTGGACTTGTCTATGCAAGTTTTATTTACTCTTATAGTAGAAGTTCCCATCCACTAGCATTATTTGACTGACAGATGGCAACGGTTGGAGTTAAAAATCATCATTTGTGTTCTACTGAAGAAACAAAGTCACCTACATCTTGGATGCGCTGGGGGTAAGCAGATAAACATCACATTTTCATTTTTGGGTGAACTATCCCTTTAAAAACATGGTCATCATAGAAGAGATGCATTTTAGTCATTGTATGTATGAATTGCATTTTTAATCAATTTTTGTTTAATAAATTAATAGGTGGGCCATTAATGTGATATAAATTTTTTTTGGCCTATGTATTTGTTATCCCACAGGGACGTTGGCAGCATTGCACTGCCGAACGTCACTGGTTTCATCTTGAATGTGCCATCCAATCTGCGCTGGGGGCCGCTGCGACTGCCCCTCAAGCGGCAGCACTGGATTGGAGTTCGAGAAGTAGGAGGAGTCTACTATAACTTGGACTCCAAACTGCGCAGTCCTCATGCTATCGGAACAGCTGATGAACTGAGGTAGGTGTGAGAAAGTAGCGGTCGGTTTTAATGCGAAGGTCTGTTTTATCTCTAGCTGTCATTCTGATAATTTCCCAGGAAGTTCTTGCGTCACCAGCTTCGAGGGAAGAACTGTGAACTCCTATTGGTCGTGCCAGAGGAGGTGGAAGTCCACCAGACGTGGAGGTCTGATAACTGATGAATGTTTTGGATCGCTTTTTTGTTTTAGTTAGGTTTTTTGTTTTGTTTTTGGAGGTTTCTCAAGTTCATGCTCAGGAGGGAAATGTGAGGTTCAATCAGGGACCCTTTTAAAGAGCAGCAAATGGAGTTGCGCTCAACCAGTCATGAAAGCACACTGCTCAGACTTTGTTTACACACACACCGCTGGACTCTTGCCATCGAGAGAGAAGCAGAAAAGAACACACACAGGGATATCACAAGACAACTAAACACTACGCAAAGAATTTTGTTTGGTATTTGGGATTCTGATGAATTTTTTATACGTTGATTCTTTCTTTTACTTTGTACTGTTTTCTGACTTGAAAGTGAGAAGTTATGGAATTCTTAGTGATGTGTTCTCCTTGTTCATCACCTGTCATCCTCACTTCTTCTCTCTTTCCATGTGATTTTCCCGTGCAGCCATGTGATCGTTTGAAATGTCCGCCACACATTACAGGTCACCGTAAAAAGATATTCGTTTAACCAACTGGATTTTTTGAACACAGGGGTGCATATGTACTTACTTAGTGCATGACATGTACTTGAAGATTTAGAGAAGGAACACCAGTAGCCCCTGCTTAACCGTTCCCTACATATTTAATGGCATAGTGACAGATGAGTTGTTTCCTGTGTATCACAGTATAGCATGGCACCACAGTAATTGGATGTTTTGTGTTAGTTTCCTAAAGTTACCAAAAAGGTCACTTGTCAATCTCTTACCTTAAATGGTTGCTCTCGACACTCTTTCTTGTTAAACGGTTAAGGTTAGACTTGTTGAATCCTAGACCACACGTAAGAAAATAGAACAGGTGAGTGTTGGTAGTAAAAAAATGTCAACTGCCAAAAACTGTGTTGTTAAACAAAACGGTTGTATGTACATTTACATAGAAAATGCTAATAGTTAGAAAGGCGGAGGTCTCTAAATCTGGCAAGTTAATTAATCTTTGATTGATATTTGATTAATATGGCCTTAAACTGTTTACAGAGGGAGCAGATTACACAAAGGGAAGTCTAATGCATCTCAGGTTATCTTCAGATCCAACTGTATTCAATTTCACTTATTAAAAACGATCTTCAACACATTGTGTAAAACACTTCAAAAAGATTATAGACACTCAAATCAGATACTACAACTTAAAAGGAACATTCCACATGTCCATACACAGGGTGCTTTGTAATACTGTAGAGATGAATAGATTCTTTTGCCATGACAATCTAAATCCCCACGTCTCTTTTTCAGGGAGATGGGGACAACATGTGCTCATGCCATTGTTTTCCATTCAAATAAAATGCTTATGATGGCACTTTATGTATGATGTAAAATGTGCTGTGACATCATTAAAATGTCTTTGTATGTATAAAATGTAGTGCTGCTTTATCTATCTTGTTCACATCATCTACACTTCTGTTAAAAAGGGGTATTTTTTTTTTTCTTTTGAAAGGAGCAGCACTATTAAATTGATCAAAAGTAACAGTAAAGATGCTGTTCATTTGAACTTTCTGTTCATCCATGAATCCTGAAAAAATACAGGGGTTGGACAATGAAACTGAATCCTGGTTTTAGACCACAATAATTTATTAGTATGGTGTAGGGCCTCCTTTTGCAGCCAATACAGCCTCAATTCATCTTGGGAATGATAGATACAAGTCCTTTACAGTGGCCAGAAGGATTTTGAGCCATTCGTCTTCCAGAACAGTGGCCAGGTCACTATGTTATGCTGGTGGAGGAAAACCTGCTCCTCCAGATGACCCCAAAGTGGCTCAATAATATTCAGATCTGGTGACTGTGCAGGCCATAGGAGATGAAACACGAAACTTCACTTTCATGTTCATCAAACCATTCTGTCACCAGTTTTGATGTGTGTATTGGTGCATTATCCTGATACATGGCCCCACTTTCATGTTACAATGTTTGAACCACTGGACGCACATAGTCCTCCTGCATGGTTCGGTAGTCCTTGGCAGTGACATCCCATCAAGCACAGAAGGGAATGCCATGATATTGCTGCCCAAACCCCCATGCTTCACTCTGGGCATGCAACAGTCTGGGAGTTAAGCCTCTTTGGGGCTTCTTCACACTGTAACTCTCCCAGATGTGGGAAAGACAGTGAAGGTGGACTCACCAGAGAACAATATATGTTTTACATTGTCCACACTACAGCCCAAGATTTCCTCTGCTGGCACTATTGAAATGACCAAAGAATTGGCTATAGCAGCCTGACGAGGTGTGCATTTAATTCTGCAGCGAGTTGGGCAACTGTGGTTTTATGTTTTTTGGATATAATCTGGGTTAGTACCTGGACATCCCTTTCAGATGGCTTCCTCTTAGGTCGACAGTTACTCCTGTTGAATGTGGTTCGTCCTTCGTGGTGGTAGGCCGACATTACTCTGGATACCACAGCTCTTGGTACACAACAAAGACTTGCTGTCTTGGTCACAGATGAGCCAGCAAGATGCACACCAACAGTTTGTCCTCATTTGGCCGTGGGTTTGAGTCTCAGTGCCGGCAGAAAATGTAGGTGGGGAGTTAATGAACAGTGCTCTCTTCCACTTTCATTACCCACAACTGAGGTGCCTTTGAGCAAGGTGCCTAACCCCCAATCGCTCCCCGGATGCCACAGCAAAAATGCTGCTCCAGGTGTGTGTTCACAATGTGTGTTTGTGTTTAATACTCACTGCTGTGTGTGTGCACTTGGATGGGTGAAATGCAGAGCACAAATTCCAAGTATGGGACACCATACTTGGCCACACATCATGTCACTTTCACTTATTGCAATATTTTATGTAATGCTGTGTTATTGCTCAGCTAATTCAACCTTCACACTCTGCTCTTATTGATGGAATGTAAAATCAATGAAGACTGGCCACCAGGCCATGCATATATAGGTTTGAAACTTCCAACCCAGACAGCAACAAAGTGTGGCCCAGATCAGGCCCACATGTGGATTACACGCGGACCAGATGTGGGCCGGATGCTGTCAGGGTTATATTGGCCAGTGTTTCAGTTTCATTGTCCAACCCCTGTATATCACTGTTTCCACAAAAATATTAAGTAGCACAACTGTTTTCAACATCGATAATAATAAATGTTTCTTGAGCACCAAATTGCCATATTAGAATGATTTCTGAAAGATCCTGTGACACTGAGAACTGGAGTAACAGCTGCTGATAATTCAGAATAAATTACATTTAAAAAATATTAAAACAGTTATTTTAAATTTCACACAATATTACTGTTTTTACTGTATTTTTGATCAAATAAATTCAAATAGTGTAAGAGACTTCCTTCAGGTATACATCTTTGGGTAGGAGATACATTGTAATGCTGCAAGTAATACAAACTAATGTCTTGTATTTTCTTTATGCCTTTTCTTTGTAGACCTATTGCAAAAATCAAATCTGAAAGGTAAGCAGTATAAACCATATTAATCCTGAGTAAAATGAAACTAATGTGGTACCTGCTGGTTGATTATCCGACCAACAGTGGCGCAAGTCAATCCGCTGTGTGGCGCACGGGGGCGCGCTGCGCGCTGCAGATGTGTCGCAGATTTAAAAAGTCACTGTACTCATCTAGTACAAGGAAATGGAGCAGTGCAAAGCATAAAATACTGAATTGTAAACAAGGCAGGCGGAAGAGAGGGAACGTGTGCAGCCATTCTAACTGTGCATGGGATTTCTATTTCAGTTATTTTAACGCCAAGAAGGAAAAACACAGAGACGTTGACAGCTACTTCATTATTTTTTTAGAGGAATAACTTAACCAATGGAACTGTCGGCAATCGGTGAGCAAGTGTTCGCTGTGGAATCAATTATAAAGAAAAGAGTTAGGAAGGTAAGTGACATGCGCGCGTAGCTGTGTGTCTGTTGACAGTTCAATCTGTGCCCGCTGCACACATACATGTTAGAGGGGCGAGGACACACACGTCCCCCTTACAACAACGTGGAAGTGTGTTTGTAGTCTAATAACTTAGATGATGACGCATGTCGCACAGCACGCTTTTGGAATTGGGTGGTAATCCTATCCGTAGTCATGGAGACTACGCAGTTTTATTTTCCGATTTGATCTAATCACTAATGTTAACTGTAAAGTTTGGTCATTTAGATACAGAACATGAGGTTTATTTTATCTTAAAGCAGCATTTGAGGTTATTGGTGCGAGCAGAGGTAGCTCTCAGTTACTTTTAAATAATATTAAAACATGCATTCAGCTTAAAATAACGCGCGTTAAATGACCGTTACTTTTATCCTCATCTGTAAAATGTCAGGACTGTATTAAAATAAAAAGGAGGAGCTGTTAGTTTAGGGGTTGTCCCTTCATAATTCTTTATGACGCAAGCGTATAATTACGTAATCGCACACGTACTAGACAAAAACAAAACAATCATCAGAAATGTGTATTTGAAGATGAACATTTTACTAATGTTAACTCATGAGATTGTAATATCATATATTTTAATATAATGAAAATGTAAATTTAGTATTGATTTATATTTATTTTTGTTTAAGGGTCATGTAGAGTATTTATTGAAGTGGAAGGGCTGGCCTCCAAAGTAAGTATTTATTATTATTATTATTATTATTATAAATGACAGAATAAGCTTTATTCTAAATGTCTTTTAATTATCATTTTGTGTTGTTTATACTGTTTACAATTACTAATCTAGCAGCTATGGCTTTTATTTGCATGTCATGCCAATATGAATATGTGACAGTTTTTCATGTTTTAATGATTTCAAAGGTACAGCACATGGGAGCCAGAGGAACACATCCTAGACCCTCGACTGGTTTTAGCCTATGAGGAAAAGTGAGCAATTATAACCTTCTTTGTTCATTCTTTCACTTTCAGCCACTAGTATGGGAGAATTTAGTTTGATTGAGACACTTTTTCACCCTATGTGAATTCATCACACTGAATTTTCTAATTTCACACAGAGAACAGAGAGACAGGTCAGTGGGGTGGCGCAAAAGAGGGCCGAAACCGAAAAGACTCATCGTGCAGGTAATGACCACTAAAACATCTTCATTTCTGTGATTGTTTCCCTGCTTAACTGTCATTAAAGTCATGTCTATCCACATATTACTCTCTCAAAGAGGAACATTTACGCAATGGATCTACGCAGCACACACAAAGATACAGAGAAGTCTTCAGCGCATCTGCCGCTTTCTTTGACCCGGTCGCTTGACCCAAGGTTCCAGTCCTCAGGGACCTGTATATATCGACGATTAACCCACCATAAGAAAAAGAAGAAAACATCCAGAGAGACTTCTGAGGAAGAATGGGATAGAAGGGAAGAAGAAGATGATCATGTTGATGATGATGATGATGATGATGAGGGGGTTATGGAGGAGGAGGAAGAGGAGGACACAAGACCAGGAGGAACTAAAACTGGCAGCAATAGTTTAAACAGTAAGTATGTTGGTTGGCCAGAGGGCAGACTGCAGTGTTCTTTGTCAGCCTTGTAGAAAAAAAAATGTCCTGACATTAGATCAAAACAGCAAGTAAAGATCCATAAACTAGTAGGCAGGGGGATTGTGCAACTATTTTATATATATATATATATATATATATATATATATATATATATATACATACATACATACATACATATATATATATATATATATATATATATATATATATATATATATATATATATATATATATATATATATATAATAATTATTATTATTATTTTTTTTATTATTTATCTTTTCATGTGACAACACTGAAGAAATGACACTTTGCTATAATGTAAAGTAGTGAGTGTACAGCTTGTATAACAGTGTAAATTTGCTGTCCCCTCAAATTAACTCAACACACTGGCCACAAAAGTGAGTACACCCTTAAGTAAAAATGTCCAAATTGGGCCCAATTAGCCATTTTCTCTCCCCAGTGTTATGTGACTCGTTAGTGTTTCAAGGTCTCCGGTGTGAATGGGGAGCAAGTGTGTTAAATTTGGTGTTAGCGTTCTCACTCTCTCATACTGGTCACTGGAAGTTCAACATGGCACCTCATGGCAAAGAACTCTCTGAGGATCTGAAAAAAAGATTTGTTGCTCTACATAAAGATGGCGTAGGCTATAAGAAGATTGCCAAGACCCTGAAACTGAGCTGCAGCACGGTGGCCAAGACCATACAGCGGTTTAACAGGACAGGTTTCACTCAGAACAGGCCTCGCCATGGTCGACCAAAGAAGTTGAGTGCACGTGCTCAGCGTCATATCCAGAGGTTGTGTTTGGGAAATAGACTTATGAGTGCTGCCAGCATTGCTGCAGAGGTTGAAGGGGATGGGGGGTCAGCCTGTCAGTGCTCAGACCATACGCCACACACTGCAATCAAATTGGTCTGCATGGCTGTCGTCCCAGAAGGAAGCCTTCTTCTAAAGATGATGCACAAGAAAGCCCGCAAACAGTTTGCTGAAGACAAGCAGACTAAGGACATGGATTAACTGGAGCCATGTCCTGTGGTCCTGATAAGACCAAGATAAACTTATTTCAGATGGTGTCAAGTGTGTGTGGCGGTCAACCAGGTGAGGAGTATACAAAGACAAGTGTGTCTTGCCTACAGACAAGCATGGTGGTGGGAGTGTCATGGTCTGGGGCTGCATGAGTGCTGTCGGCACTGGGGAGCTACAGTTCATTGAGGGAACGTGAATGCCAACATGTACTGTGACATACTGAAGCAGAGCATGATCCCCTCCCTTCGGACACTGGGCCACAGGGCAGTATTCCAACCTGATAATGACCCCAAACACACCTCCAAGATGACCACTGCCTTGCTGAAGAAGCTGAGGGTACCTAAACCCTATTGAGCATCTGTGGGGCATCCTCAAATGGAAGGCGGAGGAGCGCAAGGTCTCTAACATCCACCAGCACTGTGATGTCGTCATGGAGAAGTGGAAGAGGACTCCAGTGGCAACCTGTGAAGCTCTGGTGAACTCCATGCCCAAGAGGGTTAAGGCAGAGCTGGAAAATAATGCTGGCCACACAAAATATTGACACTTTGGGCCCAATTTGGACATTTTCACTTAGGGGTGTACTCACTTTTGTGGCCAGCGGTTTAGACATTAATGCCTGTGTGTTGAGTTAATTTTGAGGGACAGCAAATTTACACTGTTATACAAGCTGTATACTCACTACTTTACATTGTAGCAAAGTGTCATTTCTTCAGTGTTGTCACACGAAAAGATATAATCAAATATTTACAAAATATGAGAGGGGTGTACTCACTTCTCTGAGATACTGTATATATATTTATATATATATACATACATATATGTAACTGGTCTGTTTTCTGTGTTGTGTTGTGTTTTGTCTGCATTGTGTTAACAAATGTGATGTACACTTGTCACCATGTGATCACCATGTGCTCATTTCCATATATTAGACAAAAATATAACTCAAAAAGTATGAAATGACAAAAATAACCACAAAGTAAAATAACATTATACACATAAATTGAAGTGAAAATATAGGCATAAAAGCAATAATTAAAATAAAGATTTAAAAAGATTATCAGGAGTCAGATTACAACTCACCTCCACTTCCAAAAGCAAAAGGAAGAGGAGGGGACAGAACAGGAAATTATGTTGGCTCATGATGTCATCACCACAATTAAAGGGGAAAACACACTAAATCAGGCATCTATATCAGGTATATAAAAATAAATTTTTTGTGAATTATAACAATATAAGTATTTTTAACAGGAATTTTTCTGTACCTGTTACATATATATATATATATTGTAAACGTTACACGTGAATAATACTTAATTACAATATATAAAACAAATGCATAATTACTATATATATATATATATATATATATATATATATATATATATATATATATATATATATATATATATTTAAATGTCTAATATAATCTAAATCAGTATCACTTATAATGCTAGATTGTTCTTAATCAATATTCTTTAACATTTATATCACATGAAGGTGTAAATATGTACAAATTCTACTCTGTGTCTCAGAGCTTGTCAGGAGGGGAGCCTGGAGTCCAACCACTGAATCAGAGGCAATGACAATCTCTCCTATATCTGAGGACTGGAGTCCAGTTATGGGCCCAGAGGAGGTAACTGTGACAGATATCACCATCAACTCACTGACTGTGACTTTTAGAGAGGCCTTCGTAGCAAGAGGGTTCTTCAGGAGCTGGGAGCTGGAGATCTGACATTACAGAGACTGAGTATGTTGTGAGCGAGGGGGAAAGAGAATCGGTACATCCTCTTTTTTTTCCTTTTTTGCTTTGATTATGCGCTTGCACATTTTCCACCATTGTTTCAGACTACATTTGCACTATTAGTTCTAATCAAGTTAAAACCTTTCAAAATGTTGTTTCAGGATTGTGATTGCAATCAATCACAGTAACAATGATTAAATTCGTTACAGTACTGATAGTATTATGAAGTTGTATTGGCCATTAAACAAATCAAGCTAGTTTCTCTGATACTGATTTTGCCATGTTTTGTAGTTTACAGATTTAACTAGCCGAGTTAAGCTTAATTTGGTCTGGTCATGTACTTGCATAATGCTAGTACAGTGTGATTAGCACAATTAAAAATTCTGAAAAGCCAAGCTGTAACAAATATGTCTATACATTTACACATTAGATATATGTATACATGATATGCTTGGTAAACATATTATTCTATTGACTTTTAATTTAAATTGCACACCTCATATGCAGTTAACTAGAATTAGTGGCCTCCCTATACTTAAAAATACAACTATGGAAAAGCATTTCAACACTTTGTGTGCCATCTTTGAGACTTAATAAACAAAAATTTGTAGTGTTAAAAAGTTTTATTTTTCATTGCACAATGTTCTACTTTTAATGTAATTGTGTGTATGAAATAAAGTTACATTTTGTTTTTTCCCAACACTATTGCTTGCTAATATCTCATATCTATCGCAGTTTGTGTGCAATTTTTTTTTTTTTTTACATGTTCCTTGGTCCTCTTGTGCATATTCTTGCCAAGTATGACTCTGCACCATCTTGCACAGTAGTCTACAATCTTAGATTTAACTTGACTGCTGTTAATCTTTGGTGTTATTTTAGTCTAAGATGATAGCTGAGACCTGAAGACAATTTTTCTATATTGAGGTGAATGTATATTTAGCCTCTAGGAATGTCCATCTCTGGAAGCTCAAATGTTTAGTATCTAACTTCATGTGACCTGTATATATTTGATAAACTGTCTGTGCCAAATGTCTGTGGTTGCTTTTGCTATTGAGAGTATTTGCACTTTAAAATGGAAAACCTGGTATTATGATGTCATAAATAAAACTTTGGTGTAACTGTACCATCAATTACAAATGCTTTTTTATATTTAATCAGCAATGCGTGGCACTGTGGATTGATTAACCATCATGGGTTGACATTGTTTTACCTCCACATGTACAATGTAAGAATTACACCACACCAAAGCCAATTATTTTTGAATGGTGCAAACATATTTTAATGTACAATTAAATAATTGGCAAAACGTCTGACCACCATAATAACTTTAAAAAAGAACAGCCAACCAACCAAACAAACAAACAGTAAAACTACTGGAATCAGAGCAACAGTTTTTGCTCCTCTCAGCAAGCACCAAAGTGTTAGCAAGAGAAAAGTGGTCAAAACTAGGAACCATATAACCATGGTTGGTTTTCCAGTCTGTTTTAGAAAAGAAAAAAGAAAAAAAAAAAGAAGAAAAAAAACTTACAGATCAAAGCAAATTTCCATGGTTTGTACAGTGAATCATAATCTGTATACTTCTATACGCACTCATAAGACATTTTTCCTCAAAATGCCATGATATTTCTCATTATTCCCAAAGTGGGACGTATATGGTATAACAGCAGTGTCATGTTGCATCATCAATATCTTTGAAAAAGTGTAATTCAATATTAACTCTTGAATTACCTTCAAGTTTTTTATTTTCAAAAATAAAATTAAATATATATATAGATATATATATATAAAACAAATATTGTTCTCCTCGTTTTTATAAAATAAGTCTAAAGCCATATTGCCTCTGTGTAGTCATCCAGCACTCCTTTAACCAAGAGAAAACAATTCATTTATAGGTTATTGTCATATGCCATCCAAAAGACCATCCACTTTCTTATTTTAAAAACTATTTGTCTCTACCTTGCTGTATTTGTGCACAGGATGGAGATAATGACAGACAGTGTTGATTTAGTACACACTAATGAAATCCTTGTAATGAAGTACACATACAAAGGCGCATTGGTGCTTGTCTGACTTGAGCTCCATTTATGTATAAAAATCTCACAGGTTAAGTCTAAGCTGCCCATACTTCTTCAGCTCAAAGCATCATAAATCAAGAAGAAACATCTGTCCATTTACCTCCATTCACACATATAGATATATATATTTTTACAAAGACATTTCATTTTCAGTAATTTATTTTCAGTTCAGAATTTTCTTTATACATTAAGGAGATCACTTAAATCCCAAAGTTCAGAACACTAGAGATGCGCGTGAAGAGTCAGAACAATAATTCCTTACTGGAGAGATGGGGAGAAAAGAGGACTTGGAGTCAGAGATGGAAGAGGGTAGTTCAAGGTGATTATTTGCAAAATCCATAATCCCTCATCTGCATTTACTCTTCTCAGTAGAGATCACTGTACTGTCCTATGCACACCTGTAGTGTCATCAGGCTCCAGGTACTGAGAAGGAGGGCATAGTGAAAACATTCATGGGACAGGATGTATGAGGGTGGGAAAACTGCAACATGCATAGGAGGACTGGTATTTCCCATGCAACAAGCCATCAGAAAACACATTATCGTTTCCCAAACACTATCAAAACTTCATTTAAGCCCCAACCACCCCTCAAAAAAGAAAAAAAAAAAAAAAAAACTAAAAATAAAAAAGAATATAAATTCATCCATTTATAGTCAGGTTCTATCACTAACAAAAATATACTCTTCAAGAACTGTAGGAGGTTCAAATAGCATATGCCATAAACTGTCCAAAATAAAAGAACAAGAAAATATCTATTAGCCAACCAAAAGAGCTGAGTAATAAATAACAGTTATTACCAATGCCATCATAATCATTACATTTGTGAGAATAATTCTAATACTCTCCAAAACTGATGGCATTTTTGACTATTTAGAGGAAAAAGAAAACAAAATAGTCCATTTTGTTTACGCATTTTGCTTTTTAATTTCATGCCACTTTTAAAATCTTAAAAAATATCTATAAAAAAAGGCAGACTTCTTCACCCCAAAAATATTTCTGGTCATATACCAAGAGGAAATATTTCCCATCCCTTAACCCAAAACCCTTTGAACACAATTGGCAAAAAATATATTTATATATTTTTATATATTAACAGCAATAACTTACCATTCATTTAACTTAATTTGTTGACTTGCACATGTAGTATCTCCCATAGGAAGTTCAGTTCTTTTCAATTACATAAGAAAAATATTAAATAATAATAATAGTAATAATAATAATACTATCGATGACAGCCTTTGTAAATCCTAGATCTGCTACCAAACTCTGGCAATCAGGACAGTTCTTTGAGCACTGCAACATTACATCAAATCTAATGAATGATTCATGTTCGACCCAATATCTTGGTTATTTGATAGCATGTCATTTGTCCCTTGCCCATGTAAGGCTCCCATCCCACCTAGCTGTGAAAGCATGGCACTCTGGTCTGCTCCAAATGAGCCCTGGTCCATCGCATTAGCCTGTTGCTGCTGTTGGGATGCCTGTGGTTGTTGCTGTGGAGGGTGCACAGCACTGTGATGCTGAGAAAGGTGACCTGGGTGAGGCGACCCTGTCTGGGGCGAGATGTGATGAGGCGATGGCTGGGGCTGCAAGCGAGGAGATGGACTGGAGTTTGGCGGCTGGGACTGGGGCCGAGGCGACGGCTGGGGTGAGCGAACTTGGTTGCTTAGGGAATTAGACAACTGCTGGCCCTGCAAATGGGGAGACTGGGACATCTGTTGCTGGGGCTGCTGAGGGCTCATGGGATTGTGTTGAGCAGGAGATCCTCCTCCTAGGTGTGACTGTTGCTGCTGAAGGAGCCGTTGCTGGAAAGCTTGCTGAAGCATGCCCGGAGGTTGTGAACCTATGGGAGCGGATTGCATCTGTTGCTGCTGGAGGGGACCACCGCCTCCAGGACCTCCATCAGCACCTTGGAGTCCTGCCATAGCACTCTGTTGCTGCTGCATCTGGAGTTGCTGATGCTGCAGTCTCTGTTGCAGAGCTGCTGCAACCTGCTGATGGGACACAGACCCAGAGTAGTTTTGCTGGGTCCCAGGCTGGGTACCTCCCTGCTGCTGTTGGAGACCACCAGGCTGAGGTTGGCCAGGCTGTTGTGGGGGCATTCCAGACTGGCCAAGATAACCCTGCTGCTGGGGTGGTTGAGGATGCTGAAACTGAGCATGGTTTCCCATATGTTGCTGCTGCTGCTGCTGCTGCTGCTGCTGTTGTTGTTGTTGTTGTTGTTGTTGTTGTTGTTGTTGTTGTTGTTGTTGCTGCTGTTGTTGTTGTTGTAAATGCCGCCTCATCATTTCTCTGAACTGGGGAGAGATGTTGGACATGTTGGGGCTCTGACTGGGCATAACACCTTGCTGTTGTTGCTGTTGTTGTTGTTGCTGCTGCTGCTGCTGCTGCAACGCTGCCATTTGTTGTTGTTGCTGCAAATTTCCACTCATCATAGACCGCTGTTGAAGTTGCTGCTGCTGCTGTTGCTGCTGAAGCTGATTCATTGGCATGCTATTCCCTTGTGGCATATGCATACTTCCTTGAGCTGCCGCAGGATTTGCACTCATTTGCTGGCCATCGATGAGCCCTGGACCTCCACCAGGTCCTCCTGGTAGACCCACACCTCCTGTTCCAGGCCCTCCTCGACCAAGGTACCTAGGAACTCGTTGCCTGATAAAGGTTGCCATGAGCTGAGGGTTTGAACGTAGTATATTTAGGACTTGCTGTTGTTGATGGGGAGAGCTGGGTAGCCTTAAGGTTCTTACGAGTTCCAGTAAGGCAGCCTGAGAGTGATTTCCAGGGCCAGCACCTGCAAGTGCAGCCGCTCCTTGGCCACTCATCATACCCATTACAGCTGAATGCCCTTGTTGCTGCTGTTGAACAACTGTCTGCTGCTGCTGTTGAGGTGCAACCATTCCTTGCAGACCCATTTGGTTCATTACGCCAGGTCTCTGCTGAGGAGGCATACCAGGACCAGCCCACGGCTGCTGTGGCGTCCCCTGAAGTTGAGGTGCTCCTTGCTGTGCCTGTTGCAACTGGACTTGAGGGAGCTGAGACTGAGTTCCTGTCTGCTGCTGCATGCTTGCTGTAATCATTCCCTGCTGCTGATCCATGTGAGTTCGTGCCACTGCTGCTTGTGTCTGGGATGGAATTCCCTGAGGTCCAACCATTGAAGCTCCAGGAAGGTTCATGCCCATCTGGCTTTGTGTCTGGGGACCCTGATGCAGGCCATGTGGAGGCATCATGCCAGGAGGCTGGTTTCTTTGCAGGATCTTTTGCTGAGCCATTTGCCGTTGAGACTCTGCGACTCGTTGAATTTTCATGGCAATTTCTACTGCAGCAGGTGGAGGGCCAGGTTGTTGATGTTGTGGCATCACAGGCTGCCCTAGGCTCGACTGTTGCTGTTGAGGGAAGCCACCTGGCACCATGCCTGGCTTTCCCATTGACTGAGAAAGTGGAGAGGAGCCTGGAGGTCTTTGCACATATGGAGGAAGGTTGTTGGCATGCTGAAGATGCTGAACTGATGTTGGCTGCTGCTGCTGTGGGATCATGGGCTGTTGCGGGGAGTTCATCATCCCACCACTTCCAGACATTTGCTGGTACTGATGGGCCATCCCTGCCAACTGCTGTTGCTGCTTTGATGGAACACCTCCAACCCCAGGTTGAGTTACTGGAGGCTGACATAGCTGAGTGGGCGGCTGTGGGGTAGGAGGCTGACTGCTTGGTGTTGGTGTGCTCGGACCAGTAGTACTACTGTTCCCAGGAGATGGCAGCCCACCATTGCCTCCCGGAAGCTGCTGGCCTGTCCTTTGCATGCTGGCCATTCTTCTACGCACCATCTGGGCCTGCTGTAGCCTGTGCTGGAGCTGTTGTTGTCGTAGTTTCTGCTTGATATTGAGGCAGAATGGCACAGGACACTTATTCTCTTGGCAGTGTTTTGCATGGTAACAACAGAGTGCGATGAGCTGCTTGCAAATAGGACAACCACCATTGGTTTTGCGCTTGCAGCCTTTGGTATGTTGAACTACACGTTTCATTTTCTGGCAAGATGGAAGTGAGCAGTTGGCATTGCGGCACTGACAAGCATGTACTAGAGACTGGATGCACCGCTGAATACTGAGACGCCTTGAGTCTCCAGGATTCTGCGTTGAGGAAGCAGCCTGACTGTTGCTTTCGTCGTCCAATCCCAAGCCCAGTTTCTCCATCTTGTGCTCGTGACCTTTTGTATTATAGCAAGTGATGCAGAGATCATAGTCCTGTGAAGGAGAGGTTAGAATAATCATTAAATGGCAAAGTTATTATTGTGTACAGTACAAAAGGAAATAATTTACCAGCATTAAGTACGACTAATTATTTATTTAACTATGGTAAATAGACATATTGCTTTTCCTAGCGCATTTTTTGAGTAATTCAGGACAATGTAAAAAAACTGGGTCTGCCCTGAGAAAAACTGGTTATCTTCTTATGCCATATAAGCTTTACACATAAAACTAATAAAAATACCATGTATGATCATGTAAGATTATACATGGTAAATCATCACCATCTCCCCACTCCTCCTGTTCTATAGTCCTCACCTCACACACAGTGCAATGGAAGCGAGTTTCAACATGGTGTTTGCACTCATTGCAGGTATAGACAAAGCGGTCCTGGCTCTGGTTGTGCAGTTCAACCAGCATGCACATTGTGCTCCATTTGGAGCGCCGCAATGAAGAAAACTCCAGATGTTTATCCCGTGCAAGTGTTAGGAAGGCATCCCGACCATCCATCAAATCACATGCCATCAAAGGATCCGAGTCAACAATGGGCAGAAGTGCATTGGAATTGGGTGCTGCAATCAGCCGGATAACAAAGAACACCTTGGGGAAAAAAATAAAATGTTTGATTAAAACAAAAATATGTTAAGGCATATGTGAACATTGTACAAAAGATACTGAGATCAGAATGCCACCAAACTTGACAAACACTAAATGTTTGACAATGTACCTTGATTAAACTAAATCATAGTGAGAAAAAAAAAAGCCGAAATCAGTCTTTAGTCTTCCTCATACCTCTTTGTGCTTTTCCATTGTGGCATAGAGTTTCTGTGAAAGGTCATTGGACACATTTGGCATCCCCGGCTTCTTTTTGTTGGCTCGGCTTAAACTGCTTTTGTTCTTGCTCGTCTTCTTGTTGTTCTTTTTCTTGGCATTTTTGCTGTCACCTTTTGTTGTCTGAAGAAACATAGAGAAGTGTTCAGGATTGTGTGAAAAAGCATTTTTAGAAGGGAACAAAACCTAAGATGAGTAGAGCTTAAAGACTAACATCAACACTCTCATTGGACGTGCTGTTCTCCTCCCTCTTCCGTTCCTCCTCTTCTTGCTCCAGTTCTTTGATACTCTCTTCAAGCACATTGGGCCAGAAATCACCCTCAAAATAGGGCAGTTCTTTGGCGCTGGTGAGACGATCCTCTGTTGCTTGTTTGAATATGTCCTTTAAAAAAGTAATTTTAACAGCATTATAAATAAATAAATATATATATATATATACATACAATAATAATATATAAACAATATGTATAAACTCAAGACTTGATCTCTTACCTGTATTCTGAAAAAAGAGGAAATATTTTTTTAATACAAAATGTTTACAATAACACAAAATTGTACCTTATAGTCATGCACGATGCGCTCCGCTACGGCTTTATCCAGCATTTTTTTGTACCACTCCTGCAGCCGTTTGGGCTTGGGTATCTTCTGGTCTGCAGGGTGACAGTGGAAGATGTAATCATCTCCTTCACTAGGAGGGCAAGCCCAGATGTGTCCTGTGGTAAACCTAAGAAAAACAAAATCCAAAAAGGTTTAATTAAAAATTTCACAAGGCAAAAATGTGAACATCGGTTAAAGTAAAAATACTACTGAAACAGTAGGATAGGGAAGAATCTTACCCTTGTTTTTTGGCATACTCCAGATATCCTAAAAGAATCTCGTGGTACACGCCTGTTCTCAGACAGCGTGGCTGAAAGAAGTGGACACTGTCCAGGTAGGATATGTAAACTCGTCTGGATGATTGAGGAGAAAAAAAAAAAAAAAAACATTTAGCCGGAAGTAAAAACAGGCCCATCAAAAAAAAAAAAGCAATTACATTTGCCTGACCTTTGATTAGGGGGTGGACAATCTGAGCCATACTCTTGCACGTGCATCCCAAAAAAGCAGACATCAACACCATCAACATCCTCAAATGCAAATAAAGCTTTCGTTCTGTATGGGAAAGACTCTGCCATCTCTCCACTATCCACAAACCTGTGAAAAGGAATCCAAGCAGACAACAAGCAATGATAAAAGTCTGCATGGGAGGTATATTACATTATAAATCAGAGTAAACAAATGAGGCTTCACAGCAAGAATATAAATGACAAAATGAGTATTAAAGTAATTATTCTTTAAATGTCCAACAGATAAATGTGTTGTATTAAACCTGAGTGTCTGTTCTTAATTATCCTGTCTCACCTAGACTTCATGCCTGGTTTGACTTCTACCACTTTGTCCGAGACATGAACAACACGAATAGTGACTTCACCAGACTCTGGGTGATTATGCCGCTTCAGAAAGTCATTAACCCGTGTTTCCAAGTAGTTGCCTAGTTTGGTCTGTGGAAGCCCTGAAGATCCCAAAAAAAGTTGTTTAAAATGTCATTACTTGTTAGATTATCAGTGAGAAGAAAATACATGAAGATTAAACAGTTTGTACATTTTAATAAAACACTGAAATGGAGCCACATACTTTTAGCAGCATATTTATTCTCTTTACGGGTCTTGTTAGACTTCTTCAGACAACCATCACACACAAAGCTAAACGAGGGAAAAGAGAAAAAAGGTAGGACATATGTTGGTGTTAGAAACACCTTTCAAAAACCAGAGTCAGTTGCATTTAATTTCAGTGCAGAAAACTCACCCTGATGGCCATATAGTGTCATTGTGCAAAACACAAATCTGATGCATCTTCCGACCACAATCCATACATTCCACAAATCTGCAGAGAAAATGGGGTGGGGGGAGGGGGTATTAATCCTAAAAATTTTGCTGAGAGCACAAAACTGGAATTAAAGTTTAAATGGACTTACAGCTCAGGGTCGAGTGTGTCATTTTTCTTCTTTTCAAACTGATCCTTATTGATCGATCTAGAAATATATGCAAATTGTAACACTATTAAAACAAGAAAAGTCTCAAAGGGTGCATTTATGGTCTCCAAAAATCCTGCTTCAAAATCTCAAAAGAGCAAAACCAAGTTTGAGATTTATTGTTGTTGACTGAATTCAATTTAATTTCCATTGAAGTGTTACATTAACTCTCAGGTCCCCTTTAAATGGCAGTTAACAAACATTTTTGTTGTTCAGATAGCAATCGGATGGCACTTTACTACATAATGCATTCTGGGTGCATTTACACTTGATTTTTATGTTTGGATTCACGAGTTCACATATACATATAATTAGATAGAGAAAGTAATGCGTATTTGGCGTGCTGTCCAGGGGGAGGGCTCCGAGCTTGGAATTTTGGCCCGAACCCAGAGTACTCCCCCCGGATGTGGTTATGAGAGATAGAATTTAGAA